>NW_020451010.1:87802-353480 GCF_003343035.1 Apteryx rowi
CCTCAGCAAGTTTGCTGATGATACCAAACTGGGAGGAGTGGCCGATACACCAGAGGGCTGTGCTGCCATTCAGAGAGACCTGGACAGGCTGGAGAGGCGGGCGGAGAGGAACCTCATGAAGTTCAACAAAGGCAAGTGCAGGGTCCTGCACCTAGGGAGGAACAACCCCATGCACCAGTACAGGTTGGGGGTTGACCTGCTGGAAAGCAGCTCTGTGGGAGAAGGACCTGGGAGTGCTGGTGGACACCAAGTTAAGCATGAGGCAGCAATGTGSCCTTGTGGCCAAGAAGGCCAGTGGTATCCTGGGGTGCATCAGGAAGAGTGTTGCCAGCAGGTCGAGGGAGGTGATCCTCCCCCTCTACTCAGCCCTGRGGAGGCCACATCTGGAGTACTGTGTCCAGTTCTGGGCTCCCCAGTACAAGAGGGATGTGGCACTACTGGAACAAGTGCAGCAAAGGGCCACAAAGATGATTAGGGGACTGGAACATCTCTCTTATGAGGAAAGACTGAGAGAGGTGGGCCTGTTTAGCTTGGAGAAGAGAAGGCTGAGAGGAGATCTTACTRATGTGTACAAGTGTCTGAAGGGAGGGTGTCAAGAGGATGGGACCAGACTCTTGTCAGTGGTGCCCAGCGACAGGACGCGAGGCAATGGGCACAAACTGAAACACAGACACTTCCATCTGAACAYGAGGAAAAMCTTYTTCACTGTGAGGGTGACAGAGCACTGGCACAGGTTGCCCAGAGAGGTTGTGGAGTCTCCTTCTCTGGAGATTTTCAAAACCCGCCTGGATGCAATCCTGAGCAATGTGCTCTAGGTGACCCTGCTTGAGCAGGGGGGTTGGACTAGATGATCTCCAGASGTYCCTTCCAACCTCAACCATTCTGTGATTGTGTGGACACAAACTTCAGCACAGACACAGGCTAAGACTTTGTGACACTGCCCAGGTTAGCAGACATTGTCCTTCTGCAGCACTGGCTGGGCATTGCCATACTGCAGACATGAGCTGGAAGGGCCAGATGATTCTCCATCATCCAGGCTCTGCCAGGGTGAGGACCCTGGGTGCCCTGTTGGGGGGGCAAGACAGGGGAGCTCTACATCAAGCTCAATACAGGGCTTTTTCTTCAGCAAGCTAATCAAAATATTGCAATAAGGAACAGCATCATCTTCCAGCTGAAGTCACACTTCCTAATTTCTTTTCTTAGCTCAGATAATTCAGTCAGTCATTTTCAGCATATGACTCCTGGGCCAGGAGGAAGGGTGTGATTTGGTCTTGTTAGAGTCCAGTCACTAAAACTGGAAGTTCAGTCAAATTTTTTCTAAGCTCTTAATTTTTTGTCATTTCTTTATGACCTTATTGATAACATTTTATAGGGTGGAAAAGAGAAAAATCACCCCTTAGAACTTTGTCAGATGCATTCTATTGCTGAAGTTTAACTGCTGATCTCCAAGCTTTAGTCTCAGGATCTTTAATCTATTTTTGCTTCAAAATACCAGACTGTGCCACAGCAACCAAAAGGTCATCTTAATATTGGTAAATGGAACAAGGTCCAGTCTGTAGATATTTGAGTGTGTCTCCTTTTCTGTGTTGTTCAAGTGGGAAATTACAGCTTTATTATTGCAATACTCTTTGGTCCCTGGAAGGATATAAAAACTACATTTAGTGATTGCAAGTAGATTGCATCCAGCTGGAATCTACAAACTTAAGTATTTATTTGTGTAACCTCAGCAGTGGGCTAGCTGAGAAGCAGAGAGCACAGAAAACCCTGCCTGGGCTTTAGATAGCTCACTCTGACAGAAGGCACAACACAGATGAGGGAAGGTAAAGAAAAATTAGCATGAATGGAGAGTAGGGTTTCCAATGAGATCTCCTGTTTGTGTTGCCACTGTATGTCAACTGAAGTCACAATCCTAAAACTTGYTCTCCACTGTGAAGGCTACTTTGAGGACTGAGACCCAGTTTATGTCTAAGCTTCTGGCCCCCAGCCTGCTGAATCTCTTCTAACCTTTCCTTTAGGAAAAGGAGAGGAGCTCTCTCCAGGGCACAAGGTGCATCTCACATCACCTCCTCCCCTTGGCATTTTCTTTTCTGAACCATGCTATCAGTTCATCTAATCTCTTCCCCTTTAAAATGGAGGTCACTTAAAATCCATGCAACAGCATCCTCTCCATCAGCCTTTCTAGTTATTTCACTCTCTCCTTTCTCAGTAGTGTATATAAACACTTTGGTCTCCCTGATGATGAGCCTTCCAGCTCCAAGGTAGCTATACCCTTTTCTTCCCATCTTCATTCAGTCTGGAGCCCTCTTTCAGCCTGGGTGTTGTTTATGGGATGACAAACTATTGTTAGGCAACTGTGAAAACAGCAAGTGCAGGCCACTTCCAGAGCCCAAAGTTATCARTACTCTTGTAAATGCACTATGAAGGCCTGACAGAATATGGTATACAGTTATGGTCAGCTGGGTTCACATTTTGAATTTTTTTTTTTGAGAAGAAGCAAAAACATCTGCTAGGGATACAGACACTATCTTATAGAAGAGAATAAGAGCTATTTAAGCTGGAGCTACTTGAAACTGAAGGCTGGTACCAGTAAGAACAAATGGCTACGATCTAGGGATTTTTTGGAAAGTAGGCTTCTAACAACGAGAGCAATCAAGTTCTTGTACAATCTCCTATTAGGTGCAATAGGGACAGGCAATCTAACCAACAGTAAAATGGAAGTTCACATAGGTAGGAAAAGAATTTATATTCTGCGATTACTAGCAATAGCAAGGGCTATTCAGTTGCCCAAAAACTCCATTGCAGTTGCCTTTATAAATTTTCCATTCACTCAAAGGCTGCATTCATCTGTCTTGGCTTCCTCTCTGCCACCAGATTTTCCTCACTAACCACCTCTTTGTCCCTCCTTCCACCACCACCCAGCACCACTTCGTACCCCATCTATCCAACAGCCCAACCCTGCTGACTTCTAGTTCCATCTATGCTGATGAGCTGGCATCCACTTTCAGTGTTCTTTCATGTAGAGTTGATTCTCCTCAAGCTTCAGCTTTTGCTAATGGTAGTAGTAACATCAGTTCTTTTCTGACAACACTCCCCAAATCATCTTTCACTATTTGTGGCATGCCACAGAGTTTGAGGAAATCCCAGGAACAGGCTGACTTTCTCCATTACAAAACCATCTTCCTAAGCGAATGCCCACAATTTGTTCATCTTAACTGAATCCTAGATGATGAATCTTTTTTACACTTCTGGTTCATTTTCCTTCCCCTCACCTGTCTCCATTTCCCTAGCTACACAGAAGATTAACAAAATGTAGTCTTTGCCTTTACTCTCTTACCTCCCTTTCCCATTTTTCTCCTGTAACACTTTTTCTCTTGCAGCAGACAGGCATTTCTCATCTGCTTTCTCTTTCATTTGCTCCAGTCATTAAGATCTCATGTTTCCTTTCTCTTTCTTCATTTAATCTCTAATTCTCCTCTGGCATATTTGCCCCCGAGTCACAAAATTTAATCTTTCTCCCTACCACCTCTTCCTGTGACTCTGCCCATCTCTCCCAGTTACTGCCCTATCTCCTCTTTCATTTTTATGAAACACTTTACAGTCTGTTCCCCCCCACCTCCCCAAAGTCCAGGGTAGGCTCTCTGAAGACTGCCTCCTGCCCCTTACACTCCACTGAAGCAGTCTTTGACAAAGGCTTCTATCAAGCCCAAAGCTGAAAGGGTGCAATCTGTCCTTCCCCATCATTTATAAGCACCCTCAATGCCAGCAGCTGTATTCTTTCTCTTGAAGAGTCTTGTCTTTTTTCCCCTCCACATCAGTAAGATTAATAAGTAACAGCTAAAAGAACATTTTATCAGTAGAAGGAAAACATCTGGATTACCTTAACTATCAGGAGCCCTTTCTTCACTAGCTAAACAGCCAAAGGTATTGTACTTGGGTGTGCTTTTTTGAAGCATACCTCCACCTTAGCCACCCAGAGAGAACATTGGTCTAAAATAAATAAATAAATAAATAGAGGCTGATCTTCACTTAKATTATCTCTGAGAGCTAGGGTATTCATTCAGAATATTTTCCCTATTTATGAATTCTCCAAGCAATATGCAAAATGCTCTTATCCGCACTTCATTAAAATGTATTCTCAAATTGCTTCAGTAAGTAATTTTAGTCTTGTAGATAGTTTCAGTTGTCCCTATTAAAATCAAGTACATAAGCTGCAATATAAGCTGCCTCCTCCTAAATTAACTTGTAGAACTAACTAGCATAACTTTTAAAGCACACACAGTCTGCAATATGCACTGTAAGTGCTGTAAGTTTTATTAAGCATTCAAGCAGGAACCAAAAGTAATGCCATTTAAATTATATAACCAATGTGAGCTGTTAAATGCAGATTCTTAAAATCAAATATGCAGGTTTTTTTTCTATGAACACTCAAGGATTTAAAATGAACGCTAAGATTTTTGTGAACATACACACAAGGAAAAATTAGGTTTGAGTAAATTTTATAAAAATACCCATTGGCTGTTCAGTTCCACTCCTTGAGCCCAGCACAATCTTTTTATTTATTTTGTATAGTATAACTCCAGATGTCAAATTAATTAGAACAATTAGATGTTCTGCAATATAAGAAAATACCTAACACAGTGTGCTGGTAGAGTGCTTAGCACAGTGGGCTTGCTACCTCTTGTAGTCCTTAAGCACTGCCTTAGGAAACGTTATTAACAAACTGGAGTCCAACTATACAGGTCATGTTGCTACTCATTGTTTAGCATGCCAGGCAGCAAAATAGGAGAAAGTCTTATTTATCATCACTGGTGTAAGGCTATACCCTATTTGCCTGAACTAAAAGATGACTGGAAGTGTAAGATTTAAACTCATTTAGATTTACGACAATTTTAACACTGAATCAACAACACCCTCACTGCAGTTTGGATGGGAACAGTTTTGAAACCCAGCGTTCTTTGTTCATAGGATTATGACTTTCTCTTCACATTCTGACAGATCAAAAAATATCCATTTTATCGATGTTCTGATCCAGCCTTATACCAAACTATTACAGTTTTTCACAGAAGAGTTTAGAGAGAAAGCGGCCTCTGAGGGTCCTCTAATCCAACTTCTCTGCTCAAAGTCAGGCTGCCTTCAAAGTCAGTTAGGTTGCTCAGGGCCTTGTCCAGTCAAGTTTTGAAAAATCTCCAGAGCCTCTCTGAGCAGCCTGTTCCAGGTCTGACCACTTCCATTGAGAGTTTTCCCTTACATCTACTCATAACCTCCCTGCAATTTGCAGCAGTTGACTCATCCTTTCACTGTGCACTTCAGAGAAGAGTCTGTTCTCCATCTTCTCCAGAAACTCTCTATAAGCAGCTAAAGATCCCCCCACTGTCCCATGCCTTCACTTCTCCTGATTTAACAAATCCAGGGCCCCCAGCCTCTCCTGAGATACTGTGGGCTCCAGCCTCTTCACCACCTTGGGAACTCTCCACTGCACTGGCTCTAGTTAATCTCTTGTGCTGGGAGGGGGGGGCAGAAGTGGGCCATGGCCTTTTGATGGCATCTCGCAAGTGCTGAACAATCCCTTCCCTCAGCCCCAGGGCTGCATCCTTATTACTGCAGCCCCTTGTGTGGCTAACCTCAACCGCAGTGAGAGCACACCACTAACTCAGCTTCTGCTATTGCCTACCACATCCATCCAGGCAGACCCCAACCTGTACTGCTATATGGGGTTATTTCTGCCTAGTCAGGTGCAGGACTTCAGTGTCACTTTTGTTGGACTTGCAGGTTTCTATCACCCAGCCCTCTGGCATCATGAGGTCCCTCTGAATGGCAATCCCCTGCAAATCCAGTTAAGGCTGCATTCTGCTCCACTATTCGTTTAATCATTTAGAATGTTTCGCATTGAGCATGATCACACTGCATTATAATTTTTTACATAAAGTCAAAACAAAATGGACTCTTTCCATACCTTAAGGCCTATTTTTGTTATTAAACATCTGGAGAAAGTTATTAAGAATGCTTTTAAGCTATTGAAACAGACATTCCAACAGAAAGTTATTCTGACACAAAAACATCAGCTCTTTGGATTGAGTTAACACTTAAAACATGCATGAGAAATTGGTCTGGTCAAGCAGCAGTCTGAATTGCATTTTTAATTTGTTACTTTTTGGCAAGATATGGGAGTTTGAAGCATGCACCTGCCAGGAAGTAGATACATTTCAGAAGGGCAATGAAACCTGAAGAAGCTTCCATAATGAAGTAATACTGAGGATCTAGTGCTGATTTTTCCTTCTATGAATTGTAGACTTCTTCCCCATCATGACCAGAAGGGCTCTAGCACCTGAAAAGCCTTTAAGGAAAATGTTACAGCTCCTCTTAAGCTGCTGAAATGGGAGAGAACAAACAAGTTTTAAGGACAAGCACCACTACTGAACGTACAATAATGTGGTCCATGTTTGTAAAAGTCTTAAACTAAGCTTCTTTCAAAACTTCCATTTTACCACACAAACACCATGAGTAAGCTTGGGTTTGCAGGCTTATGCAGTTGAACTGAACAYCTTCTATTCTACATGGAAACTGAAAGTGGATTTAAGAGAGCTTTCCGATTATCTGTTTTGAAAGCATCCAAACATACAAGAAATGCAATCTAGGCAAAATAAGCTTCTTCTCATGGTAAGCTCACTAGAATTTAACAAATGCTGATCAAAGAAATGCCATTTCTTTCCCATGAATGAGCTGCAATCAGAAGTGTATTCAAGTAGCAAAGCAAGGATCTATACCTTTCACAGCAGAGGAAAAAAATTGTGTTATTGAATGTAAATTGATTTCCCTATTTAGTTTGATGGACACAGCCAAAAACTGGTATTCTCTATTTTCAAGCTTCCATACTATCCGGTTAGAGATACTACATGCTCTGCACTCACAGGCTCTCTGAAGCTCTCTACCCCACACAGTCATGGAAGGGGCTCCAGAAGAGCCTCTGTCTACACCAGTATCAAGAAGAACAGAGCATTTTGATCAGAGGGTGGGATATGCACCAGCACTTTGATGATATTGCAGCGGTCTGCCATAAGCCTTCGATGTGGATCTGAATATCCAAAAATACAGAAGCATGCAATCCTCCTTTAGCTTCATTGGGGCTGTCCTCTAATGATAGAGTAGAACTGTTATTCAAATTGCAATCAAAAAAAATGCCTGACGTTTTTAATTGCCATTTACTTTTGCTACCAAGCTAAACTGGATTCATATTTCTTTCAAGTTAGAGGTGTAAAAACAAAAAACACACCCAAATTGCCAGGGAATGTTCAACTAACAATAAAGGACTCTTCACATATATTCTCAGTTGACAGGCCATAAACGAGAAAATTGATCCACTAAAAAATGATAGTAGGGAATTGGCAACAAAGATGAAGATGGCAGATTTGTTAAACAGTTATTTTGCACCAAACTTTCCAGAGGACAAAAAGGATGGAGCTTTGTTTTCTAGTCACAGGACACACTCCAGAGGACTGGAAAACAGGAAACTTGCAACCACTATTGAAAGAAAATAGAAAAAGGCCACAAAATATATTGTGGCAAATTATAGCCTACTTAGCTTAGTTAAGGGAGAAGGGGGGGGTAGGAGAAGAAAGGTTTTGAAGGATGTATTATGAAAGACCTTGATGTGAATAATTTGATTCTAAAAACCCAATGTGGACTCATAAGAGTCCTGTTTAAACTAACTCACTTTCATTCTGAAGAGGTATTACTGCTACAGCAGGAGCAAGGGAACTGTAGTGTTTCATGCACTTTATTTTCAGAGTAATAAGTTTCCACACTGAAGATAATTGAATAAGGCAGAGAGTTATGGTACATAGGTTAAAATAATAGCTTCAGGATAGAAAATTAGATCAAAAATAGGAAACAGTGAAAAGGTAATAAGAGGTCTGAAAGAAAATTTTACCAGCGAGCTACCACAGAGGTCAGGTATCTTAACTAATGAATGCAAGCAATTTAGATTATAAGGAGAAATTCCACCTCTTCTGTGCACTCTGCAGTTTTATCCACAGGGACTGAACAAACACTGAATATACAATGGAGACCCAGGAGGTACAGAGGAGATGTGAAGGTTGGTCTTAGTTTGTTGACAAAATAAAAATAGCAAATGCCATGCAACCTTGATTATACAAAGGTAAACGGGGATAACATGTGGCTGCAGATGACTAGGAGTGCAGATAACCAGGGAGCTGGGACAGCATGTGTGAACCTTCTTAAAGCAGCAGCAAGTCCTGGGATGATACATTCAAGGTATGTTTTATTACAGCTTTGCTATAAGAGAAAATGTTTGTTTTCTCTTCAGGAGATGGGTGCAAGTAGCCATAACTTTAGGTCAAAATCATGGTCCTTAAAGCCTGTGCTGAGGTTTAAGGGAGCAAGAAGACAACAAGCTGCAGAGGGAACCCCTGAAAACTCAAGTACTGTTTATATGGATTATGTACATGACAGATGAGGGTACAGCAGTACTGTTCCCCACTCTTCTCCAGCTTTACAATATCTTCCAGAGACTACTGTTGGTTGTGCTCAGGAAAAAGCCTGCCCTGCTTTTCTCTAGAAGCCAAGACTTCATGGCTTAGGAAGAGACAGAAAAAAAGCCCAGTAACAAAGCCTACKTCACACTTTCTGTGTAGGCAATACAGGGACCAAGGGGTGGGAAGTAAAAGGAAGGAGGAGAAGATGCTGCCCTCCCTTGCATGAGATTTCTACTGAAAGTTTCAAGTGTGCCAAGAGCTCCACTTTTTTTTAAAAGCTAAACTGCAGCAGAAAGCTCCCCACTGGTTAGTGCCAGGTATATTAAGCATTTAGGGGCAGCTGGCATTCTCCTCCAAAAGAGAAAAATCAGAGATTAGTGCACACTTAAGTAGGAAGGCACAGTTGCTTTGAAGCAACCTTTGTTAATATAGAGAAGATGAACTGGCTTCACACATGCAGTTCACCCCCCAACATGAGTGGCAGCTGACTGGGAAGCATTCAGCACACAGGACTGCTGTCCTCCTTTCCCTCTAGGTCCATTTGCTCCTTTAAAGAGGGAGCCTCAGAATTTTCTTCTGCAAAGCACTGATCTCTTAAGGAAGGCACAGATAATCTGGACTCCACTTGAAGCCCTTTTCTAGGGTCTCTGTTGAAAACAAGAAGGAAGTAATTCCGTTTCTCAGCAGCTTGGATTCCACACTTGTACAAGGGCAAGAATTCAGACCCGCATTGGACACACAGGGAAACAAGAGGAAATGCTTTAGAACATGGGTAAGGATTACAGAGCTACTGTGTAAGCAGGTATTTTGCATCTGGAATTTCCTTTTCCCTACTAACATAATCATCCTGTGATTTGCACAGAATACCCCAGACCAAGTATTAAAGTAGTTATTTAAGTAAACAAATTCCCAACTATCTTCTGTGGAAATTTGGTCTAGGTAAGAATAACTTTCCTCAAAATTTCATCCTTTGTATAAACTAGTTAAAAGCAGATCTCTTATTACTCAATGTCATACTTCAGTAGATTAATGTAATTAACTTGTTTATTTTTAATAGAAAACACTATTTCCCAGTGTGACAGATAGATTTTATTGTATTTAGCTGTGCTAAAAAGCCACATCATTCTCCAAGTACTTTTTCTGAGGGGAGCTATAAAAATAGTCCTCTCACTTAATCCGTTCTTCAACAAATCAAGCAGTGGCCTAGCTCTTACACTTAGATAATTTCCTCACATTGAGCCAGTGACATTTTTGATGACTTTGATAAAAGGTCCCTTGGTTCAATAATGGCAAGTAGTACTTCCTATTTTCAGGCATTATGGATTCAAACTAAAGTTCAAACTGATTAAAAACAATGTTTTTATCTCTGGAACCTCTTCTAATCAATTGTTGAAAGATGAGTTAAAAATAAGTATGCTTGGGCAAATTTTGAAAGAAGGTTAAAGTGACAGAAAGAGCAGTGGTTTCAGAGAGCTATGGGATTAAGCAAGATAAATAAAAATATCTTAACATTACTAATTCTACCATAGCTTGTGTTAGAAATAGGTTAGTGGAGAGAAACTKTTACATATTGGACTGTAATTGCAGTTACAGATTAGAATACTTTTCCTCCAGTCATATTTAATTGATTTCCTTCAACAGAAACAAGGATGTTTGAATGTTTTTCAAGAGGTTTATGGACAGTTCCAACAGAGAGAGTGGCAGTAAATCACTGGCAATAATGTTTCTTGTATATATTAATATTCATTTTCATCAACATTTATAAACCAGAGAAGGATGGGTAACATTCATTCAACCAACTTGCCCCAAGTTTGAATTGTAGATATTTGTAATGGAAACATTAAGATTGGTATCAATGAAATGAGTGGCAGTGCATGCATTTGTGTGTAAGCACAAGAAAAAGCATGACAAGGATTAAAAACAGCCTGTTTTGATGAAGAGGCTATGATTCCCAAGACACTCCTCTCAGGAGCAAGACTAAGGAATGTTATTTAATATCAAGACCAAAGACCTGTACTTAGATAAGACAACAGCAGAGATGATTCATCTGCAGAAGATCCTGCATCCTAACAGAAGGACAGCAACAAGGCTGCAGCCATCACATAAGCCCTTCCTTTTCCTGCTACCCCATGAAGAAAGCAGACATATTTCCAACAGACAAAGGAAAACAAGCAAGGTTACTGCTCATTGCTTCAGGATCTTGCTTGCTTCAGTCCTTATAAATATTGGGCAGAGGGCCATCTTTAACAACTGCTGACTTAAAATAGGAAAGTTTGGTTTAAAAAAAAAATGTCAGTCACCAAGAAGCCCAACAATGAGTTGGTCTGGACAACCAACATCCCTTGTCCTGTGTAACACAAGTTATCTTGGTCATACCACATGGAGATGCAACCTGGTGATTTAGGGAATGTGAGTATATCAAGTATGACAACATGAATCAATGATGTCTATGAAAAAAATGGGTGAGGGAGGGTAAAATCAGTTTACTTACAAATTTTGTAAATAACAATGTCTCAGAGGTAGCTCTGTCTGGACCGAGGAAAATTCTTCCCTGTTAGAACAATTAAACATGGGAAAAGGCTGCGCAGAGAAGTGGTAGAATATCCCTCACTGGAAATACTCAGGACTTAGCTTGATGAGGCCCTGAATAACAGTCTTAGACCTTGCTTCCAAAAGAGGGTTGGACCAGATTATTTCTACACATCTTCCAACCTAGACATTCCTATGGATTCTATATTTCCTCTTCCATAAGAGCTCATTTGATTTTCATTACAAAATTTTCTAGAGTGTTTATATTTTGTTCTGGCCAAATGCTGTATGCTTCCTATAGGCTAAAATGGCTGAAATTAGTTATAGGAATGAAATAGTGAGATAGGTTGATTTGGGGTGGGAGGTTGAATGAAATATTGGATCCTATTGAASAATATGTTCTTGTCCTGGAGAAGGTATAGTTTAATTGTCACAGCAAGGAAATATTCCAGTTGAGTCTTCTGAGAGAGATCCTTACACAAATATTCTGGTTCCATCTCAGACTTAGCCCAGCAGTGGGCTCACAGATCTGGCCACACAGAAAACCCTTGCAGGCCCTAGTTCTCTGCTATCAGACTCCTACAGACTGATATATTTCACCTAATTTTTAAGCATCAAAAGATGAAGGGCAAAAACAGAGTGCAGATGAGATATTTTGACAGTAAAACTTTCAGGAGAAAATGATCAGGTTTTCCAAAGGGCTGCAGAAAAGAGTTCAGGATATTCTAAGCTCAGAACACCCTGTGTGCTAAATGGAACTAGGACAGAGAAAATAATACAAAAGTAAATATAAAACCACCATGATTCAGAGGTAAAGAAAAGGAATCATGCTCTGTGCTGTTATTCTCAGAAGCAAACTCTTCTATTTTCCCCTCTCCATCCTTTTTCTTATTACTGTCTAGAAAGCGTATTTTTAAAATGCAACCAAATGAAGGACTCCTAGGGATAGGAAGCCTAGCTATAAAGTCTGTATATAGCTCATGTGAAAATTGGCATTAAGTCTGCAAATGCCAATTTTCACATGAATCATATTTTAAAACTGCTTCAGAAAAGACTGCAAACTTCTCTAAAGCAATAACTGTATCACCCCATGCTATGTTCTATAAACAGAATGAATAACATTATATGTAATTATGCCTGTCAGGAAAAATCTATGCAAACAGACTCTGCAAGACTTTCAGACAGAAGGTGCAGTAGCTTCACTATGATATGCATAGGCCGAAGCTGCCAGTTTTTGCTTCCAACTATATTAGAGCTGCATGGGCACAAATCTCACTTATCCCAGTGCATCCCAGCAAGGGGGTTTAAGAGAACCAGGTTTACCAGATATAAAATGATTAACCACTGTGTCATGCCCACTTCCTCCCAAGTGGTTTGCTGTTAGGTCATGATGAATGGCTGTTGAAGAATCCTCACAGCACCACGGCTATTTGTACCAAGACCCTGGTAAAAACAGTCCCAGACCCAGCTGAGCTGACCCATCATGAAGGTCCCCTAACTTGGGAGAAAATATCCTCAAGTGATGGRGAATGTGTTAAGCTCCCTCTGTGAAGCCTCCCCTATAGCCAGGGGGTGCAAGCCAGCCTTTCTTGTRACCTACCTGTAGGTCCTTAATCTTAATCAAAGGGGCTTTACAGATAGTAAACAGCCAGTGATACGTAGGACATCATATATGGAGTAGATAGTAGCAAGTTACTGATGACCTGTGTGTGTACACACAGTGCAGAGTTCCCACTGCAAGTATCAGACACATGCAGCACAGCTGTACTAATCAGTCTGCACTAAGGCCTTCATTTACATCTACTTCCAGGAATAGCCAGGCCACAGACAACACAGGCATCTTTGCCTCTTGCTCCATTGAGCTTTAAAGATTAGTTTGCACAGCAACATAAAAAGAGGCATCAACAAGTTCAGATGAAATGTGTTCAAAGCTGTGAATAAATCTGTCAACACCACAGTGCAGAGCTCTGTAGAGATACCTGCACTAACTCTGAAGYAATGTCATGCTATTGTAGCTTTACTCCTATGGAGAAATACTTTCAACTTGCAATGYTGTCTAACACATAACTAGAAAGCACTTTCAAACTATCCCAGGATGGTCTTCAATCATTCTTTGCTCACTCTTGTAGTGCAGAAGACTAATCTTGTTACCTTGTAGAACCAGAGCTTTAAAATAAGATGCTACAATAAAAAAAAAAATCGAAAGAGGTCAAAACTTCAATACGTCAACATGACTAAAGCATATTGCAAACACTTCAAAAAAGCAAACCATACAAGCTATAACACTGATCAAAATGGTATTAGGTTCTACCCTTTTCTTTTTTGTTCCCATATTGAAAGATAATATTGCCAAGAAAAAACATTTTGCACATAGAAAAAATACACTTGAACACCAGAATTGCTGAACTTTCTGCTTTTCACGCAACTAAAGAGCCTGCCAGTTTAAAAAAAAACTAGTCTGTACTTTTTCCTGACCTGAGAGTCACCTTGAATATGGAATAATTAGGTGCAATACAATTATGGTATTCATTTACACCAAAAATCTGCATGTGGGACATAAGTGCTCATCCATGAGTCAAGTAGTTTTAGTTAAATGTTACTGGGTACATCCTTTATCACATTTTTTGCTCAGAAATAGCACCACTGAAGTTTTCCATACTCTTGAGACAAAGTGATTAAGCAAGCCATTCTAGAACTGGGGATCTGTCATAGCATACTTTATATCTAATTGTTTTTCCAATATCTGTTCTTATATACTAATTACCAAACTGTAGCTACTTTATTTGGTTAGTATCAACATACAGCAAGATAATGTCCCATCTGCTCCATTTCTATTACACATGTATAAATATAATGCATAAATAAGCAAAAGAGGCACCACAGTTTGGAAATCAGCATGCCCAGAAATGGAAGTAATGATTTGGGATGTTGCTGTTCTAATCAATGGAAAGGCAAGGAAAAAACACTATTAGAACAGGGTCTCCAATCAAAGCTGCTGTATCTGGAAATTACAGTAGAGCCCCATGCTCAATGGGACTTCAACACATGTTATAAAGCCATTAGGAATCCTAGCAGACATTAGAAGGTTTATAGGAATTTTAAGAGATTACAATAAACCCTGCARGTACTCTTGGGAAGTCTGCAAGTCCTGCATAGCTTCATGCTGTGTGTATAAACTTTGCATAGACTCCTGTAGGGATTACTGCACTTGAGCCACACTGTTTTTCACTCCTACAAGAAATTAGAGGAGATTTGTAGCCCTAATACATTAATACTGAGAGCACTGGACCACACTGAGAAATCCTGCTTAGAGTCAGGATAAGGTTATGCAGAGGTTTATAACATACTACTGTTTTACAGTTAGAGAAAGTATACTTTCAAAAAACTTCATGTCCATTACAGTATCACAGAAACTGAGTCTGCTTTGTACTAACTATATTACACTGAGTTAAGGAAGTCTTAAATACTTACAAAAGGCACAATTAACTGCACTGCAACTTGCTGTCCATAGTGTCAGCTCTCTGCTCTAGGTGTCAAAAAATCCCTAGCTACAAGCTGTTCCAGGAACTTCATCTTCCCTACTTTCCTGCTGTCAGGGAGCTTACCTGGATAGTAGTGGTCACTGGAAAATGCTTCTCCCATACTGATCTCTGAAATTTTCACTTCCTACATCGGCCCATACAAAATAGCGGAGCTATACTTTATTACTCTTTGGGTATCCCGGAGAAAGGTATGGAGACCCCAGGCGCAACAAAGAGTTGCTAAGCCTTAGTTTCAGGTTGCTACAGATGTACATATGAATTTCTTGTTGTTAGCCAGGTAACGTAATCATTTTTACCTCTAGCTAGGTTAAAGTATTAATTAAAAAAAAAGAGAAACTACATATTTATAAAAAAGACTCAAACACTTAAGACAGGAAGGGAAGAAAACTGCTCATAAATTACCATTTCAAGTTCAAGTCCCAAAGCCTCTCTTTCTCTATGTGCAACTGAAGTTGTTTATCATTTAGTCTAACACACACATCCAGGGTCTCAAGTCAAGTGCCTATTTTACCACCTCACACTGCAATTGCATGAAAAAACAGTGGCTGGCAAAAACTAGCATTTCTTACCCTGTCTGTTATTTCTGGCTCATCTTGTTCCCTCCCAGAACAATGCAGGCTTTTGTGTTTGTTGGTCTGGGTTGTTTTTTCCTCCTCCTCTCCTCTGCCACCTACCTGCCTGCCTGCCCTGCCGCCTGCCCACTGCCGCCCCCCCCCCCATTAAGAACTAAAAGATCCTTATTTCAGCCAAGAGCAAAATACTTTAATCAGTGGAAAAAGCAATGTGCAAATCTCAGTGTGAAGCCTGCCATACCCTGAACCTTCTATTTCATATAAGGTGACAGATATTTTGTATAATCAGTGAGAGACAGAGAAAGAGATCAGCAATGTGAGATCATTATTAGATCTTGATTTGAAGCCAGCCATAACAGCAATCCATCACTATGTGATGATAATGCCCAGTCACCTCTTTGAAGGAAGCTTTGGCACATATGCATGAACTTGTGGTTTTGCCACATAGTCGACAGCTCAGGTAAGCATGATTGAACATTTCCAGGTATAGAATATGGAGTTTTACAAGTTGCAAATCTATCACTATCCTATGTTTGTCTGTTTTACTTTAAAGAAAAAAGTTATTCTGGGTGCTTCTAATGGGTGTTTGTTAAAACCTGTTCTCATCTTCCCCAAATACCAATCTACTGTCTGGTGTGTTTCACTTGATATGCCCCTGCAACTGGTAACTTATTTCCCATGTTCCAAGGTCTCCAATCTGCCACCTGCCATTTTCTTTCTCTAAACAGCCCAAAGTCTGGCCTCCTTCTGGAGCATAACCTCACTTTGGACCAGTGCTTTGCCTATTCTGAATAATCAATGTCAGTCTTTCAAGTGGATAACATCTGAGAAACATCATCTCATACACCAGCAGTGGAGAGGAAGATATCATTGTGGGAAAGTCTAGGTCAAAGTCTAAAGACCAGAAAAGCTCTGTTATTCAAGGGTAGCTGGGCAGTACAGGGGATGAAGTCTCTTTAGTCCTAAAAAGCATTTAAACTTATTTCCAGAGTCACAAAGTAGGCAACAATTGTCTTAACTCATGCAAGTCTTCCCTCTTGCTTTAAAGCCTGACTTTTGTCAATAAGCCATGTGCCTGTGATAGAAATACATTGCTTTATTTGGCAAGAGGGAACTGTTGATTGATTGCTGTACAATTGGTGCCAATTTACATGATATTACCATTGAGACTAAAGGTAATTTCAGGTGGCTGAGAAGACATTGGATCCTTGTAGCATGCACTGAAGTTTGCTTTACCTGTCAAAGAGATTGAAATTATTCCATTTACAGTTTAAAAATCGAGTCTTGGTTAGTTAAATCCCTCATTCTGACAAACTGCTGAGTGATTTCTGAAAATAGGTCATTTTGATGACAAATAACATTCTTTCAGTCCATTCCATACACTGACTTTTTCCTAAATCAGATGTTCATATTTGCTATATGATCATAAGAGATACAAAAAGGTTATTAAACAAAATTAATTTCTTTAAGAAACATCTTTAAAAATGTATGAAGTCAGCTTTACTATCTTTGGCTCTCTCAAATATTAAAACAGACTGAAAGCTATAAAGGCTCTGTTTACAAATGTAACAGATTAAAATAAGGGCAAATTGTGCACAGTGAGATTAACCAAAATTCATAATAATTCAGGCTGAGTGCTGCCTTGCTTGATATTTTCCTGCTGTGCTCTTTTTGAACTTTCCATTATGCTTAAAAGGATTCCTTTGGGATACAGGCTTAAACAATTATTGGCATTCTTACAGAGATTACTCAAACATTAAAGATAGGCCCAAGTCACAAGATTAACATCTGGAAGCACATCTAGTCATACTACACTAAGATACTGTCATCCAGAGTTTGTTCCCAGTTGCATATTCCTAAAACATCCAAACCCAGAAACTGGAAAAATTCCTTCAAGAGATTCAGTGCATCAAGATCATATAGACAAGAAGTGCTGCTATTCATAATCTTGCCCTAAAAAAGTTACACCCACAAAAGACAGACTATTAGTTGTCTTGGCAGAGTTAGCAACACAGTTTCTTTTAAATAGCAAAGAACTGATCCGGGGTGGGATGTGTCAGACAGCAGGTCTCTGCAGCTGAGAGTGTCAGAGACTACTACAGGGCTTCCATAACCTCTGGGTCAGGGAAGTTATTAAAACAATGAATAACGGGGCAGGAGGAGACAGAGCCAGTCCCCATGGGAGACATCCTAATTTACTGCAACTCATCAGGCACCCCCGCTAACTAGGTTTCAAACAGCCACATCACTAGGTCAGCACTACAGACACTAATGGCCATGGGAAGAGCAGCAGTCCCAAGTCTCTCCTGAGGCAGCAGGTGAAAATTGTACCCCTGCAGATTGAAAATACTTGCAGTGGCTGCCATTAGATTATTCTGTGCCACTAAAGGGGGTTTAAGAGCAATCAGGAACAAAACAATGGGCAGAGGAAAAATATTTCTGGAAGAGCACCACCCAGCAATGGCAGTGCCTGAAAGGCACTACCTCCAGGCATTGTGCAAAGTTTTTCTGCTGTTTTACCCAGCCCAGAATCCAGAGATGAAGAATCTCTCAGCACTTAATGGGCCCCCTGGAGAAAGGGGCAAGGGCAGGCAAACACCAAGAACAGCAAAACTGCAGCTGCCTGTCTCACCTCAGGAACAGAGAGACAGAATGAAGAAAAATTAGCAAAACCTTCAAGGAGAGGATAAGACTAAGGAAAAACAGAATGCATTAAACAGAAGCTGCAGTGCAAGTACCTGCTATTCAGGTTAGCCCGCAATCACGACACTGCTCTTCAGCTTCATGTTCCTGTTCACTATTCTCCCAAGTCAATTAGTCTTGGTACATTCCACCCCTCAGTCAGGACATCACAGATGCATTTAGGTTTAAGATCTGAAATGCTTGTCACAATGAAGCTTCATTCTGACTCGTCAAATTGCTACAATCATCACTACTCATTTGTAGTTTAACACTTAACTACAACAGATAGCCTGTGTGTTCAAATGGAGTTTACCARACCTTTTACATTACCTTCATTTTGGAAGATTTTCCCCTCAGTAATACACACAGCCAACAAAAGTCATGGAAAGGGCTCTGAATTGCTTTTAATATCAAACAGTTACCAAGCAATGCTGAATGTCCCTTTACTGCTCTGCTAAAAGCAGACGGGTGAGCTCCAATGAACATGGATATTCATGTTGCTGAGAGCGCAGAAAGGGGAAGTATACAGTTGGCAGCAAGAGGGTTATGCATAGGGGAGACAGGTGTGGGGGACTCTACAGCAGCCAGAGGTGCAGCAGTAGGACTTAAATTCCTGGAGGTAGAGCAATACTCCAGAAACCCCTACCCCTTCATGCCTTCACCCACACAAAGGGGAACTGTGGAACAGCTATGCAGTATCACACACTGTTCAGGGAGAAATGCTTGCCAGGGCAGGCACAACAAACTAGTGGGCAATAAACCTGCAACACTGCACAATAACCCAGGCTGCTGCTCTTCAGGTATTACATGCACAGCTCTAACTCCACAAAGTTAGCACACACCCCCAAGGAATATAAACCTTCCCAGCTACAAGCAGGATGAGTCCCACTGCTCTCACTTGCCTCCCACCTTCCCACTTTCTAGTTAGAGCAGCTGGAGTAGTAGCAGCTTCTAGGCCCTACTGAACCAACTTTATCAGCATGCTGTGCTTTTTCTGAAATAGTAACTCTGCTATTGCACCCCTGTTCATTGTGATTATATGACACTAATCAAATTTAAGAGTCACTGCAAGTCTCTAGTCTTCTTAGTGCTCCCACAGACTGTAAGGCCCTATATGAAAGTTAGGTGTAAGCCACTTCTTTAAAGAACCAGGCTTTGTACCATACAGTCACTAGGACTAACACAAGAGTATATCACACTTCCATAAGTTCACTTACTATTGTGTGGCACATCCCCTCTCTTGCAACATGTCAGAGAAAGCATGGAGTCCAACTACATATCTAGGTGTAAAGTTGCAACTTTTGTCCTTGGATGCTCAACTCTGCTGTATGTGACCAGCTTTCACTGTCCATCACCAGACTGCAGCACAAGCTGACTCCTTTCTTTCTCCATTTCTGCATGGAGAGGCCCACCTACTCCACACAGGAACCTCTAGCCACTACTAGCGTCCTGCTGACTGTCTCAGGTAGGACAACCCAGGAGGACTTTCTAATGTGAACTCTGGAACCAGGTATAGGCCCAATGAGAGTCAAACTACATTTTGGGCACTGCAGAAGCCCAGAAAGTTTTGCCTCATCAGGARCTGCAAGAATCCATAAATACCTTGGTGGTGCCATTTTGGGACCATTACCTCRTCAGAAGCTCAATGCAGATACCAGGGAACAGCAAGAACAGGGCTTCCACAGGGAAGGACAAACCAGGAGCCATAGGTGATCACAGCATAGGCAGTGCCCTCACCAGCCAGGCAGCAGTCCCACAGTCCAGGCACCATTAACAGTCTCAGACAAGGTGAGGGAATGAGCCAGATTCAGAATCCATCCAGGGAGTCCATTTGGGAGCAGCAGGACACGAGGCCAGAGACAGGACTGGAAACAAGGCTGCAATGTATGTCCAGCACCCACTCAGGAGACAGACTTCAAAGCAGGCCTAGAGACAAGACTACCAAAAACTTCATTCCAGAGTCCACCTAGGAAAATCAGCCAATGAGCCAGGACAGCAGGAAACAAGCCCAGACACAAGTACACCCACAGCATAACTCAAAAAGGGAGTAGAAGCTAAGGCCTGAGCTTAAATGGAGCTCCTGGGCCAACGGGCAGTGTGTGGGTGGAGGCCCCAGGTGAGGCTGATCAGGGCAATTAAGGCTTATTAGTGCTCTTAGGGCCCTAACAGTATGTTTGCCTAGGTCTTTTTGTTCTAGAGAACTCCACAATAAAGACCAAAAGGCTTTTAAATTTGGGAAAAGTTGCCTCAAAAAAGCTAATAGTGACAAGGTTAGTAAGTTGTGTGTGTAAGCAAGCAAGCAAGCAGGCGGGTCCTTCCTGCAGGACTCATTTCAGTCAATTCAATAGTTTCCTGAGTTGCTGCAAACCCCGCATAACCACCACCCTCCCTTGGCCTATAAGAAGTTTCTCTGAGATCAGGCTGTTTGCTCCCTGCTTTCTGCCCAGCAGTCTCACGCTCCTGCTGCAAGCCCCTTGCTGCTTGTCCTTCTGCACCCCATTGACCCTCTAGCTCCCCACATTGTATACTCAGTTTYTTAGGCCAGAAGCAATCAGCTTTCCCTGCCCAGGGGTGCACCTGCCCTTGCATCTCAAAAAGACACCAAGCGCATAAACTGTGAAAGAAATGAAAGAGATACYCTGTCATGTGCCTTCCCTCCAGTACAAACATGACAGAGGGACAGGCTCTTACAGTGATACATGGATGTGTTTCTCTCTTCACCCTCTCTCTTGGATAATAAGCCACCCTGGCTCACTGTCCTCTTTACAGTGCAGCCTTCTTTCTGGGTTAAGTTATGGTGTCCATGCGCTTATAGTGATGCCCTTTTTCYTATTCTCCAGCTCCTTCACACCAGGCCAGCACATCACCTGTCTGCAGACCCTTCCCATAAGTCTAGCTGGAAGGAGCAGCTCTGGATCAGCTAATTCTGTTGCCTCCAACCTCTCTGTCTCTGTCTGGCCTCCTGGTTGCATATTGAACCCTAATTCAGAGTAGAGACAGCTCCACTTCCTTCTCTCCAGAATCCCATGGACACCAAGGCAGATTTTATAGGTCCTTCTGGAGCTGACTGTTCTCTCACAGATAATTTTGGATTCAATTTTCTCCCCTGCATACATAAATTCATCATCTTTCTTAGCTCCATTCTTGCCACCCTCTCAGAAATCCCACCTATAAGCACTTTGTGCCTGCACTTTTGGAAAGGTCCTCCTGGCTCGTTTTCTTGGGCTTTTTTGYTTTGCTTCCTCCAGGGATTCTGCTCTTTGGGTAGTCTCCAAAAAAGTCTTTAAGTGTCTTTTCTGTCTTTTCTCCCTGTTGTTTAGGGAAACTCAGTTCTTATGTTGTCTCTGCTTGTTCTGCCATGGCTGTTCCTCTCTGGATTGAGTCTCTCTAGCCTTTGGCTAGATGCCATATTTGTAAAAAGAGAAATATTCACAGACCTTGATTCTCTCTAGGGAATGGCTTAGCTTATATTCCATTACCCATTTGGCCGCCTCAGGCACTGTGACAGAGTGCCTGCTCCTTACTTAGAGTTTTACTGTTTACAGTTTTATTGCCAAAGGTTAATGAACATATTGTTGTTTCAGGTCTAGAAAACACATGACTCCTTCTGCAGTGTCAGCCCTTCCTCCCTTAAGCAATTTCCCCTGGAATTCCCATACTGGTAGCTGTACAGGTGCTATCCTCTTTCATCTTCATTTGCCTAAATCTCGGGTCATCATACTCCAGGGTTATTTCAGGCTATATAGCAAGGCTTGTTTTCACTGTGGTATAAACTTCACAGTCTTCTAAAGATATATTTTAATCAACTTTAGAGACTTTCTCTGCAGTAGATGGTAGGTACTTTGCCATTTCCTACTCCTCAGTTCCATGCACCAGATTTTTAGGAACCTAAGAAACTACTGTTAAAAACAGACAACTGCTTCTGATGATGTCAGCTCACTGTAAAAAGTTACTGCCTTCAGTAACTTCAGTCACTAGCTGACGGTTGGCATGGTCTTCTCAAAGCAGACTAATGAAGTTCACTGGAAAACTCTTCAGGATTTATTTTACATTGTAACAGAGAAGGAGCAGTTGTTATGTCTCAGCTGGGAGGAAGTAGCTTCCCTTTATTAGGTAATAACTTGCATATGTGCTCCTGTCTGAGAGGTTAGAGAAATGGTCAGACATTTGATCAGTTAAGTAAAAAGGGTGTGAATTGTTTGCTCTTGGATTGGGATTCTTAAATTGCACTTCACTTGAATGTTAGGTACCAAAGAGCTTTTTCGGATCTTTTGGTCCTTGATCCACAGATAGCAGAATCCCTTCCGGGGAAGGTTTAAAGGACATTCTTATATCTTCTCATTGCATTGTGCTACATACAGGGGATAAAATGTATTTCTTTGCAAAAGGTCTTAATCAGACTTACATACTGTTAACATCTCTATTAAGCTTGAACTGAAAAGGACAGGAAATATGTTTTATTTACCCCTTCTCACAGGCTTGAATTTTATTCATGAACTTGTATGATTTGTATATATTAAAATGTGCATAGGCTACTTCACTTCATAGGTTTCATGGTGCCTACTTCTCTATCCCTCTTAATCACCTCTGATTAAGAGATGCATCCCATGCCCAAGAACTGAGCTGACTTGTTTTGATATTTTCCCTCTGCAAAGGCGAAGACTACTGCACGAACTTGGAAGCATATCTAATGATCATGTGTAAGTAGGCACAAGTAAGTTCCCCCATGTTTAGAGGCAATCAGAAGTCAGGCAGTTGTGTTAGCAGCGACTAGGAGGTAATATATTCTAAGCTTGTTTGCTTAGTCTCAGCACTGCACTGCCCATGGAAGCCATATTCCTCCCAACTGGGTGTTTAGAGCACAAGCTGAACTTGCAACCTCACAGAAAAGGACACGTAGAGATGCCCCAGGAGCAACTGCAGAATACAAACATTAGAATTGGTTCTAGACAGGAGGATAATATGCTATACTTCAAAGAACTGAGATGCACTAAAAACAGGCTGTAAAAGGGGAGTGGACCAGCTCAGGCCAGTCATTGTGTCACAGGTAGTATTTCTAAACTGATAGTGCCCAAGAGTGTGTTCAACAGCCACATTCATATTACAGAAGTCTCCAAGCTCTTTTGGAGTGACTCTGACATGTCTTCCATGACATGATTCTGGGGTTTAGAAGTTATCCCAYTCTCCTTTGCATCTGTGACTATGCCACATTCAAGCAGCAAGTGCTGCTTCAGACTCATCTGCTTCAGGCACAACCCAGAATGGGTTGCTGCAACCCAGTATGGTATGGATATGATGGACCTCATCTCCCACAGCTCCCCATTCTCCTCTCTGGACTTGCAGCACAGTCACTCTACTGATTACTATTTCCAGCAGTGCATTGCATAAAGTCCACAGCAGAAAATCTTTCTCAGAGCAATCCACATCCTCCATGGGATCATGTATCTGAATCAGGAGATAGTGGACTGAGTACMCTGTGACCACCACATTGGAGTAAGGCAAAGGAGGGTGGCAGCTATCCTAGACAGATGCCTTCCTCCCTCCCCAGTTGGGTCCCCTTCCATCATGAACCATCCTTTTCTTCTCAAAGTCTGAGCTACTCACAGCCCAGGAAGGAGGTGAACACCCAGTTTCTGGCATCAGGTATGCTAAGGAAACCATTAATGGCCCTACAGGCAAAGTTCTTCTTTTATAAAGACTGCCAGGTGAACATCCGCCTCTGCATGTCTCTCTCTTCAACCTGCTATTCAGAAATACCTCTAATTCTGTCTATGTCTCTGTGTTGGGGATTGTGGATTTGGGTGCACTGTCCCCACTTGGACGTAGCTATGGGCCGAAAGCAGGACTGAAGTATCACAGAACCAAAGCTGTTCRGCGATCTTACTTTGAGAGGTGAGGGCATTATCTCAGCCAGAGTTGTCTCACTGCAATGCCCGTGTTAGCAAAGCCACAATCAATACTTGATAGGACCTATGGGCATGTAACACATGGGAGCAAAACAACACACATACACACACATACATGCATGTGCAAACACCAACACAAGATAGGCAGGGCAAGCAACATACAGAAACTTAGGAAAGAACCAAACCAAAACATAACTTAAACCATTTAGTCAGAGGCCAAACCCTCCCTGAAAGTCTCTGTGAACTTCTCTCCACGTCATCTACTCTGCTTCATCTTTTCCCCTCCTCCTGGCAGCAAAATGCTGCCAGCTACAGCATCAAAACTTACCACTTTAAGCGATGGTTTCCAGAAGAGTTCTGCCTTTTGCAGGGGGTATTCTTGTGTCTCTGGGGAGCAGCCTAAATTGGCTGGAGAACTGTGCCTGCATGGCTATAGCAGTAACCACTGAGGTCACTTGTGCACGAGAGGAGTGCCTGTTCCTGAAGTTCTTGCTTGAAGCAATAATGGCTCGTGGTCTAGTTCTGGGGTTGCCACGGATGGAGTCAAACAGCAGCTCCAAGGGGAAAGGGCCAGAGGCCCTGGGGGACTATGGGGAGGAATCACTTCTGTAGCTCTCTTAAGCTTGTCATGACTGGGACAAGAACAGCAAATATCCCTCAAGTCCCAGGCCTGGATGCTCAGTTTCCCACTGTGGTGGGATCTTTCTGTGCCATCCCTGCACAACAGTCTGAAGTTGCTGTCAGGATTTTTACAAAATTATGTAGTGAGTGGTACATTATTTATATATTGTGTGGTACTTAGCTTTAACTCTCCATATAGCTCCCCCTTAAATGCCCAACACATCTGCAAAGCATGAAGTTTGGGAGTTATCTGAGGGTATGGGAGAACTGCAASTGGGCAAAGTGGAAGCAGATCTGTTGTAGCCATGTCTGTGGCACACGGAGAAGCTGCAGTCAAATACATTGAAGAATACCTCCCCTCTGATCTCTGGTGACCTGGCAGGTGGATCCATCTGGTGTAGTCCAAGCTGTTGCCCAGGCGTGCAACAACATGAGGGAAGGGATACTGTCTGTGAACCCAGCTCCGTGAAGAGCTACAAATTTAGGTGCCTGGGATTTCCTGCTTTCTCATCTTCCTTTTTCTCCATGAGCCTGCTGCAGTCAGTGCACAGCCAGGATCCTGCCAGCATTTCTCATGCATCCTCTGTCTTTTCTCTGGAAACCATTCTGCTCTAAAGTTAACTGAAAAAAAAAAAAAAAAGGAAAGAAAAAGCTTTTTGGGGGGTCTTTTGTCACTCTTAGTTCACTTAGCCAGCAAAATAAATAAGTAACAGAACTTTGTTCCACTCAGGAAAAATAAGTAAGTTCTGTACAGTGTCAGATTAACAATGACATGATACCCTACAAAAATCCTGTCCAGCACAGAGAATAGCATGTCCCCAATAAGAAAGCTGATTCCTTCTGATCTGGAATTTTTAAAACTACAGGTTTTTATACAGTAGGCAGAGTTTAAAAACTAAAATCGGTCCATAAATGCCTTCCCAAGTGCATACAGTTCATGTCCATTAAACTCTGCATCCTGAACAATTTTCAACATGCACAGACTGATGAGCGTAACATTTCACCCTCTGAAGTTCAGAAGGCATTACGGTTCCAGAGCTTCATCCTAGGCATTATTTTTAGCTCACTCTTACATGCAGTGAGTTGTCTTGTAATGGATTTGGGGTCTCAACTTCACCAGCATTAGAGCTGTTTGCTTGAATTCATTTGAAAGGATTGAATCACAAAGTTTGCTACTGAGGCAGCCTGTGTATAAGAACTGTTGCTTAGGCACTTCTTGTCTCGGAATCCTGCTTTCAAACCTAACTATTAAGTGACTGGTATATCTACATATACCTACATCATGCATGTCTATATATCGCTTCTCTGGTGCCCTTCACATTGTTGATAATTAGACTTGCCTAACAAATGTAAAATTCATGGAACACCCAAAAAGAACTATTTGTATACTAGACAAATATAGAAAAGGAACTTCGTTTCACATAAATATTGTTAAAACCTGCTTATACCTCCATGAACATCTTTCTCATCATATTTAAACTTTATAGCAGAGCACAAGGTACAGAGTTTCTTTTCATATTTAAACTTTATTGCAGAGCTTCAAATACATATTAATATAGAAGCTGTAATGTATTCTGAGTTAAGCTGTCATAAAATCTAGGGCTTTTCACATCATCACTTTTGAAGGTCGGTGCCACAGAGAAGAAGAAGCATCTGTATGGGATCACCATGAAGATTTGTAATACATTGCAATAAATACTGCAATATATTTCATTTTTATATGTTTTTGATTAAGAGGCAAAAGTGCATCTTCTACAGTTGCTTTTCAAAGATTGCTCATCTGTTTGGAATGACTGTAAAAGAGATTGAAGCTAAACATTATTTATAGATACGTTATTACTCCTCACTGAGACCACAGCTGAAATGAGAAGAAGATTCCAATGATATTTCATTTGGAGTATTGATTTTTCTGAGCTCATCCCACAAAGCTATCACATGCACATTCCAGGGAAATATGAGAAAATGTAGATTATCCTGGCTGGCTTTGTTTCCCAGTTGATTTTTCTTCTCCTAACTTGGTTATACTCATTTTGCTAATTTTGTGCTTTAGTTCTAGAACCCCAGCAAGGGCAGAGACTGCTCCTTTGCAGGCTTTTGGAAATAAAGCTAACACTTTTTATTCAGAGTGTGTCTAAATCAATTCAGAAATCATGTGTGGAATACCTTTGCCCCTCATTGCACAACAGTGAAAAGCAGAATTTTTTTTAACTGTGAAACAGAGCTTGGCAACAATTAGGTTGCTGGGTCTAGAAACCAGGAAAAGTCTTAGTCTAAAGCAGGAGCATAAGAAGTGGCTGCAGTTCTCTGCTTCTACATGGGGCCTCATACAGGTTGAAAAGACATGAAAAAAACCTGGGATCAAATTGAGAAATGATATGGGAGAGAGTCCAGATTACAGCCTTTATATTAGATTTAGTTAGGCACCCCAAAACCAACCAGCATGTATTTTACATCCGGAACTTGAAGTCAGTGTCAGGGACTGTGTGCTAACACACCATAACACAGACAACCACGGGCACACTGGCACCATCCCCCAATGAGCCAGCATAGGTAGGAGAGAAGTACAGATATGCTAGCAGATACTCCATCTGGGCAAATTAGGCCTGCCGAGAAGTCTAGCCGTGATTTTTATTTGCAGCAGATTCTTTAATAGTTAAACTACAGAATTCATTTTGGCATTGCCTAAGGGCTGAACTGTCTCCTAAACTCCCCTCTCATCTCATCAGATGATCTCTTCAGGTCAGGACAAGGAACAGTGACAAAGGAGTGAGGACTTTGTAGTACAGTTACTTCTCAAGATCATTTAAACTTTAGGAACTGAAATCAGCCTGACTACTGCCAGTGCAGTCAGCTCACAGAGTAATGGAAATTCCTGTTTCTTCTGTATTACAATATGCCTGGTGGCTGCCATTAAGAAGTCAACTGCAGGTTTTCAGCAGTTTCAAAAAGGAAAAGCCCAGGGAAAGAAGCAGCAGCAGTAGTGACTTTAAGTTACGCTTCTGTCCCCAGAGTACCAAGGTGCTCTGGGGACAGCGTGGGCTCCGGCATGCTTTTCGAATGTCTTCCACAGGCTGTTGTACATCATGGCATGGTTGAGTACATGCCTGCCAATGAGGACTAAGAGATTCCCCACTGACTTGTGCCATCCCACCTGCTGCGCTGCCTTGCGAGGGCTTGCACAGAGTTGCCTATAGCAGCTTTGCCTATGCACTGCATTTGCTTGGGGAATCCATCCCCTTCTGATCCAGGACAGCAGCACATGAAGCTTCACTTAGAAAGCAAATAGTTTTTTTTATGGGGGAAGGGCCTGTCTTTCACATCTGCTGCAAACAAGACACAAGAAATGAGTTTTCCTATATAAGTCATCATTGACTGGAAAAAAGAATATTTCTTATTTATATCACTACACATTGAATTCTACTAGAATGGCCTATTAACTAAAAAATATCAATACTTTGTGCATATTACAGATGAAACTGCATGAACAACAGTAATAAAGCAGTTATGATTTTATGAACTCACAATCCTATGTGATCCTATGTTCACACATTGTAGTTGAATGCTGGATTTTATGTTTTAATCTACCTTGGTGAAAAAAGGGAAAACGTCAAGAAGGCAGGGTTGTTATGGTTCAGTGAAGTACCTGGGAGGTTTCTCAAACACTTTGCATTATGATATGACTAAAGAAATAACTCATAAAAGTTTTCTTTTTTTTGTTTCTGAGTTTCTTTTGATCTACATTTATTAGAGGGCTGTCCAAAACCAAGTCATCTCATATTGTAAATGTATAAATAGTGACCATGATCTGAAAGTTTCTCATATTTTGGGTGTCTGTATCAGTATCAGAACAATCAGATTGGATTTGTTGGAGAAGAAATCCATTGAAACATGGTTTTGTCAAAACAATTCTTTGTGGAAACAGAGGATGTATGATTAACTCGTCTYGCCAAAAATTGCTCATCAAGACTGGGGAGAGAAGAGGGGCAAAATAGCCTGGATTTCCAAAGGTGGCCTTTTGTGACTAGAATATTATTTGCGATGCATAAGGCCAAGGCCTTACACATTTCACATCTGAACCTACTACATCTAAGGTAAGTATGTCAACCACCAAACTAATACCCTTCATTCACAAAAACTTTGAAAGATCTGGGCTCGATCCCATGTAAAAAGTGAAAAGTCTTTTAAATCCAATAAGAATGTCACAGAACAGAAATTTTTCACTCCAAATCTACTTGGTTCTGATTTTAGGGGGAAAAGGGAGGCACTTGCAGTCCAAAAAAAGAAAAACAACCCTCAAACCCCCAAAACTCTTTTAGATAGGTACTGTATTAGAAGAAATCCCCAAATTACCATTCACTTGTGAAAACTCAGCTGACAGTGATTTTTCTGTTTTATTTTCATTAAAGGTTTATTTGAAATTGCATAGAAAGCACAGGGCTAAGCTGAGACAATCAGCTGGTAAATATTGAGCAGATTTATTTGAAAGATGGTATCTTCTCCCATCGATAGCAGCAATAAAACTTGCAGCAGTGTAAAAGTCTAGAAAACATTCCCTGAAACTATGGCCAAATGGGTCCATTTTTCATTCAAACTGTATAATGTATGGGGGCCATAAACCGCCACAGGGTCACATTTAACAGGGGAACCAAGCTAAATAAAATAAGAACCAAGCATGTAACTTAGTCTCCAACTTTTTTTCCTCCCAGTATGAATCTTAGTGATTTTAAAACCGAGTTGATTTTGCTGTATAAATAAATAAATCACTCGCTTTGACACTTAGTGAATTTAGCTGGAGGCAAAATGAGATCTTTCGAAAACTTTGTTCTTGCGCTGTTTCTGGCAGAAGCCAAAAATCCAGCAATAATGGAATTTAAAAGAGATGCTTTCTTCTGAGATCTGTAAAGAACAAATAGATAGAGCACATCTAGAGTTCAGAAAACAAAGAAAACAGACAAACACATACAGACAGGATAGATGTTAGGTTGGAGCTTTTCATCTGTCATTGTCTATCTACACACTCCCACTGCTGTTACAGAACTTCTGGATGAACTTGCCATTCGTGTCACCAAGACCTGTATTATTTTTTCCATACAGTTGCTAAACAGTGACCACGGATGACTAATGACTTTTGGAATAGATTTATTAATGTTTTATGCTTGCTTCTATTACTGCTAGTGTTTGGACATAAGAAACAGAATTCCCTCAGTATTTGTTTACTTTTTTTTTTCCTCCCCTCTAGACAGTTTTACTATTGCAAAAAAAAAAAAAAAAAAAGTAATAATTTTATACAAGCTCCAAAAAATGGCTTTTGTGGTGCCTTAAGAAAGGGCATTTGAGGCACCATTTATCTAGTTTTACTGAACAGATCTCTTCAAAGTTCATGGTACAAATTTGATTTGATATTTTAATACAAGTTTTAGAAAATTGTCTGTAGAATTTTGTTTTCTACACATATCAAGGCCATAATAATTTAATTAAACTGACTTGTTTCAAAGCAGAAAATGCTAGTGCTGGCCATTTACTTTGAAAAGTTTTTGACAGGCAAATGTTTCAGTTTCCTTACTGCTTTTTCCAACTCTCCCTCTTCCTGAAAATCGTTACCTGAAACAATCAAAAATAATCAAACCCTTCTTCTCTCAAGACACTGAAATAATCCTGTCCCCTTACATTGCTCCAAAAATAAGCCAAAAATGTTACAAAACGAACAGAGAAAGCTCACCCAACTTAATTACCTAGTAATGGGGATTGTTGTTGTAAAGCCTTGTGTTCTTTATCCAAACAGGTTTATTATAATCGTTACACAGTATTAGCATTACTGTCAGTACAGTCTGAACGCTGAGGTTTCCATCAAGGTTGTTAATTAAAGAGACGTTAAAATATACTACAAGCAATGCAACCATTTCTGTATTTTTCTTACAGAGTATTTCAGAATCACTTTTCATGTCATCCTGAAGTTTTTACTTAGATGAAGCTTCCAATGAAAGCAATAGGAAGTGACAGTAGTTTCCTTATAGGAGAATTCAAGAACCAGTAACAGGCTGAAAAGAATGAGGGCTGATGAAACGTGGTTGGTGAACAAGAAAAGATCAATCATGCCAGATACAGATGATATTTTTCTTTGAGAAGATAACTGATTTTTCTAGACAAGGAAAATACACTAGATCTAATCTGCCTGGAAAACAGTAAGGTTTTCAAGGAAACTGATAAAGTAGAGAAGTTAGGAATTAGTAACTTGATTATACGGTGGACTAGGAAATAAAGGGAGATGATAAGGACTGTGGTGAATAAGGAACCTCCAACCTAGAAGGAAGCTATTAGGAGAGCTTCTCAGGGTTTGGTCCTAGGACATACTGTAATTCAGATTTTCTTTAATGACCTTAATGCAAGGAAAAAATACTCAGAGCCCTGCTAATAAAGTGTGCAGGTGACACAGACCTGAAAGACATCACCAGAAAGGAGAAATGGATTATCATGCAGAGAGAACCAAATAACCTTATAGAATGAAGTGGAAAAATGAGAGAAAATGTAGCAGTACTAACAGCTGTAATGATATACAGTACTAACAAAGAAAATCTCCTTGTATGCTCAGAGCTAATCAGCTGGAATTAATAAAGGAGGAAAATCTTTTTGTAGCTAGTCAGTCTGGATGAACAAGAAACACCAGTAGGATGTGGTCATTATAAAGGCAACTAATATTTATCAGGCAAAGTCACTCCAGCAAAGATAGGAGAGTGTTAATGCCTTGCTATACAACACTGGTAAGACTTCATCTAGAATTCAACACAATTCTAGTCATGAATGTTCAAGAGAGAGGGATTCAGGAAGGAAGACCTACATAGTGTGTTTACCAGGATGACTGGGGGAATGAAGCATTTGTCCTACAAAGTGAGAACGCAAGTGTGTGGCTTGCCTCGGGAAGGCAGGAGAACAAAAATCTGTGCTGAAGATGAATATAGTTTGGGTATCTCAGTTTTCAAGGAATTTTGACTCCTTCTTAGTTTAGCTTTCAGCAGTGTGCAACATGCCTTTTTCCTCCAGGGTGTTCCTCATTTAGTCTCCAAAATAAGCGTTCACAGTGCAGAACCTCATAATACAGTCTCCCTACACATGGAATGCATTAGAAAGATGCTTAGAAATACATATTTCATATGTACCTTAATGTTTTTCCTTCCTTTTCAAATCCAAGCAATTGTCACTTCTTTGCAACTTGTGGGGCAACACTGTCATGACATAATTTCTCTCTATTAGGTTTCTTCTTACTGTAGGAATAACTTGCTGTCTTCATTCATTTTGCTCCTAAACTTGAAAAGAGTGAGGTTTCTTTTTAAGGAGCACCAATGCCTTCTGAGTCCCTGAATTTCTGAGTTATGGTTAATGAAACATAAATGTATTAATCTATGTTTAATAATTGTATTCTATTATTAGAATCCAAGCACAGTGACAGTATACATAAGACATACCTTACAATTGATATTGTATCACAAAACCTAAGCCAAACATTGTTTTCATCCTTCACTTCAGGTTGAGTTGTATGTTTAAAGGTGCCTAAACATATACATGTTTAAACATGACAGTGTAGAAAAGGACTGGGTTGTTTTCTTTAAATAAATGTTTTCTTCCTCTCCTGTTCCCACTTATCTTTTTTCTTGCACATGCACACTCCTTCCTTCTGCTCATTCCTTGCCTTTAAATCCGTGGGGCTATAGACGCTTTGTACAGAAAGAGCCAAGAATGGTCTTCCTGATACTCATCTCTCACACCTCCGGTATCTTGGGGGGGGGGGGAAGCATTCCTTTGTCTCACTGCAAGAGACAGGCTTTCAAAGCTCCCTCACAGACCTGCAAATGACAGTGATGCACTACAAACATTCCCTGAGATTAATTATAGATTGATGGAAATGAAGTGAGAAAAGTAAAAGCCATAAAATCCACAGAATGTTTTTGAAAGAATCAATAAAAGAAATCACCTGCTTCCAAGACAACTCAATGCATCATCTTGCCTTCTGACAGCATGCAAAGCCATTTTGATCCCCCAATCTCGAATTTCCTTAGCGAGTTAACAAGGAGCTCTGTTAAATTAGATCCTGTTATACGAGCTAAAGACCTAAACAAGATTTGTTTTTAAATGATTCACTATCCATCCTTTTACTATTCAAAATGCAGCCTAAGAAAATACCATAGGCACCATCCCTCAAAAAGGCAAATTCTCAGTACTACCTTACTCTTTTCACTACTGCTTTTAAATGTGGCTTGCAGTCTGCCATTGAAGTGCAACATGCTCGTGCACACAAAATGATTGATTTAGACAGTTAACTGAATACYGAATTCCCTGTTCCTTTTGCCCAATCTGTTCCTACACAATACCATGTGTATTCCCAAAGTGACGAAGAAGGTCAAACGGCCTTGGGTAGGCTTAATTTTAGGTCAGCTGGTTCTGCAGCCAATTGCACCCCTTTTCAGCTGACTGCAAATTTGCATCTAACAGTATCAAACTCTCCTAAATAATGTACTCTGTTATTCATGCAGGAAAGATATCCGAATAGAGGCCTTAGAAAATGCATATTTATTTCCCATATAATAGAGTTGTGCAGCACTCTAAAAAGAAAGAAAGGAAGCTGTCATGGAAGCTACTGAATTAGGCCTTTACATTACCCCACATTATTATATACTTTCTGTATGATCCAACAAGTGACTTGCCTCTCTGTGTCCTCTTTGTAAAACAGGATTAAAAATGCTTCCTTTCACTCACCTTTTGTCTGTCTTCCCTGGAGTGTGAGCTTGTAGGGGTATGAATGCTCTCCTTCAGAGATACTTCAGAAATGCTTCTGTTACATTCTCATTCCTAAGCAATGGCACGATCCCGGTTATTCTGACACTAGAAACTACACCTGGAAAGGACGTGCAAGATTAAGGCTTAGGAAAAATCATCTCCAGTTTTACACACTTATGTATGCTTTATGTATACAGTACATCAGCCTTGCAACAGTCCTTGTGTACTGTTTGGTATAGTAGACCTGAGATTCAGAGAAAAGAACCGCTGAAGCATTACCAGCTCATTGGCATTATTCATTAGGAAAAATCCACTTATGGAAAACCCCTCCCCTCCAAAAAATATTCCAAGTCAGTGTTGAAAGGTCCAAAGTTAGAGCTATGTTAATTAGTTTTGGACTAGGATACCAAATGTTTCCCAACTTGCAGCCTGGCGCAGGAAGCTGTGCACACGTTCATAGCCATTATCTGCCCAGAGCCAGAACGTGAAAATCGGTTCTGCCTCTGACTGACAGCAGTGCTCCCACCTCAGGCCTAGCGTGGCCATAGAGTGGCAGATGTTTTGCTCTCCACCCCGTGAGGCAGATGGAGCAGCTGAAGGAATACCAGATTTTGAAGAAGGAAGTGTCATTTTGCTCTATGGCTTTACAGAGTCCAAACCAACTGGCTCCCAGTGAACAGATGGACTCCCAGGTAGGACCTCAGTACATGTATCATTTCACTGGCTCTGTCTGTCTGTCCACGCTGCTCTGAGAGCAACCTGGAAGTCACTGCTGAGCTTGACTCTGCCTTTAACAGAGATGGGCTTTCTGTAGGCAAGGTCCAAGGATCTGCCTTCTCCTCCTTACTGCTAGAAAGAAAACACTCCATGAGGCTTTCCAATCCACAGTGCATTTCACCAGAAATCCCAGGGCTTGCTAATCCTCCGTGAGGTCTCCCTGAGGCTGAGGCAGGCTGTTGAGAGCCCATGGGAACCCTGTACACCCAAGTTCATCAGACTGAGCTATTCTCTGTGGATTCTCCACAAAGTTCCTGTTTAGAAGCGAAGCAACAACACACAGATGAATTTTTAGCTTTGTAAAACCTCTGCGGAACAGAAACAGACCCAAAATAAGACTCTGATGCGTCAAAGTTCATGAGCGTGCACTTACCATTACCTGCCATTACCTTGTTGAAAGCCCCGAGTCTTCACACATTCAATTGTCACAGGATTTCAAGGGGCCTTCAACACATGGCTAAAATTCAGCACGTGCTTTGCTGAATTGGGACTTAGGAAAATGAGTAGGGAGGAGAGACTGGAAAGTAGCACGCATAGGGACCAGGGCCTGGGTTTACATATCTGCTGATCATTCATAATATTTTCCAGAAATATTCTGAGTTAAATTTTCATTTTGCATTTAAGCCCTGTGAATTTTAAACTGATACTGGGCATCCTACTAGCATCTCCCATCCCAAATGCAGCTACAGATCCTTGCTACTATGCCAGTTCCCCTAGCTAGCTAGAAAGCCTGGGGGATCTTTTAGGCCATCCCCTTGGCCAGAGCAGGACTATTATGTCCACCTCATGCTTGACAGGTATCTGCATAATCTGTTCTTAAGCCTAATGATGGAATCTCTCCACTATCCTTTAACAATTATTCCATTGCTTTATTATCTTTTGGCTCAGCCATGAAAGTATCGAGATAAACTCACAGCTGACTAGTTAGGTAGTTGCAGCTTGCCCCAGATACCACTATTCCTTTTTTTCTTTTCAAGGGATATGTTTATTCAAAGCTGCATACAAGTCAAATTCTGTATTAGTTGCCTTTTATTGCTGCTTATATAGCAGGGATTCTTTGGCAACTGCCTATTCCAGAAAGCACTTTTATGTCCTTTCTGTGGTCTCTTGAATGAACCTCTACAATTCTTCCCCTACAACTATTACAATGATGCAACTTCTTATGCTGACTTCCCCACAGCTGCTTCTGTTTCTACACTTAAACTTTCAAGAATTTACCTCTTACTCCTCCTTCTTTTCAGAAAAAAGCTGGAAGTATCTCCAATTTCTCCTGTATGTTCAGTAACAACCTTATTGGAGCAACTCACTAAAGATTAATGTCTTATTTGCTCATGTCCATTATTTATGTTTATTATCTTGCAGATGTATGGGCTGTAATGATAGGATCCATTCCACAAGTACACTTTCTGCTTCCTTTTTTCTTTTTCTAACTTACCTTACCTCTAAGTTTAAAATCAGTGGTTATACAAACAGGTTGTCTGGTTCTAAGTTTCTGTCAAATCACATTTCAGCTGGTGACAGATCAAATTTCAAGGATGATACCCTGAAATTTAGTAATGCCAAATAGGAATTTGATTCTTCAGTTTTTTAAAGCGTTGTTTTGCCAATTTCTACAGCACTGTCCATAAAAACCCTTGAGTTATGGATACCCTGGAACTGAAGTAATATACTTAAGATCATATTCCTCTGAAAACCATTTTGTCTCACGACAATTGAAATGTAGTCTTTTACTTGTCAGAACAACATATAGTATGTCGTATTTAGCAAACATGGATATTAGCGCTTGGAATTTGCCTCTAAGTCAAATTTTGCATAGCTGTAATTTAAGAGTTTTCTTCAGCATACATAAACAACTCTATGCTAACTTTGGACCATGAATCTAAGATATCGTGATTTCTTACAAATCTAATCTTAAGTGTATGTATTCTTTACTTGACTATCACTGACATGTTCGCTTTTCTTATGCTGTCTCTACCTTTCAATTTTTGTGTTCCTCTTTTCCTGTGCTTCTATGACAGCATGATCTCTTTCAGAGGGTCTGGTGTTTCATACTTTTATATCCAAAATTGGCACCTAACTTTATGCAAAGTTTCATCAAACAAAGTTTTGATTTTTTTTTTCAAACTTCACTTCACTAGGAATTATTTTCTTGCTCTCTTCTTTGAATTTTCCTTATTTTCAGCACATCCAGCTTTTCTCAAAAACCATTGTTGCAACTAGTACACAAGCTTGAGCGCTAGTGTCCAGTTAACAACTTACAAAGATTCCAGTTGTATTTCAGCTAGTGCTCCAATCACCAGATATAATTCTTTGGATTAATTTACCAAAAAACTCCTTTTACTCATTGCCCAAGATTATGTCATTAACTTAGTTTTGGATGCATTCAGTCTTTTTCTACTGAATTTTTCTAAAAGATGGTTTTGCTTCTTCCAAATACTGTCCAAAAACTGGACACTGCTTAGATCTGATTTTTCTTCCATATCCTCTGCAATTTTTCATCCTCCTTCTTCTAAACAAAACTCTGATTTATTATTTAGGCTTTTCCTTTGAGGCTTTGATCTTTTTTCTTTTCTGTATGCTCATAGAAGTCTTAAGATTTACTTATCTAATACATTCATTTCTTGTTCCCCCCTCAAAACCTGGAGCCTGCTTTGGTCATCTTCCTTAACCTGAAAAATTCTCATTTGTTTTTATGTACAAAAAAGTGCTTCTGAAAGTCCTTTTCTCAGTCTGAGGCCTCTGATTTCTTTTATAATTTGGTCTCATATTAGAAATTGCTAAGCTGTCTAGTCTTGCAAGTTTGATCTCTGTCTCAAATGTGTTAGGAAGCATAAAAAGCTTTGGCTCTTTTTCTGGATTCTTCAGGGGAATGGATATCTTTCAGATGTTTCATTTTTTATTATATATGCATCTTATATGCATTACCTTTTTTAGCATACTCTGATAATTACTCTGATCCTCCTATTCAATACGGACCACACACTAGATTTTATTTTTCTTTTAATATTAATAAACTTTAGTGTCCTAAAATTTTAAACAGAATTTTAACAGACATTTTATTATGTAAACTAGACCATCCTTTTAGCATTTTATCTTAAACTGCATAAGTAAAATACTACTTAAAAGGGAAAAAATACCCATTGAGAAAGAATCGTAATTCATTGTAGTGAATAATAAAAGTTATTCTGTCTAAAATCCTTAGCTACTCTTCACCAAATTTTAAATACCTTAAATGAAACCCTGTTAAAAGCTCATGTATTTAAATGTCCATGTTTTCACAGGTCCATTGAATATTTATTAAAATGAGATAAAAGCCTTAAGCTTCCACTTATGAAGAGGGTTAAAATTAGTAATTGAAAGAAAAAAAAACACCTCATAAATAAAAAGTTGTATTGATAGGGCTGATACAAGGGAAAATTAAACCAAATATATCTTTTTCTGGAAGACTATTTCTGGAAGCATTTTCTCATGTTTTCCAACTATTTCTAGTGAAAAACCTTTCCTTCAGTCAGCCTGCAGTCAGAACTTGAACGGACAGAAAATAACACAGGTCAGATTGTCAGCTGTATATTTCATTCATGTAAAATTTTTAGTGCCTACTGAACTGCTATACACAGCAGGAGTCTCTGTTAGCAAGAAGTAAATGGATAGTTTTTCAAAAGGAGTGGAGAATGAAAATAAATGTCATTCTTCGCATTATTTGTTCTTTCCCTGCTCAAGACCTCTCTCTTCTCTGCATTTCCTTTTCTTTTAAGCTTCCTTGTTGAACAGAATGTGGATTCACAGCCTGTGAATTGGGTTGGGTCTTTTGTCTTTTTGTTCTTTTCAAGGTGAATCAGGCTCCATCCAAATTGCTTACTGAAACAATACAGGCCTGCCTATTAATTTGCTTCAAATACATGGCATGAAAATAGCTCTGAGGAAAGTGATCTATTAATTGTATTGATCCTCATTTGGCTTTTTATATCACTAGTATTTTGCCCAGATGGATACTGTTTACTCTACAGATTGAATTAGATCAAAATCCCAAATGCAAACATCAGACTTTAGGATGGAGTTTCTACTGCATTTTGATTTTGTGATTCAGATCCAACCCCTTGTGCTGACAGAAATATTTTTAAGTCACTTGCTCCTATTCTCTAAAATCCCAATTTAAATGTCAGTAATTAAACTCTATCTTATATATGACTTCAGATGTCAATTTTCCCTCCTACTTCCCCAGGGATGCTTCTGATTTAGCCAATCTGTTAATTCTTCCTATAATACCTAAACCAATTTAAAAAATACCTAAACCAGTTAAAATGTTTTTGGACAATTATTTTTCTTACTAGTTAAAATTACCAAAAGGCATGAGACAAAAATTTTGTTTTGCTTTGGGTCAGACTAAGATACATTCATTCACATGACAGTATACAGTAAGACACAAATTTTTCAGTGCAAGTTAAATAAGCCAGCTGTGATGTGAGGTGTTACTCAGAGAGGGCAATGGCCTGACAGTCTAGGCCTTAGGTTTTCAACAGTTATTGAAAACTTCCTTCTCCTCCCACCTTCCCTCATCACATGCTGATCACACATTTCACATTTGGTATTCTGCTTTTCTCATAGCTGTTCCAGGTCTTACTGGTAGATAGCAGGCCACATAGGACTGTCGTTGCTTAGGGCAATGGCAATAATCCGAAGAAAGCACAATGACACTTCTTGCAGAAGTGGTTATGATACTCTCTTTCCTGCATTTGTTCCAAATGTGAGTCTGATCCAGAAACTCAGAGGAGGTGCATATTCCTCTTTAATTTAGCACATTTGGTTTAAAATAAACTGCTAGGCATGTACAGTTTTCAGGGGAAAAAAACCAACCAAACAGATTTCTTTACTCTGATTATTGCCTGCAAAATGTTTTTTACTTCATAGAGGTAGCAACCAATATATTAAATAAAAGCATTTTCGTTATTTCTAACAACTTCTCTTTGCTTCAAGGGGAAAGAGAGTGCTTTTTCTGTTCTATTTTTTTTTTAAATCACAGGAGATGGTCCAAATTATTTCCTTTTTGCATACATTTTGACCCTGATATGCAAGTTTGACAATTCAAGCTGCAAGCGATATAGCTTCTTCAAACAAGAAATCTTTCACTACTCCAGAATGCAAAACCAATAGTCACACTGTAGTTTTTAAGTATACATTCACACCACAGTGCTTGTGTAGAGATAAAACAAAGATAAAACTGATTTTTTGTTTTAGCAAGTTTACCACCACTTCTAAAAACTACTAAATGTTTATTTGTCCATTCTGTTATTTCCCATATAAGGCTTGCATTGGGATACTGTAGAAACATGTAAAGAAAACAACTTAGCATTTTTTATCATTTTATATATTTATACGACTTGAAGTTTTAATTATTAAAATAAAAATAGAGCTTTATAGACTTTTTGTGCACAAATATCTTATGTTATCYGCAGCACAGCAATAGCCTTCGGTTTACTATTCTTGCCTCTCCTTGTAGCAAGTTGCCTTCTGGACCCTGCTTATTGCAAGTAGAAGAGCATATCAGCAGTACCCTGTCTGGAACAGAAACAAACAAACAAAAATACTCTGTCCTATTTTGGAAATTGGCTTTCATATATATTTTTAAACCAGCTTTGATGACGGACAGTCCAATTTAGAACTGAGCATTTTCTTCTTCATAAAACCTTCCTAGGATGTTCAAGAGGGTTTCACACAGCTCTGATAGGTACCCGGAGGGCTCCTATCTGCTATTGCCTCAGCAGACTTCTATAACAACATTGCCACCTTTTCCTTACTTGGGTCTCAGAAGGGACAAATTATTCTCTCTTTAGAAACATACTGAACAATTTTCTCTCAAGCAGCTGGGGTCCAAAATCTCTCTAGCTTATTTATAAAGAACTCAAGTCCAAACATAAAAAGCAGTGTATATGCCATGTTTTTATGGCATTATGCCTTATATCTACCAGTATTTAAGTACCACTTATGGCAGTGCCTTGTTTCCCACACAGATGCCTCTCCTGTTCTCCTTGGTGACTTTTGATAAAACCTGCTTTTCTTGACAGGAGTTTAACTGTAAAGTTCCCTAGCTAGGAAATCCCCAAGAAAAATACAGGCATGGACAATAGTCTGACTTATTCTGGATGTTTTTCACTTATTGTAGGTGCATAGTCTGATATGACATATATAAGGGACTGGATACAGCTATGACACTTAGGACTCCCTATATACGTCTTTCACACTCAGTCTGTGTCTGTACAATGGCTATTTGTTGGACATTTCAAGATCGCTGGGCTGGCTTGCCATGCATTCAAGAATCTGTCAGAAGATTAAATAAGTTTTCTGGACATAATAAGAGGAGGTATTTGGGAAACCTGGGTAGATGTAGAATCCCCCCTTTCTTTCAGGTGGCTACGGCTGTTGGATTCTCTTCTTCCTTGCACCTCCACAAACAAAGTGAAAAAGAGGAAAACAAAAGCAAAACTACACTTCATATCTATAAATAGCTAAGTCATTGCATAGAAACGCCTGTCCAGGCAGCCTAGGAGTGTCTCCAAAAGAGCAGTTTTCAAGGCATGATAAATGCAGAAGAGAAAAAAAGAAAGAAAGAAAGAAAGAAAGAGGAAAATATACAACACACTCTTGAACTTCATTGTACAAAGTGCTAAGAAAGGAAGTCAAAGAAGGTACTTTGACTAGCAACGAGGATAAGAGCTGAGGTACAGTTAATGAGAATCAGACGTCTAACATGATCTGAAGGCTCTAAGCACCTTACTGGGCCCAGAGGGGCAGTCATTCTTCCACAGAATTAGAAACRCTTTCCAATACCATAAGTACATGCTCTAAACTTGCATTTTGTCAGGGCAGAGCCCTTCTTCAGAATGTTGTGTTAGTTTTCATTCTCTTCTTTCCATTCTTGCACTCCCCCTAAAACCAGGGATTATAACAAATTAAGAGAACCAATCTACAGAAGGAGATTTGCCTTTCTTTCAGTATACAGTTACACTATACGGCACAAATTATATTTGATTAATCAAATTTTTAGAAATATATAAGTGACTTATCTTTGCAATAAGCTCAACTCCAGCTATTTTACTCCTACAGTTGTTTTTCTCCTTCACCAAAGAATTGATCCAAATTATAGCATAGTTTGCTGCAGTTTATATCAGTCCTATCAAGATATTTTGCAGTTCACACAGAACAAATACACTTATTCATACTGTCATACACAGCTTGATTCATCATGGCATCATGGACTTCATTGGAGAGATTCTTCATCTGCAAAATGTAAGAATAGAATTAGGCATATATATATATATTTTTTATCCCAAATCTATCAAATTTCTCTCTTCTTAAAAAAACAATGATCACCTACATTTCATATCAGAGTGAAAATGTTTGCTGGAGTACAAAAGTGCTTTTGCGTGGTAAATGACATTAAAATGTAATAGCACAGTAGGCCAACTTATACCAATTGCTTCTCTGTGGGACTATTGTCATTCAAGTAGAGGTACTAAGTTAAAGGGCAATAAAGTAGTATATTAGGTCTATTACTGCAGGCATTTTATCTACAGTAATACCTGCTGGAATTATTTGTATTGTTATTAAAATAGATGATATTTTGGTAGCAGTGTGCAAAACAAACATGATCAGTTTCTTTTTGAATTAAGTGTTATTCCATGTCCTTTATTCACTGGGATTTCAGAGGAATGGGCAAATAAATAACAGGGCAGAGAAAACTCTTTGCAGGACTGGAGAGTAAGGATCACAGAAGCTCTGCAATAATTATTACAAAACACAAACAGGCCCCAGAACATAGCGGCTGCTGCTGGCAGGCAGTTTGGATGGCAGTGGGAAGATTGTTTGGATTAAAAAAAGACAACAGAAGGGTGGAAGAGTGAAACCCCAGAAACTTTTTATAACCACCTTTTGCAAAAGAAAAACAGATATGCTGAAGATCCTTTAATTCAGAGTGTCTACTGGAAAATGTAAACCTTGATGATGGCACAGGAGTTTGTGGTTTTGATAAATCTATCAAGACTTCCTTTGATTTTCAAATGGACAAGGCGAGGGGGAGAAAGAGCAAGAGATGATCACCTCCAGTTCCTAAATGATTCCTAATACAGCATGAAGCTGCTCAAACCTGGTGCTGCTGTTTCTGTACAAATCTGGGTTTGTTTTGACAGTATTTGTGACTGCCGTAGAATCAAGATGTTCAGTTTTCACCTTTCAAAATAAGTAAAATAAACCCCAAAGGTAGGTCTATAATTTGGACCTTGTCAACATAGCAGATATGGCAAAAAAGTCTCTTTTCATGAAAGCAGGCAGCTCAAAGTTTCAGTTAACTGAACTTAAAAAATTGTTGCTAGTAAACTGTGGCTATAATGCTATGCATGGATGACAGCTTAGATTTTCACTTGCCTCTCTGGAAAAGATTGATGACAACTGTCATAGGTAAGGAAGAAAAATTGTGCTGATTCTGGGTAACTGTACAACAAATCTTAACATTTCCCAAGAAAATGTATCTTTTTCTTACCATTTAGGATCATACATTTAATCCAAGAAACAGACCATGGAAGATGCTAGAATATTAAGCAGCAGTACAAGGAAAAGTATTGGCAATTTGCTTGATGACTCAGAACAACGTATCAAGAAGTGCTGAAAATTGCCCATTTAAAAAAAAAAAAAAAAAGCTAGCAATACACAATTGTCAAGAAGTATTTAGTAAAAAACCCACTAAGACTTGCCTTGTGCTTAGAGAAACAACTTTTAGACTGCGTCCAAGCTACAGCTAAAATAAATTCTGTAACAGAACAGAAGCACAACTACCTTAACTGCACAGAAGTTACAAAGTTCACTGCATCTCTTCACCCAAGGATTTGCCATCAGCAGCATCCCATGCTCCTCCTCTCCGCATTGTTTGGGTGTATATTGCAGAGAGCGATTCCCGCTGAGCCACAGCGGCAATGAGGGGACATTTCTCCACCAGCTGCCGGGCACCCCTGGGAGCCCACAAACGGAGGGGGCAAGGCTCAGTGGCGCATCTTCTTTGCCATGGGGCACACGTTGTGATCAGCATCTAACAAGCCTGGAAATGATCATCAGGAATAGGAAAAGTAAATTTTGAGAATAAAACCCCCAGCAGACTAAAAGAACCTGACACCTTACACCAGTGGGCAAGCCTTGCTCAGGGCAACTAGACAAGGACAAAGGAACTAGCTTCAGCGCTGCTATTGAGAATGACTGGCTGACACTCTCGGTCTGCAAGAAATGTGGACATTTCAAAACTGCCTTTAATCCCTGCTCAGCATAAGCAATGGTTTCTAAATTTTCAGTGAAGCAGAAATTCTGGAGGGAGAAAACAAAACAACAACAAGAAAAAAACACTTTCCACAGTAAAGTGACTTCACTGAAGTGTTGTGTTTTGGTGAATATGGAGTATTTTGTTTGGATCTTTATAACTCAGCATGTGATATAAAAGACAAAGGAAGTACTCCATCCTTCTTGACTAAGGCAATATGTCAGTTCTGCATTTTATTCTCAGTAAACGGTTGCTTACTCCAATCAGTCCTGGCTGATTAAATCCAGTTCTATAGGGCAAAACTTTTCACAAATCTAAAAATAACCTTCAGCTGACACAGCCACAGCAGTGTGTCTTAGAATATTCTATTTTCAAGTTATTCAGTGTCAAAATTAATTTGTTATTAACCAATAATTGTTTGCTGTGTAGAAATGAACATGTTTTAACTAGTTATGCCCCTAGTATAGCTATGTGGGAAGTCTGAAATCTGAAATTCAATTTGTAATTCTTAATAGTAGGCTAAAATTAGCTTGACATTAGTCTTCTGACAAGCTAAATTATGTGAGGTAGCCCCATTAGAAAGCGACTCTGAAAAAAATAAGGGAAAAGCTTGAAAATAAACAAGTATTTAGAGCACAGTTCCCAATATCTGAAGATATTTGGTCCTTGTAGGTGGGGCCAGAAACATAGATGYATCTGTTCTCTTTTAAGCATTGGGCAAGGGCATTCATTAGCCACTTGCAGGTGTTGTTTGGTGTTATGAAATGGCTTTTGTTAGCGCAAATCCTGGAAACCATAACCAACACAGTTATGATAATGCGTGCAATCCTGCTTTACAGGTTGTCATCACACTGAGATCCTAAAAAGCCACTGACCTTCACAGGCCATGTGCACAAAGTGCAGACACTTGACTCTCATGCCACAGAGTAAACTACACAGGGAAACACAAGCTCTTAATATCTCGCATAGAAGAGAGAACAAACTTTAAGGCTGGATTTTTATGCTTAGAAGTCAGATCTCTGTATGTTTCTTGACCAGAACATAAATGTCTAACAAAACTCTCAAAGGTAGCTGATGAAAYACTGCACAGTACTTTTAAAACTGATTTTTGAAATTGCACCCATTAGATTTTTAATGAGATGTGTAGATGGCAACTCATTTGTTTCTTTGCAGAATGAAGTGACTTCTTCAGTAGTTACTAATTGCTTCCAGCAATAATGTGTAGCACGGTAATGTAAAGGCACAAAATATTTGGGGCTTTAATGAAAATGAATTATTTCTCCACCTAAAATGAATGCAGGTGTAAGGATATACATACACACACACACCTACACAGATATAAAACTTTTTGGCAATACTTTCTTTTTTAATAATAATAATACTTAGCAGGGGAAATGATTATCTATTTGAAAATTCTGTTACTGCTGCTTATACTAAAAGACCAAATCCTGAAACATTTGTCCACTMGTTTTTGCCCTCACTCAGACAAAGCTGCAATCTAACACTAATGATATGAAAGTTTCTTTTGCCTTCCTCAGTGAATATTTCCATTTCACAGCTCCTCGCTTGCCCCTACAATAAATCACAAAACTAGCATTTTCTATTATCTACATTCATAGCTATGTATATTAAAAAAAAAAAACAGTGAGAGTGGAGATGGGCAATTCACTTGTCCAGAGCAACTGCAAGGATGACCATTTCTTGCTAATGTGAATGGGTGAATAATTACTTGACATAATTGGCATTATTCCCAATTCAAAGGGACTGGATTGAAACGGARTAGAAGGTAGCGGTCTCTATGGAATCATCAGCAAATCAATGGATTTTTTTATTGGAGACTTTAAACTATCACAGTGCCACAACATTTTTTTACTGGAAAATACAGTTTCTTTGGAGATTATTATCTTTGTTTGAGAATGCAAGGCTTTGTGATGAAATTATGTTTAAAAAAAAAGAAAGAAAGAAACAATAGAGCCATTCAGTTAGTCCTACCTGATCGTTCACAATGCCTTTTCAAAATTCTATTACAACATTTTTTAAGAAAACAAAACTTTCTGATTCATGGAAATGTAACATTTCAATTAACCCAGAATTAAATGTCTTTTTACTTTCAAAATGCCTGAATTTAGGAACAAAAATTCGGATTTTCAATCAACGCTCACTGTAAGCAAGCACATGTATTACTGCACTGAAATCAACAGGAGGAGAAAGCGTTTGCACCTTCCAAAGACAGGCTGGTCACTGCTAATCAGACTGTATTGTGTTTACTGCTAAAGGACAAACTAGGAAAGTTTGCTTTTTGCAAGTACAAGAATCCACTTTTGTTTGACAAAATGCAAATTAATACTAACCACTTTGCATATAACTGTTTTCCCTGTAAAATTGTTTATGATGATGTATTAAATTGTTAAACATATACAAGGATGCAATAACAGTAATTTTTAGTCAGCTTTAAACTATATTAATTCAGTGCCCAGAAAATAATTTTTTCTGTATGTTTTTTCCCATTTACAGCTTCTTTAGGCTAGAAAACCAGATATCAAGATAGGTCCCTGACTTTTTTGTTTTTTTTAATAAATACTATATTTTTAGAACTATTAAATAGCTAACTTGGGACAGATCAGTTTTTACAGCCATGTGAATGCAGAGAACAGATGTATAGGTATCATCTATACTATCTTTTAAATCAGCTTTGTTGCTTCCTTTAAATTTGCACTGCAAATTCATACTATTACCCACTTTACTCAAGCAGTTAGCCAATATGGCCTGGGAAAGTTGCTTCTGTTAAGATGAAAAATAGGTTATATAAGTCAGGTATATTATTTGGTGTAATCTTGTATATTTACAGAAAATAAGCACAAAGTGCAGGTTACTTGAACAGAGTAGGAAAAACAAACAGCAGGTAGTTAAGTGTCTCAGATAAGCTCCATGGTTCAAGGAATTCTCCATTTCCTCTCAAGCCTATTCTCTCATTTCTTTTTCCTGACCTCCTCTGCCTTCAGCATCACCAACATTCAAAAAGTCCTCAGTCCTTCATCTGCAAGGGCCTCAGTTCATTGCAGTTTCTCTTTGAGAAAGCTAGTTGTTACTCAGAACTCTTTTTTTGGGGCGGGAGGAGGAAATTTGCAATGTTAAGAACTCCTTGTCTTCCCTTCTGTTGGGTTGTAGGGTCAGAGGGCTGCGGTTCAAACCTCTGTCAATGGCCCCCATCAATACCCACATAATAACATTTCTACTGTGGTGGAACCTTGCTTCACTCCGCAGTTCCTGTCACAGCCTTTTCTTCTGTTTTATTTGCAGTACCTAGTCCATAAATGATTTTGAATTAAGGAATACGATAGAGAACTGTCTTATGTGGTCTTTATTCTAACTGATGAGCACTACTTCCTATAAACTTTTGACTCCAACAGGCTTCATCTACAACCTCTAAAAGGAAAAATTCCTTATAGAAGTAGCAGAAAATAAGACTTGAAAGCCTCATAGAAAAAAGAAAAAAGCAAACTCAAATTCAAAAACCAAAACCCAACATAAAATCTATCAATTCAAAGTGTTAATTTAGTGTACTGAAGGCAGAAAATTTGCCCCCCCAAAAATTTAGAGATGAAGGGTCAGCAAGAGGCAGGTAACATGGAAAGACAAGATGAAGTAGATACAGAGAAGATTAATGTAAAGATGGGCACTAAGCCAGAGTATACGGAGRTGGACTTGGAGCAAGTAGTAAGTGAAATTTTTTGAAAAAAGTCTAATTATGAAGAGAGGTATGAAGAAATAGGGTAGCAGTAGAAGCTGATAAAGGAATGAAAACTTCTGAAAGCAACAGAAAGTATATGAGCTGCAAATCTAAGAAAGAAGTGAACTTGTAAGAGCAACAAAGGAATTAAAAAAAAAAAAAAAAACACTCCCCACCCTCCCCCAAAACCTTGCGCAGCAAAAGCAGAAAACTTGATGCTGAAGTGGGAGAGGTGAGTACTGATGACCACTGATGTAAGTGAGCTTATAAAACCAGGGAAGGATAAGTTATTGAAAGGTAGGCAAGACAGCAAATGCAACATGGATGAGAGTAAATAAAATGGTAGAAGAAATGAATGTATTTGATCTGTTGTGAGACATAAGCTAGACTTGTTTACTATGAGGAACAAGGTCAGAACATGATTCCTATTGCAGGTTTGGGGCAGGGGGGAGAGGTAAAAGAAAAAAAAAAAAAAAACTCTGCAAGGTACTTGCACGCCTGATGTCTGCAGCAGTTCCTAAACAGTGGTATTACCAGCAGTTATCAAAAACAGTCTCACCCACAGTAAATAAATAGATTACCAAAAAAAAAAAAAGTGAAAGGCTCAGAACTGCTCAGAAGAACATTCCTGTCTGGACTGGAAAGACAGTCACAACCTTTCTTGCTCTTTTAGATAGTCCACTGCAGTGCTATTAATGCTTACCATGATCAGAGATTTAAATGATGAGGAGAAGAGCAGAGAAATATCACTAGAAGAGGCCTTTACAAGACTGAAAGCCTCATCAAGTTGCTAGCAGACTCCATTTAGGTGCCATTTTGAATACATAAATGTGAATTTGCAGAGGAAACATATTCTTTACAGATACTGAAGCTCTTACACAATGGTCAAAGTATCTGTAAAACCTGGGACTTGAATTTGGTTTTCTAGGAATGTATTTTGCACCTCTAAGAGAAATAAATGTTCACATAATAAGAATTACATGATTGCCTGTTTTTTAAATGCTACTTATACAAAAGATACTATCTCTTAAAACAAGAGTTGAGGTTGCTTAGCTATTGGCAGGATTACACCTTCCGTCTGTTCACAAATTACAGAAAGTATTATTTGTCTGTAGACTGCTCACAAATCTGACATAACCAAAATTAAACAGAAATAAACAAAGATAAACTCAGCCCTTACCAGAACCAACTCTAGTTGCTGAATGACTAAACACTAGAAGTAGGCTCAGCTGAAGAGAGCGAGTTAAATTAAGGAAGGGAAGCACAGGTGCTTTTTAGTAGGAAAGGAAAACTTTTCAGGTATGTAGCCCAAAGATGGTGCGTTTCCAAAAAAAGAACATTCCCAGACTGTGAATGGCTCTTAGGTGTAGTAAGACGCCTTGAGGAAATAAAAATGTTTTGCTTTAAAATCCTTTCCTGAAGAGAAGCGTTTACCCATAGCCATTAAGAATCAGGGGTAGACAACTATTCTTATAATATCTTTGGGTGGTTTTACAACACACCCTGGAGAAAGGCCTTGATATATTAAAGCATACAGATGTGCAGTAATAGCATTATGCGATCAGTATTATTGCAATTACATAAGCTGTAAGAATCTATTTTAATTTTTACTTCCTTTAGAGACTTTTTTTTTGCAGTTATGCACACTGACAAACTAAAGGGAAAGCTGTGGGACRAAGTGGGCTTTGCTTTAGCTGAAAGTGGATGAGACATCACCCAAAATCTGAGCCAGGGGACACAGAGTTGGCTCAACAGTCTCTTCTGCTGGGTCTGATCGTAATTCAGCCAAATTAAGGTACTGGGCAAATAAATGTTAAGATAGTCTGCCAAAGCAGAAAAATGGATATAACCTAATGCATGAGCAGTTAAACTTTTCTTATATGACTTGACTCTGAAAGCATGCAAGGGTGAAAAAAGCAGATAGATAGCATGAGTCAGATGTGCCACACTTGTGTCCAGTCTTTCCCGCTATAAAATACAAAAGGGACAGTTACCACTCTGTTGGAAATCAGTTCCAGTATTCCCATGATTAGATCTTCAGTTGACTCTGGGGAACATGTATATTTTTCAGATAGGAAAAAAAATGCTGTTTCTTTAAACCAAAGGAAGAGAACAGCTAAGAACTCTTAACTCGCATCCACTGAGCCAACACATGCTGTGGTTTAAGAAGTTACTTCCTCCTGTGGCTGGTAATCACCTCTCTGCTGCTTTGCAGACAGAGCGTATGCCTGTCTCGGCTGTTTCTGTGCACGCTGCTACAAACCCCCACAAAGAAGCAGTTAAAGTTGCACTGTGATTTGCAGGGGCGAAGGCACAGGCACACGTTCCCTCCTGCTGACTGTACTGTTGAGATAGTAATGTTTGGGAAAGGGAAGGTGTTCGGGAGGGGGAAAGATACTGCAGCAAGATTAATAGCCAATGGCAAACCAGAGCTCAACGAACTGTAGGCTTTTCTTCCACAAAATCCAGGAAAAGGAAGAAAAAAGCTCTGCTTGCTTTATTATGGGTAGCTTCAGTTATAGTTTTTGGTAAGAAAACTTCAGAGGCTTTCCTTTGGTTGAAAAAAGCTATTAGCCTTTTGCTGGCAGCTGCCACCTCTGAGCTGAAGGAAAGCTCATGCCTTTCATACATCGTGGGCTCCAGCTCCATAGTCTGTAAAGATTTCAAAGTCCCTGAAGCTGAAGTGAAACAGTGCTATGACACAGGCAGCCAAAAACTGAGGTGGCAAACTTAGCTCTTCCTTCCTTGTACTGTGCAATTCAAGAAACCCCAAAAGCCTTCTGAAACCTACTGATCTTCAGCCAGCATGATGCATTTGCTGTTTTCATGCAGCAGTCAAACTGTTATCTCAAGTACATGTAGGGAATTTGTTCTGAAAAGCTCCAACCTCCTTGTAAAACAACTGGCATCACAGAAGAAGTCAACTGTTTCTTGATTTGTTTCTGCACATATCTCAGCAAGCATTTGATGTTGCTGGCTCAGTTTTACTGATGTGCTCCATTCATTTTCTTCTCCTGGACCATAAAGCAGCAAAGTTTTCCCCACAATTCTCCACTCTGGGRTTGGTGGTTTAGTCCTTCATGTGAATAGGTTCACACCCGTCACTTTTGGCCTCAGAAGATCCAAAGAAGTTGGACTGTTGCACTCTTTAAGCTATTCAGCCACCCTGTTCAGCAAATGCTTCCCGTCAGATGGCATTGAATGTGTCATTTCTCGTCCACCTGCCTCAGTTTTCTTATCTGAGAAACTGGTAGAATAAGACCATTACAGAATTACTTATTTTCTAATTACTGGTAAAATAAGATCTTTGATGAAGATAAACAGTGCAATCTAACAGTGGTGTCTTCTTTTTAAATTTTATTTGTATTACTTTCTAAGAAACCAAAGACAAGTTTCTGGCCAGATGGATTTTTCTCCATGCTGGCCTGGCAATCTGGACAGGTCTAAAATACTCTTGCTTTCCGTTCTGAGTCTAGATGTAGTAACAGTACCTAGACTAGAGTCCAGTTTACAGTCTCTTTCTCATCCACACCAAAACACTGGATCTAAAAATGTTACTTTCTAAAAAGACAGACATGTGCTTGCCCCTTTGCCTCTCTTCCATGCTTGCGGAAATGCCAGTATTACTCACATGCAAGAGCATGGCAAAGTCCCCTTGAGACTTCAGAGCTCATGGGTTTCTCAGTTCTTATTCTTAGGAACAATAATGTGCTTGTATATTTAGAGAGACAGACAGACAGAGATTCACCTTTGCCTCTGCTCAGTTTCTAGAAACCAGACCTCTGTGCTGGGCTCCTCGAAGATGGGTTTACCTACAACTCCTGTCTCTAAGCAAGCAGGCATACACGATGGGCTTGGTGTTCAGATAGCCTAACCTCACCCCCTTTTTAGYTAACAGAAGAAGAGAAGTTCTTTTATACAGAGATCCAGAGTACCAACCCCTGCTCTGAGGGGTGGAGGAGTTGGGTGTTAGCTTCTTGATTTGGCATCTAACTAAACGTCTAATGTTAGGAAATGTGAATAGTCCTTAAGAGAGTGCATATTCTGGATTCCTGCTCCCCCCTCACCAATCTCTAAGGCCCAGCATCTGTTACCCGCTTGCCAAAGCAACCCTGACAGCAGGATCCAATATTTGTGCTGGATGCAGGAGCATCTCGATGATTAGTGGAGACAAGCTGCGTCACACTGAACCAACTAACTGCATGAACACACCTGGCAAGGTGGGAACCTAAGGAGTTAATGAAAACATCGGCATTCTAAGTTTTTCCCAACCACTGCTGTATTGTCTGTAGTTTCTGAATTCTCAGTGATGCCTCCAGGAAACGTACCAGCTAAATGTATGTTATTTTTATGTTGATTTATTGTGATTTCCTCCTCTCCCGCCCAGAAGAAATATCACTTTGTTGCCTGGCATTCAGTCCTGCACTTCTGAACATCAAAAGTTCCACTCCACTCTCCCAGTTTCAGCAAATGAAAACAAAATGGGATAAAAAAGTGACTGAACAAGGCATGTAGAGTAACAAAAATGGAGGTCCACTTCCTCTTCTGTCTGTATTTTATTTTTTCATAATTTTTATATTCTTTCAAATTTCTCTGTGCATTATCCTTTGCACATGTCAAAAATTAGGGGAGAAAGTGCAATTGCATACTGTCATGCCCAGGTTTTTAGTGATAACTTTGCCAAATGTGGAATCCAACAGTATTAGCTGTGCTAGGGATGTGCGTGAGCAAGCCCCTTTTGCTAGATCCAGCAGTTTCAGCTGACTATTCTCTTCTCCTTTTTTTCTTTGCTTCAGGTCCAGCTCCAGTGAAAGACAAACATGGAGACAGACTAACCATTGTATCCTTTCTTTCAGCTGTAAGGCAGAAGGAGGTCTCTTGAGGAAGGAGCCTTTTGATTGTTTCTGATTCTTTTGAAATAACAGAGAAAAATCAAAAATTGGGGTGGTGGAGGCAGGAAATTCTAATGTAAAGCCACCCTGACCCCAAAGCCTTTCTGGAACAGCTGATATGAAGTCTGTCTGATGTGATGGTGAAGACAATAAATTTTCCTCTTTGCGAAACTTCTACATCATCCAGAAAAACTGAGCAGGTCAAAAGCAAGTCATCCTCTTTACTTCAGGCTATCCATTGCCACTCCGGAAACTGTAACACAGGACTGAATAAACATTTCTGGAAAGTTCAGTAATTCTTCAGTACTTCAGTACTTTTGAAAGTACTGTAAGATTTCTGCCACAAAGCAGTTTTGCATTCAGCTTACTGGCAAGAACTCCTGGTCACCAAGCTGCTGTCCGACTAAGGAAGGCTGATAGCTACCAGCAGATACATCTGTTGCTACGCAAAGAAAGTCATTGGGCATCCCAGAGGTTATTGAGTGTGCTAATCACCATTAAAAAACATTTTAGCTCATATAGCATAAGATAGGTGGAACAGTAGGAACATTATCCAGAGCTTTAGATCAGGATGAGCAGAAGCTGAGCTACGAAGTCAGAGGAGTTTGGGGGGGTCTGTCTGCAATGCTGCAGCTACAATTCTGAGTTTTGTCTATTGGAAAGAAACAAACAAATGAAAAACCAAAAAAGGAGAAGCAGCCATGAAAACAAGGAGAAAATTCAAGATGGTACAAAGGCATTGAGAGGGAGCCGGAAAAGTGAGCCAGCTTGGACTGTTAAAAGAGCAAATGCTTCCTATTTATTTATATTGTGTTGAGGGAAACAAAACATTGTACACATCCTTTATAAAGAAGAAGAATTGCATGCAAGAAATACTTGACTACCTCATCAGTTTCTCCTTCTAACAGAAAGAACTCAACAGGACCTTGAATATTGGCTAACCGTTCATGCTAACATGTATGGGGTGGATTAACGGAGAATGCAGGTTGTGAATTCTTGTTTTGTTAGATCACAGTGGTATTTCAACCTTTTTGATTTGTAAAAGTTTCCAGTGGAGGAATTGACCATACTATAATGGATTTAAGATTACTAATAATATGCCGGTTTTTCATAGTGTTTGCAGACCCTTAGAAGTGGTGCACAGACCTCCCAGCCATCTGTAGTTTGCAGATAAAAATAAACAAGATATGCTCATTACCAGCTGCTGTCAAATGTCTTTCCATTTACATTTCAATAATAGGAAACTTGTAAACTCCTAAGCAGAGTGACAAAGACAGTTTTACCTGATTTTTTTCCCTTGCTTTTATATATGTGTGTGTTTTAGCACAGTACTTTTTTATCTTTATCTTTTTTAAATTTCTTACAGGATAGAAATTTCTTAAGCTACTCTCACTCCTGCACCTTGGAAACAATACATCAGAACACATATGAAGATGACTTCACATGGTTCAGAAAAGTTGGCATCACTGCATTATCCCAAAAGGCAACAAATGTTAACTATTTTATCTCCTGCTTTCACCCAGAAATATCTCAGAAGACTGCAGAGATTACATATAGAGGGATCATTTCACCCATCACTGAAATTCATTCACCTCTGTATCAGCTCTGTTCTTTGCAACGCTCACATTATGTGCATTAATGGACCAATAAAACATTCCTTGGTGTACTTTAATACTACAGAATGTTTCTTGCTAAGTTAGGTCCCTGCTGAATGAAATGATTCATCTTGCTATTTCTTCTGGATGTTTCAAGATGTTTATTGTTATTTTTGACACATTTGAGCATAAGCTGCTCAGGCAGATATCTCAGCCTGTGAGCATCTTGAAGATAACAGCTTGGTTTCTTTCATTGTATAAAATAGTTGGGTCACTAACAACTATGCATTCCAATGTTCATAAAGAGAATGCTTTCTTACAAACTGTCATTCTAAGACTAATTTAAAAACAAGTCTCAGATTACTCCATAACACAGAAATATTTGAACTTGATGTGCTATGCCAACATTTTAATCATTCTCCTGACAGAAATGTTTAAACATATTATTTTATCTATACTCTCTACAGAAAAGGAGGAAATCATATTGACCTGATCCAGTTCTTAGAAAGTAAAGTTTAAGCAGATGAGCAATTCTGTATAAGTCAAAGAGACCATTCATAGTTAATTTTCAGCATGTGTTTTAAGAGCTTTGTTTGAGTGAAACTGAAATCTTCAGACATTTCTTTCACTATCAACCTTTTCCTTCTGTTGCTGGATTATAAAACAACTAGAGATTAGCTCTTTGTGCTGAGGTCAGATTCTGCTACCTTTACACACTATGAGCAACACTTTCTCTGGTGAGGAGTCCATAGATATCAGCGAGGTCAAATGGTATACAGCCCTGTGACTCACTAATTAGCATTTTCAAAACTTTCCAGGCTGGTAAAGAGGCTTCTGAGAAAGCACTAGCCCTTGCAAGCCTTCAAGGGTGCAAGAAAAAATGTTCTTGAGACTTGACCTCTTGTGTGACACAGGCTGGAAATATGAACATGATCTCCTTCATAGTTTTAAATGCCTTTTAATAGCCTTTTAAAAACATGTATTGAATAGATTGAGAAAATGTAGGAGGAACCCCTTTCCTCCAAATTTATGTCTTCCCAGGACGTAAGATAACAAGTAATGAGCTGTAATCATAGACAACTACGAGTTCTGGGTATCTTGAAGGTCTCAGGACACTTAACAGTACCTGGTTACTGTTCAGGTATGAATTAAGGCAGGTGTTCACAGCTGTTATTTGTTTCTTCTCTCTGCTGACTTGGTTCCTTTGGTTCTAACTTGGTTCCTTTGCTTATCTATCTTCTCTGAAGTTGCTGCCTAAGAGGTACATAAGAGGTTCTTCCTCTTACTATTTTCAGTCACTCCTTTGCCTTAGTCTTTGGCCTACTTTGCATTCCTGAAAAGTTCTGTGATACATTATAGCCCCTCTGTCCCTTTGAAGATAACTGGATCATGGATTTCCACATTCCTTTTGCTTTGCCTTTCTCTCTTTGACACACCTTGAATCTCCCTTACTTACCATCATGATTTTAATATAATTTTTTATTATAGAATTTGTTCTGTGGTCTGTCACTTCCCTGTATTAGTCCCTTCACAGAACATCAGCTAATCTAAATCAGCATAGCTCTTTTGATCATAAAACATCTTTTGTGAAATAATGCCCTCTGTTAAGAGGCTGTGGGCCATACTGACTGATACATGCTGCTTTGGCAAAAAACAGTGCAGTATCCAGTTTGTTTTACCAGTTTGGTTTCAAGAAGCTGCTGTCACTAGTGTGACCATAAGCAGCCAGAACACATAGCAGTCCTGATGCTCTCTTTCAATCCATCTCACCAATCCTCTGCCATTGGACTTTCTTGTAATTTATACACTGTGTCATAGCAACACAGATGATCGGATCATTCAGGTTGGAAGGGACCTCAGGCGGTCCCCAGTCCAACCTCCTGCTCAAGCAGGGTAAGCTCCGAGGTCAGACCAGGTTGTTCACACCTTTGTCTGGTCATATCTTGGTAAACCTCCAAGAACGGAGGCTGCTCAACTTCTCTGGGCAGCCTGTTCCAATGCTTGATGGTCTTCATAGCAGATTTCTACATCTTTTTGGCCTACTGTCAGGATCTCTGTTTTCTCTGCTACCATTTATTCACTCACTTGGTATTTAAAGAGCAGCCTTAGGGTACCCACTGGGTGCCAGATTCTCAGTAATAATTGACCTCTGTGAGTATTGAAATCAATGGCATTATTCATGGATTAAGGCTGTATCCACTGTAAAGAAGTGGAAAGCAGTCTGGACCTGAATCAGCTCCTGCTATTACCCAGATAAGCACCCAAAATATGTCTCAATTTGCTCTGCACAATTTGTTAGCCTGATGTAGAATTGCTATTGTTCCCTTTTCGTTTAAAAAACAATAAAGACCAAATTCTTCAGGCTGCACAAACACTGTTTTTTAAAGAAACGAATAAACATTTTTCTACATCTAGTGACAGAGAAAAATATTTCTAAACTTGGACCAGCATTTTTTTTTCATTAAATATTAATGTCTTGTACTATTTCTAGCCAAATTACCAGCTATAGCAGAGAAATGGGGAAAAAAGTGAGCGTTTTAGAATCATGGAACACGTCAACATTTCTTAATGAACATTATGATGGAAAAAAAAGCCTTAAAACATCCTGCTAATAGTGTTAAAGATGACCTTACTGTTTTAGATGCTGGGACTGTCTTACTCTTTACTTCCTTTAGTGAGATAATATCTATTTTAGCAGTCATTTGAATTAACAAAGAGAAGTAAAATAGTAAAGCAATGTAAGCTGGCTCAAGCATGGAATTTTTTTGTAAGAGATCATGTTCTAACATTTTTACCTATGTTGAACAGCTGAGTACTTCCCAAGTTATCTTACTGGAGTTAAACTAAGAGTTGTAACATACTATTGCACGGAAGTGATGAAGAAATATATTCTCTTAGGCTTTCACTAAAACTGAGTAGCTTTACAGTAGTCAAATTGACTTCAGTCTGATTTTAGGAAAGCAAGCATATTAGAACATAACTTTATAAGAATTTTCTAAAATATAGTGGGACAGATTTTGCCACTTTTACTTACTTTAAGTAATGTCTTGAAAGAAGGTGGCATGAAATGGCCAGGTAGCAGAGCTGTATTAAGTATACTAATTGTTTATCTGATTTCTGGCATTGTTCTTTACATTTTTCCCTTCTCTGTCAAGCTTTTTGAGGAAATGATTTTGAGGCATTTACTAACATCTGACTTCATGAGTTTGAGTCATTATCTCTTTGTTGTAGTTGCAGTAATCTATTGTGCCTCTAAATTACAAGGCCARGTAGTACTGTCTCACTTCCCCTTTTAATCACCAATAGTCTGTCTGGCAGAGTAGTTTCTGAAGGCACTTTGACAAAAGCTGGCATTTTCATGCCTGTTCACTCAATGGTCCACTCCCGTCTTACTGCCTGCAGAGCTAAATGGAGGGGTTTTTTTGGAGGCTATTATTATAGCAAATTTTAAAATAAATTTATAAATAAATAACCCCAATTCTTCCAGGGGAGTGCCTGCACTTTCATCCTAATCAAAAATCCTATTGCAAATTGCTTGATCAAAGCTTTGTCTCTTATCCTGTAGCACATCTATCTCATCTGGCATAGTTTCTGATTCAGGGAGGTTGCAGATTCTCTTAAAATACCCTTGATTTCAGTGAGAGGTGATTGTTTTATCAGTACATGAGACTGTAGTCTTTTTCTTTTCCTTCAGTGGGCTCTGGCTCTAGCCCTGGAACAAAGGCCACTACTTCCCCTATGCTTACAGATTGCAGTCTCATGCAAAAYGCATTATTTTTAGTAAATGTGCATGACAACAGCTTATCAAGTTAGAAAACAAATCCCCTCTCCCTCCCCCTTAAAGACCAGTGTGATGGAAAAAGATATGTGTAGACAGTGCAGTACAGCTAAATTACTGTGACAGTTCCCCATGCAGCCCTTCTCCAGTCTTAGAGAGGCTCCCGAATGGGACCACATCTCCCGCTGAGGAACATTGTTGTGGCCCCTCTTGTGGAGAAGAAGCAGTAGCAAGGGGAGTCCCTGCGATGGCCATGGCATACGGACACAGAGCCAAGATCTAAAGAGGACAGCAAGCATGTGCATGTGCCTCAAGGCAGGAGCAGCTACACCTGCATCATTCCTGCCATGTCATTTCAATCTAGCCTTTTCCTAAAGACCTCCAGTAATGGAGACTCCATAATCTCCCTACAGAATCTAATCCATTAGAAACATCCTCTCTGATGGCTAACCCAAATCTCCCTTGCAGCAATATAGACATTATTATTTTGTTCCATCTGTTAATGAAGTCCACCTGTAAATCATAGAGGAAGATGAGGTAATCCAATGTCAATTCCCCTAAAGGCATAGCTAAATGTCTATGAATTTGCCATAAAAATGTTTATTTTTTCAGTTTAAAAATATTTTGTCTAACTGAACAACATTAATCACTCACACGCACAGACATAATTCAGGAAATGAACTCTAAGCAAAATCAGATAGTGTATAGGATCAATTAGTTCATATATTCTTCTAAAGAATAGAAGAGACTGTTGCAAAAGACAGTCAGTGTACAAAGTTATTTGCATATGTGTTTTAAATAAAAAAAATTATTTAGGCCAAAATAAAAAGATGAAATATAGGTACGTAATTTATGATCCAACTGTTGGAGCCAGCCATATTTCGTGTGGATCAAGATGCTTTCCAGGTATTTTTGTGGGTTTTAGCTCATAGGTTACTGACTTCCAAACTTAGAGCTGCATTCCTGGGAGTGTACATAAGGGGAGCTGCATGTGGAAAGACTTGGAAAACCACTGGCACAAGAAGAAAGTTTGTGTTAAAAAGACAAAGTATTCAGAAAGTACGATCTGACAAATGCAGTATGTGAACCTAGGAATCCTTTTACTTGCACCCTATTTTATTCTTAAAGAATGAAGCATCACTGAAGAGAAGCTTTATGGGAAGCAGTTTTAACCTGGCATTGATGTTTTACTGTCTGGAACTCAATTTCAAACTTAGACAGCAAAGCTTCCAATCTTGGTATCTGTTACTGATAGAGATACAGGATCCTGACACACGAGCTGGGCCTGCAGAGACTCATGCAAGTGCTTAACTTCACTTTTTGTCATGATGCCCAATGAGGTCAGTGAGGTGGTATTTTGTGTACAGCTCTTAGCCGGACTGGCACCATACTGAACATCTTTTGTGAGGAGATAAGCCTCTTCCAGCTCAAAATGAATGGGCTATTGGTTCACTGGTCTCATTTATATATATCTTTTTCTTTTTAAAGAACAAGGCCCTTGCCTTGAAGCTTGCCAGGAGTGCATGCAGCTGGAAGAGTTTATTGCCCTGGTACAAGCTGAGTAGTTGGGATTTCCAGATTTATTCAACAATTCTGCTAAAATTACTTTATTTCCTAAAGCATGTAGCATATGTTCTGTTGCTTCAGCAAAGTACAACAATTGATTATGAGCTAGCATTTACACAAAAAAACTACAATAAAACAAAAAGTCTGTCAGGTTAAGTTCACCACAGGGTCAGTACAAGAAATTTTGGAACCCTCATTAGCTGAGCTCCATTCACAGAGCTTCATTTGACTTGACCCATTGACTGACAAAATGATAAATGGATTTAAGGTATAATTCCATTATATGTTTTCTTTTGTGGCAAAGCCAGTATAGGAAGTCTCAGCCCTCCCACCTGTGTCTCTGATCGTAGCAGCTTCTCCCCTTTTCTGGACTGCACTTCTCTGTTCCTTCAGCTGCATGACAAGTGCTGGCAGGGCTGCTGGATCCCTGGATTAAGAATAACCCTGCAAAATACTGCTTTTATTCTACTTGCATCACTGCAGTGATGCTCTTAAGTGGAGCACGGGTCTCCAAGCACCTGCAAGGACCTACCTACAGGGAAGGTGAAACGCAGCCCTGGGAGCTTCAAAACCTCTTAATCTAGCTTCACCAGGGAAACATATCCCTATCCAACCCCGTGGACCTCATCCAACAGTTTGCTTCTTTTGAGTGGCACTGTCCTGCTCCCTGCACCTCGCCTCCACCACCACAGGTTCTTCCCCTCTCTCCCCCATCCCCCATCCCCAGTTCCCATCTGCAGGATCCCAGCGCCTCTCCTGTCTTGGCTCTGACATTTACCTATCTGCATGGCAAACCAGTGCAGCCTGCTAGTCTGGCAGGCTCGCTCACTCTTTTTCTGCTGGATTAGATTTCTGCCACATCAGTGATTACGCCCTTAGGCTGTGCTTTCATGGACATTTGCCAAGGAAATAATGCTGGCTTGGGCATTTTTTTCTATAAGAGTCATTCCCCTGCTCCTGTGCCATTCCCGCTGCTGTGCTGGTACCGCAGTTGGTGTGGTGTCACAGGGAACCACACTGATAAAGGATCTAGGTTAAGAATCCTCTCCCCTTTTCTTTATAGTTATTTTAGCCAGATCAATTCATTACTATTGCTTCTCACACAGCCTTGCAAATATTTGACCCGTGGGATCGAAACTGCTGAAGCCAACCAAAATGTCAGAGGAGCCACAGGCTTAGACTGGTGCTGAGCAATCCTTATCGTTTTCCTCAATTTTTATTTTAAGCCTTTGTATTATATCATCTCATTTTCCAAAACCTTCCAACCTTCCTTTATTTAGAACCAGGAAGAATTAGTTACCAATTTAATTTGGAAGAGCCAGGCAGTACCTCTTGAAAAAGCTGCTTTTTTAAAAGGGATAGTTCCAAGTCACAAGGGAAAGAATTTCCTCCTTCAGTTTCCTAGGTCTCTTAGTATCTATGCTGTATCGGTTAACGAACTGTTTAAATCATACAGTGACTCTCATTCTTGCTCACTATATACTACATGGGTTTATCAACCCTTCAGGGTTTTTTTTCTTTTCCCTTCAGGCTTTGAGAGTTCAGTTCTGGCCTTTGACTAGATGACTACTACAGTATTTATCTACAATTCTGATGTTTTCTCATATAAACTGACAATTCAGCAGATAGTCCTGTGTTATCACCAGTACAAATAACTTGACTGAATTTCTTGAGCCTGAGAGAAAGAAAGTAAGATGCGGGATTTAGGAGAACTAACCTTCTTCCTCTTCTCTCTCCAGCAAACACCCTTCCCTGAACGTAATACAAACAAAATTAGCAGGATGGGGGAAGATTGCACAGCAATGTCCATCATGACATATTGTATGTCCTTCTTGAATCATTGTAGAGGAATTGTAGACAGATAATATGCAATGAGTCATTAGTATTACAGAATATGTTATCAAGACTCATTCATTCTTGCAGCTTAGGAAACTAACTGGCTGGTCATCAGAGAATGAGCAAGCAATTCCCTGACACTTTTCTCCTCATTCCAGATTTCCCCTCCCACCTCCTCTCATTTCTTCTGTCTGATTGCTCTGATACTCTTTTTGATGAGATACTAATAATAGCAAAGGTGCTAACCTAATTTTCTTTAAAAAGTTAAAGTTACAAAGCATCTCCATGGGGCCAGGCAGCAATTACCAGTCAGACAGTGGGTTATGGTGGAATGAGCGGGAATGCACTCCAGCAAATTTTCGTTACTTTTGTTTTGCTCTTTTAAGTGTTTAGGAACAAAGGAAAATGAAAGTAGGACCTGCAAGAAGGGAAGCGGATGTCTGGAGAACAGAAAAGAGCAAGAAGTTGAAAGCATTGGCACAAACTGTTTGAACCTGGCACTTCATTTGGATTGCTCACAGCCTGTTTTTGCGTGTGCTGCAGAGGCTGATGAGACACAAGAAGAGAAAAGAAACTGGAACCCAGTTCCATGGGAGCCCAAACTCCACCTCTGGTGAATGAACCATAAAGAAACTCTACAGCTGCAAGCTTGCATGACTTATGTCTGATGGAGGGGTTATTCTTTTATAGCTATACCAGTTGGTGTCACCATTTGGACATGTCCTTTAGGAATAATATAGCTCATCTATCAGTAGTGCTAGCAAACTGCAAACATTGTGTTTTTAAGTTAATGGCTGGCAATCCTTATTATTCCTTTAAAAAGCAGAAGATACCTGTACTCTCTGTTTAGTGAAGTTTGCTTATTTTAAATTGAAAAATAAAATGTCGTATCTCAGTTATGCATATTTTCACAAGGCAGATATATTTAGGAATGTAAAACAAAAAAGTTCAAAAGAAACAATTTGACAGAAATGAAACATTTCATTTTGCTTTTAAATACTTGAGCGAAACCAGGGAAGTTTTGAAATGAAATGTCATTACAACATAGGTCAGAGTAATCAGTTGCTAAAATGTTGCTCTCAATCCACATTTTTTGACAGTATAAGGTATCATTTTAGATCTAATTTACCCAGCTCTCTCTTACACACGTATACATGTGGTGTCTATTTTCTAGATAATTCTTACATTCCATTTAACCTGTACTGAAAAGATGGCTGAAAAAAGGACAGGTTGGCAGGTCTACTCTGTAGTAATATGTGTTTTCCTCCTATGCAGGTAGGAGCAGCCTGTATCTAAAATAACCTCTTTGGGAAAAAACAATCATCCTTTGTCTTAATTCAAGGCATTAGAAGAAATATTTATTCCTCTCTTTAAATTCAAAGAAATGAACAGCTCTAACCTTGCCCTTCAGGCAGACAAAGCATCCACTTGCCTTACTTTTCATTTTGTATATAGCAGACAGACCTGATCTGTTATTAACCACTGATGAAGGCATGTGCTTTACTTCACTTAATCATTCACTGTCTTTCTTCTATGGCGATCACTGTGAGATAGGTTCTAAGACATTAGCCAAAAGCAGTGTTTTCTTAAGAAAAAGACTGAGACTGACTAATCTCTCCGAAAATTGTTCTGAGAACTCACTTATTTAGCTCAGGAATCTTCTGTCAGATGCCAATAACAGCCAGAAAGCCTTGAATCAGATTATGTGAAAGACCTTTTTCTAAATAAAATGAAGGTTTGCACCCCTCTCTGGTATGATGCTCCTACATGTGACTCTTTGAATTTAAAATGCACCTTCCTTGGTCACTTTTACATGTGTCATTTCCCTGATACAGCTCACAGGAGTCCTTGAGAATATGGGTTTACTGATACCTTTTTTTACCTAGGGAAACAGGAAATATACGTTAAAAAGACAGAGGAAAATCAGGCATATCTATCTATGTACAAGAAAACTAGGAATGCAAGACAGGCCACTGGAATTTACTTGCCTCACTGTTACTGCTAAGATCTGTCCACTTTATACGCAGCTGCTTTTGTCCATGCGTATACTGGATGATGGAGCATGGTACAGAGCTGCCAGGGCTGGCATGTCCAGATTGTACACTGCAGCACCATGTGGAGAACATTGCTCAGTCTTTAGCACCTCTCAAAAGGTTTTAATAACTCTGTAGCAGTCTAGAAGCAGCTGTAGCTGCCTCTGTTTCCAGAGGTAATGCAATCTTTGGAAGGCAAGCTTCACTGCATTGAGAGGAACAGGCTATGCCTTTAATCTGTGAAGGCTACCTGCATATGTTTCTCCCTTTCCTTTTCTGGTTAGACTCACTTGTGATTAACTGGTTTGTCAGGCCGTATTTTGATGCTGAGCTAGTTGGTTTTGTTCTGGGAGATCAGCTCTGCTTCTGCTGTTTTGTAAGACTGGAGTCACCATCTGTCAGATCTCTACAGTTAACGTGGCACTGCTAACAGCCTGGTTAACGTTCATTGCAAAGGTCACAGCACTGCTAGTTCAACGAACAACCTCCATCTGCGACCTCTGTCTGTTTAGATGTAACGTGAATACTCCTTAGGACAGTGCTTGTGCTCTCAAGAGCCAATCTGTGATGTTCTACTGATCTTGGAGTTTGTAACCAAATTCAAATCTTCTGTTCGTAATCTTAAAGTTATTGGCTCTATAGATTATCCTGTACAACTCCCCAGACCCCCTTTTGAGTACRATACTAATGGTTCTCTCTTACCACCTTTGCATATCCAAAACAAATTCCACCCCCAACGATCAAACCGAGCTGGTAGACTTTATGATGGAAAATATATAGTCAACTGGGTAAATTAAGCTGACCAGATATGACTTTTTCCATCTTTAGAGGAGGGCGGTAGCAGAGAATTTTCTTTCCTAGACTTCTCTGAGCTTGGGTTTAGATCATGATCTTAGGGCCAATCTCATGATTTTCCAATACCTCAACTTGCCAGTCACACACAGGAAACCTGTTCTCTGCAGAGAGGAGGACTGATTGTTAGGCTGCACTATTCAAGTGGAGCCAAGGCCAGACAAGAACAGGAACAACTGGGTAATCTTATATTATATCCTTTTTCTAAAGAAAACATTTGCGTTGGCTACATTTGCGTTGTCAAAGTGATTGCTGTAGGAATGTACTGTATGGTTTTATGATCTACTTCTCTTCAAGTGGAAATACTATATTCACTGCTTTGAATTGGGTATTGGTATTTTGACAGAACACCTCGGAAAAACACTATGTCACAAAACAAGGTACAAAATAAAAACAATATACTAGTTAATGGTTCTTTTATTTTACATCTTCTCTCATTCTCAAGAAGCAACATAATTTCAAAGTACCTTTTGTATAAATCTTTTTTTAAAAAAAATCCCCTTTGATGTCACTCCATTTCCTCTCCTTTGCCCTTCTCTCCTTGCTTCTTTCACTCCTTTATGGAGTTTGGTGAGGGAGATGTGAGTTACAATGACAGAACAAACATGATAAATTTCTGCTGCCCTATGAAATTTGTTGAGTGGAGATCCTCTGCTGCTTAGAATCTTAATGCTATTCTCAGGAAGCATTTTCAATCTATCAGATACTGTACAGCTGCATATGTGCACCACCACAGCAGGAAGATTTATGGGCTACTATTTTTAGGATTTCTTGTTTTGGCACCTCCATTCTGTTCATTTGGCCAAACTGTAATCCTCTAATTAAACCTTAAGACCTAAATCATAAGGTACTTCGGGATGTCCAGCCAATCAAGCAATAGGATTGTCTGAACATTTCCAGCTTGCCTGACTTTATATATGAAATACCTTTCTTGCGAAGCAAAAAAATATTATAATGCCTTATTTCTCATTTTGAAAGGAAAAGTGTATATTGTACTAATGGAATCTTTAAACACATGGTTATGTTATTTTTGTTATTTCAGTACTTTATATTAAATATATGCATATACTTAATTTCAACGATACAATAGGTTTTAGCCTGCAAAACTCTGGATAAGTAGTTTTTAGATGGTCACACATTCTTGGGGAATCCCCTTTGCAGAGATTCAAAGATAGCTAAAAATGTGAACGTTCAAGGAAAGCAGTAGGGTCAGTTTTATGCTGAACTGGTATAGACAGCCACTGGAAACAGTTTTCTCTGTAGGCTGAGTCCCAGCTTCCTTATGTTAGCATTCATCTTGCATTTTGGTACATCATATCCTTCATAATTATCTTAGCAGTCTGTCATAAAACAACAAACTCAACCTGTAACTTTTTGCCATTCCTAGGAAATAGTGCTATTTATCCTATCATAATACAGGCAAGTCACTTAATCATCCCATGCATTCTAATTTTCCCTAGAACCTGAGTTCTTGGTTATTTAGTGCAAATTGATTAACAATATAACACAACATTGATTTCCATCCACAGATGACCACCAATTTTCTTGACTGAAAGTGTTCAAGTTGAAAATGAAATCGTTTGAAAAATGTTTAAAACTTTTGCATTAAAATGATGGTATTACAAAGTTATTATTAGGGTTTTTTTTTAATGGAGGACACTTTTTAGGGCTCATGGAAAATGGAAGTGAGAAACAGGAGGAAGCCTTGATGCAAAAGAGGGAAAAATGGTTTGTGAGACCTTCGTAAGGCAGAAAGAAATGAAGCCATCTGAACTCAAGAAAAACTGTGAGGCAGTGAGTTTAGGACTAATGGAGGGTTAAGTTAAATTTCTCATCTTATTAGGATTGTGCAGATTGAATGAAGACACAGAATATAAGAAAAGATCCTTTCCAAAAGCAAATCTTACTAACGATCCGGAATTTCCTGGCACTGAAAGGATCAGGGGGATGAGATGAGCAAGGCTAAATTGGAGAAGGCCGAAAAGATGCATTTGGGGCATGTTAATAAACAAAACACTACAGTGAGAATTTGCCGTCTCCAGTTAACACACAGGGAAACCTGAATATGGATCTTTGTTCTCTATTTAATGGGAAAATACCTACTTCCATAGTTTTGACTCCTTTGCTTATGGGCCAACATAGAAGGTACTTGTTAAACCGTTACTTTTACAGAGAAGTAGACACCCGAAATTGGAAAGAGACAAGAAGTGGTTGTAAAGAATCACAGAAACATATCAGGCTAAGWGAATCAGAATTAACACCAAAACTGCTGTCTTTATTTCTGCTTCGCTGCCAAGCCCTGCAACTAGATCACTTTTCATTCTCCCTTCTGCTGGCCTCTAGCAAGAAAATTCACTGCAGAAGACATGTGTTCTTCCCTCCAGTACTAAGAAGTTTAGGCAAAAACTACACACTGCATCTTTGGGCTTTACTACCTTTCGCAGAAATCCCAGGGCTCCCATAGCCCAGGGGTAATGATACCAGTGTGACTTCAGAGAGCTGTTTAACTAGCAAGGTAAAAATGGTGTGAAAGTCTTCTGCAAATCCTAGTTAATCTGCTTAACTTTGAAACAGGCCTTTCTGAAAAGAAAGGAGATGTAGCCCTCAGCAAGGGCATCCTCATAAAGACAGTCTCTCTTTTCTTYCCCCTGACTCCCCGATGGGGGTTCCAAGGTGCTGCCCTCTGGAAGCTTATTTCTTTTCATTTCTTTTTGCAAGGTGCTGCTGTGTTGCTTCCTACTTTCAGGTATTAGGATAATGCCACTATTTTCAAGTGAGCTATTTTTCCAATCCATTTGGCAAGAAGTGGTGACCTTTCTCTTCTGAAGGTGCAAGATTCCCTTGTCATCCTTGGGAACTGGAAGAACTCTAAGACTAGGTTAAACCACCCAAACACTTAAAACCAAACTCCATCTAAAGCAAAAGCAGCATATCTCTTGAGGCTTGAGGCTATTACTAAGTTATATTGGTTTATTAGGTTGATTTTCAGGTGGTAGATCTAATATATGAAACATAACACTATTTGAGAACAAAGTATTCCTTCCTAGTGTGATACTATTGCTTCTGGGTTTATACAGGTGTGCTTGGTGGCCCAAAAATTCTGAAAAGTTTTTTTTTCTCCCCTCCAAAATGAAGTACATGCCATAGTCTCCTCTCCTGTTTCCCAGGACCAAGATGACAGCAAACATATTGCATCGGTATATCTCATACAGCTCTTTGGTCTTGAGACTTCTGGATCTCTGGATCTCTTGAGGATCTTCTGAACCTGAAGTCTGCTGACGACAAGCTCATGTGATTTAATAGACCCAACGCCAACAAACCGGATTATGGAAAGGTGAAGTCCAATGAAGGTACCTGCCATTTCATGTTATGAAATTTTAAGTTATGTCATTTCATGGAGATTTCAAGTCAGTCACGAATGGGTATATAATCCAGAACAATCTATGAATGGATGGCTGGAAAATGAACCAGGAAACTAATGTAAAGCTGACTCTCATTCAGGGATTGACAGTAATGAAAGCTAGGATTCATGAAGGAGATTGCCTGCCAGGATGTTGCCTGACAACTGCTTCTTTGCTGAACATGGGGAAAGACCCTGACATGCAGCAGAGGAGTCACTGTTGCATAGCTCCAGTTGGCAGCACCACCGAATTTCAAAGGACTTAAGTGTTCCAAGCATTTGGGCTTAGCCAGGGTGTTTGAGGAGAGAGCCTTCTGTCCTAAGAGAAGCCCCTGCCTCTATTTCCTAGATAGTCACTTCCATAATACAGGCAAGTACTTGTTTTCTTCATTACAGAGCATGTCAAGAGTAGAAAACACCACAGCTCTTTTTAAAGAAGACCCGCTTGCTTCGGTTTGGAGAAAACTGTAGAAAGGATGGGTTAAAAAGTCCATGCTCCATTTTGCGGCACTGGAATTTAAAGACGTGTTTGACCCAGCAGCTGTGTCATTTGCTCAGTTACTTACATCATGATCTTCCACAGAGACGGTTAGTGCATATCCACCTATTTTATTGGCAACGAGATTTAGTAGACTAATTGAAATGGGTATGACAAATACTTACTGCTTAATTTTAGTTAGGTGACAACACAAATCCTAYCCATGTCTCAATCTTCCTTCTGCAAAACAAGAATAATGTTTCTCTGTGTCAGAGCTGCTATTGCTACTTGACATTAGATAGAGAAAATGCTAGATGCATGGTGAATATTTATAGGACTATCAGCCCATTATTTTTTGTGCTAAATAATGAGGTGTTTTTTATGCAGACCAGAACTGCAGACCAGATGATCCTAATAATCCCTTCTGTCCTCAAAAACCTGTAAATCCATTTTTAGGTGAGACCCTTCAAGAAAGAGAGCATCTAAGAAGTGTGTTCTGTAGTCATGCCTACAAGTAGAATATTTTTTGCTAAATTCAGAATTTCAGTATATCACTGCTACATCGGATGTCCACATATTAGCTGTATTATGAAAACCAGAAAACTATTATTGCTAATTAACATGGTTATTTTATCAGAACAACATGTTATGGACAAGAAGACAGGCAATATAGCCTGTGGACAACAAATTTGCGGAGCTGTCATAGTATCCTTGGAGATCATCTGGAAAAAGGACCCAGGTATAAAGAATATATTTTCTCAGAGTCCCCCAGCTAGAATGTAAGACAGGATTTTTTTGTTCTCTAACCTTCATTCTCCTCTAGACGTGACAGGAAGACAGTTGTTATTAGCTATAGATGACTTTCTGCGAGTTCGGTTTGTTGGTGCTTTCTCTTTTTTGGCTTTATATCAGTGGCATATAATATCTCCAGTGGTCCAGGCAGCTCCTTTGATCGTTATTGTGTTCCAGAATACATGCACCATGCGCATAAAATGTCCAAAATTATTTAAGCACAGTATCCTGCACTGTACAATGAAAACACTGACTACATTCACAAGATGAGCAAATCTTCATACTCTCTTTGAAATACAGTATTAAATAACCTGCCAGTGCCTTATTTCTATTCAAAGTCATACTAGTTGCTTCAGGGCATAATTGGTTGGTTCATTCTTCAGTGCTGCTAGTTATTTTACAAAATCATAAAACTGTCTTTATCTCTGCTATCTCTACTTTGCACTGGTACTGATGGGATTAGTTTTTCTGAGAGTTCTCACATTGAAGACATAGACGCTGAAATTTTTACTAAACCATTGGATGTCCTGTTTGTTCTGTGGAGATCAGAGTTTGGAGAAAGTTTGTACCATGACAGTTTTCAAATCTGCTTGAAAACCAAAGAGCTATTTGTGTGAATTCATTAAATACATATTAATTTATTTGAAAGCTGTAACTGACATTATTTTCATTTCAAGCAGAATAATTATTTGCATTACTGCTGTTAATTACAAGTTCTAGGTTCGTGCCAATAACTTATCAGAGAAGGAAAATAAAAACATGAATTTCTAGCTGATATAAAACTTTTAAAAGAGAAAAGTAATAAGTATTTAGGTTATTTGAAAACACCCATATGTAGAATTTCATGCAATTACCATGGACAGCATGCCCTAAAAGAATCTGGTATTAAAAGCCACAATTTTTAGACTGCCCCATGATAAGTGCAAGCCTCCTTTAATACTTTCACAATTATTATAGCATTTTCAAGTTATCAATGCATTTTGCATGCTAACATAAAGTTACATTTAAGTTAAAGATGGAAGAATTTTATCTGACATATTGAAAATCTCAAATTTTAAATCAGTTTTAAATTTGTGAAAAAAGTCAGCTATTTTATTTTTAAAAGTACCCACTGCTTTGAATGAACACAAGCATGAGACTTTGTTCTTTCCAATATTTTTATCCACTAGCCTTCAAAGCATGGCAAGAATTGCTTTTAAACAGAGGATCCCTGTAGTGTGAACAGCAGTTATCTCCATGTAATTAGAAATACATGCCTTTTTAGTTCAGTAAAACAATTAAAACAGGGTAAATATTGGGGACAAATTTGCATTAATATACATTCCTATTCAAAAGAAAAATGTAATTTTGACTGTACTGCTGCTTTTGTACTTATTGCATAGCTATATTTCAAGATTTTAAACTCTGTATTTGGCAAATAGTTACAATAACTGACACTTTCATCTCCCAAGACCTACTTGACTTTCTTCTCACTTCATACATCTCACACCATTACAGTTTATGAAGACAAATGCATGTTTGAGTTTTTTGCTGGCTAGAACGATTCATTAATAATAATAATAATAGATATAATATGGAATAACTGAATAGAGGTTTGATGGAGCATCTCTAAAATGCCCTTTAGGAGCCTTTGCAAGAAATTCAAAACTGAATACAGCCCTGATATAGACTTTGGGAAGCAGGGRCAGAGGAACTTCAGGAATAATTTTGAATAGCCAAGTGTTTTCAGTCATATAATGTGACACAAAAGCATATACCTGAGTGGTTGCTGCTAATGGTGGGGATGGAGGCTATGGCTTTCTCAGTCTCTTTTGGTACCTCTGTGCTGAGAATTGATAGTAGATGACACCAGAAGATTTCTCCAGAGGCTCCTAATGGTTTCTGTTGTCTCTTTTTCTATTTATATTTGGGTAATGTTGGAGCAGGAATAGAAAGAAATTTTTCCATCCTATGAAAATAAACTGTTTTATGAAAAAAAGTCCTCAACTTGACTTAAAAAAAAAAAACATAAATCTTGAAAAGTTCAGAAAATGTGTGTGGATCCAATAATCACAAATATTTAATTTCCCAAAGACCAAAACCAAGTTGTTTACAATTTTTTTGCTTTTTATTTCATGAAAGTAACAATTTAAAAGAAGTGTATCAAACAAAAAATAGATGGCTTAGGAGGAGTCAAAATGGGACACTGTGTTTCTGAAAGTTTTCCAGAACTTTTGAGACAGAAATTGGGCAGAAGTGCCTCTTTCTCACAAACAAACAGCTTTACCTTTCACATCAGCATTTTCCAAAAATTCTAAACTTCCTGCCTTCTAAATAATTTTGATTATGACAGGAAAGCTTTAAAAATATAAAGAAGGCATTCAACATGAAGAACTGTAGATCAGTCTAAGCTACAACAGGAAGTAGCCCCACTCTCACTGCTTTTGCTAAACTACTTCCCCAGACCCCATTTGTTTGATCCACGCCTCCCTTCAATTTGTTTCCTTGGAATCTAAGATAATGTCATCACTGGTATTAAGTGATTGATTAACGGTTGTTAGAACCCAAGCAAAGGGCCATGATACTGTAATCTACCAGGAAAAAACTGGCAAAGCCCAGGTAGTTCAAATAGGAAGGGAGGATTTGGGTTTTGTGGGAACAATTGGATGGCTCCAGAAGAAATACCCTGAAATGTATTTATTGGAGTATATGTGATAATAAGATCACTCTTGGTCTTTGAAAATAATGGCTCTGCAGGGAGGCCACAAAACAACCTTCTTTCAGTTCTTATGCCATCACAGTAATAGCCACACTTCAAATTCACAATTAAAAAACTTTCATTAAGGTGCATAAGCTACACTAGCGTCTATTCTCTCACAGCTGTGTTGACTTTGCACAACAAATCTTTACTTTTTTCTGTGGTAACCATACAGTAAACTTTCTGAGATGCTGTCTGCTCTTACTACCACCATCTGGCAGTCCTCATCCACATATATTCCTCTTTCATCACCTATCAGAAAATAAAAATGGAAGATAAAGGCTGATAAGCATCCTGAGATACCCTCTTCATACAGGAAGGGCTGCAAGTTGATGCAGGCTATGAAAGACCTTACAAGCAGAGACAATTGCACATGGTGGAAAAGGGGAAGTTGGAAAGGATTACAAARTTAATCTCTCTGTAAGAGAAAGTCTCTTACACACTTAAGTATTTATAAGCCATGAAAACAGTGTGTCAAGATTTCAATATAGTTTGTAAGCATTATGGATGATGAAATAACCCTTACCAGACATGTCAGGAAGTGATTTGCTCTCAGTAATGCAGAGGGATTACAGTGTACAAAGAAATAATGTGCTCTGAAACATCAGTAGGAAAGATATTTTTATCCTTGGGGAAAGATGCATATATCTTTGTGAGTTAAATTCACTTCAACACAGGAAATAGAGGTTGGGGGAAATTCASTGTACCCCAGACAGGGTTGCATAGTGTACTTTTGCCCCATAAAGGGGCTGTACGTGGTACAATAAGGAATTTCAGGGTATGTGACTGGACAGGGTGTAAGAAGGGAGTAAAAAAGGGTGACAATACATCTGATATAATCTCTTCCAGGCTGGATGTATGGAACATAGTTGTGTTACCCAATGTACCTAAGAATTATAAGAGGCCATCAGAGGCCCTGAGACAAATGCCACAAAACCTTCCCACTAGGAAATCCAATTCTCCCCTGCCTGTCACTATCCAGCCAAGATCTGAATGGTGCATGCTGATGGTGGATTCTTCATGTTGCTTTAAAACTGTTGCTGATTTACATCCCTAAGCCCATTGCTGAAACATAGTCCTGAGCTTTCAAAGATTTACAGCATGCTGTGTGAAAGTTGTTCTTAGAACCTCACTTGGAAAGGGCTGTTTTTTGATTCTCTTACTGTATTTCAAACAAATTGTCAAGTATTACTAGAGCTCCATGATTTTTCATAGTGTCTCTATTTCTCAGGGTGAGGCAAGACAACCCTAAGCCTTAAATCATATTGCAGCTTTCTCTCTATCAAAATATCAACATGTCACAGAACTCTTACAGGTATCTATGAAGGAGTAAAATCATTAATGAATTTCAACCACTGTAAAAAAAAGCAACATTGTAGAGTAGTGAGTGCAGTTCCTTTGGACAGTATAATAATGGAAGACATATGCTAAATCTGACCTGCAGGTATGGTGTTGTGGTTTTTTTTTAATTCATCATTGGCATATTTCGAGTAGGAAAAAGAATAGTGGAAAAAGAGAAAGAATAAGTCACAGAGTCAGGAAGTAGGAAGACTAGGATATTACACACAACAAGTAGTCCTAAACTATATTTCAGTCAGGAGTGGATAAAGCTGAATGATATATTTTAGTCAAACACACTTTTTACCACCAAAATATGTGGATGTAGCTCTAGTGAACCATCTGGCAAATTTGATTTTTAAAAATATTCTTCCTCTGAATTTTCCTTAAAGATTCCCACCTGCCCTCCAGAAATATTTAACTGTACATGTTTTTAAACAGAATGGTGTAACTTGGGAATGCAAGAGGATGTTTCCTTCTGAACTGGACTAAAATCATTTAAAATGTTTCATTCAAACTGAAACTTTTTATGATGTTTTGATTCACTGTTATTTTCAGACAAAATTAAAAAGATTAAAAAACCCTCCAAACCTGCCAGTAAATCAAAAGAAACTCTAAACGGTTTAGTTATCCATCTCTCAGAGTAATAGAAAATCATTATATCTCCGATAAGAAGAATACACACAGAGCAAGTTACATGTTATGGTGTTGAGGCTGGGATAGCATCTAGAAGGGAAAACAGGAAGAAAAATGGACTGCAGATCAAATAAGTAGGATATTCAAATAAAAATCAAGAATTATGTTCTGCTTCTTACAGAAGGATGCAGGAATTGGACTGATCCTAGAAAGACTGAGATATTGAGGAAAGCAGATATATTATGAGGTTGTGCCCTGGAAAGTTTTGTTATATTGTCAACCAGTCCTGCCTCAAAACACACCTGGCAAAGATCCTTCACATGGACTCTCCCAATGGCAAAACAAAAAGTAAGCCAGACTCTCAAAAATGCCCACATCCTGTTTAGTTATACAAGTGCCTGTACCTTCTCTTTCCTCCCTTATAATCAATTATTGCTGGGACCTGGATTTTGGAGGGCAGACCAATCTGTTCTGTTATTTTATTGGGACTATAGGACCCTTAACAATCTGCCCCATAATCTCCAATGTTGGTTAAACTGGGTACAACAATATTTCCAACATGTTAGATACATTTCTAAGTATTTGTCAACAGGTGGGTCCTAGACTGGTAAAAATATCAGTATTTCAAAGATTTGAGTTAAAGGCTGATAACCTCATATTCCTTATGAATGGTTATAATAATAATAGTTCAGCATTACACTTAATCAAAATCTGTGGAAGAGCATAATTCACAGAATGCAAGCAGTCTTTAAAAGAGGTCAAATCTTAAGTTTTTGAAAGGTTCTTTGTTTTCATCTTTAAACTGAAGAAAAGTACTCACAGAAACCTCTTGGGTGACATTTAATTAAAGGTGATGTGAAGCCAAGTGCAAATACATCTTCTGAGATTAAAATTTCTGCATCTATGCGCAGGACAGGTACCCAGTGCCATGTTTAAAATGCAAATTATTAAGTCCTTCATTAGGTATCCAATTTGAAGTCAGTGCAACTTGTGCGATTACCTCTAATGAAACAGGTTTGGACCTTAGTTTTGTTGATATAAGCAAAATCAAATCTGATTCCTACCCTCTAGCTATGTGAAATGTTCTCCTTGCATGGGACTAAAGTTGGAAGCCCAATTGTCTGGAAATCCCCTAACACCCATTTTAATGCACCTGGGATTTCTAAGTTTCTTGTTACTGTGACTGGCTTTTGAAGAGGGATAGTATCTCCTGAATTCTGCCTCTGTAGCATGCAGTAGTTTTGTCAGAGGAGAATATTATCATTAATGATGGGGAAAACAGGGGAAGAGAAAGAAAACGATTCACCCAGGAGCTGACTGTAAACACTGCAATTTTTTAAAGCTTTAACCGCAGGATTACTTAGAGCACGCCCATGCAGAGAGGTGCAGACCCAGGCTGAAGCCTCCCTGCTGCACTGTTCTGCCAGCAGACCGGAGGCGAGCCAGCTCTGGTGTGGAAGTCATGTAGCTGTGTCTGTGCATGCTGGAGGTCCTGATGAGAGGACCTGATAAATGCAGCTCTAGGAGCCAGCTGGCCCCGAGCATGGGCAAGCCCTGTGTTGACATGCCTTCTCTGTGATGCTGAGGAAAGCTTGCCACCTACTGAGGCACCTACAGAACTTCCTGCAGGGTATGGCAGATATGCGGGCTCTTACTGAGATACTGCCTCACGGGTCTCCCTGGGGCCTTTCAAACAGCTGGGCTTACATGACCGACACTGATGCTCAAGACATGTAGGCAAGATGTGACATTTCCTGCTCAGATATGTGTGCATTCCCCCAAGTCTCAGAGCAGTGCCAGCCCAGTCCTGCTGCAATTAGAGTAGTTTCAGCTGGGCTTGAGCTCAGCTTCATACAGCTGCCTTAAAGGCAAAATGCAGCATGGTCAGTCAAGCCGCTAACATATCTTAGTCTGGGCTGGGGAATGGACTGGGAGCAACACCAGTGTGAAGCTCTTTTGACAATCCTACACCAGTCAGAAAAGCCTCTTGTGCGGTGCATATTCTTTGGGACTATATAAGATCTCTAAGCAGTCAAAGTAGGTTAAAGTGACCCTTCTGTAACTGAGAATCATTCTCAAGGAGTTAAGCAAACAAGGAGGGACAAAAGTGCACAAAGAAGACCTCCAGTGAATTATTTCCAAATTAAGACTGTAGTTAACAAAATTAGTGATACAAATGAAAAAGATTTTATTCTCCCAAAACTCTCATGTTGATTGTTCTTTTATAGTGTTTTAATGCTTAGGCATGAAATAAAAAGAAACATGATTAGTTTATAAAAATGTTAGTATCAGCATCAACGTTACGACTAGTCATTACAAACCACCTTTGCTTGTGGGCTGTCTTGACTTTGTCAGTTATGTTTTAACAGATAAGAATTAGCAATCCTGCACTAAACAGAACAGTAAGTAGCAGGAGTGTCTTCTGAGATTTAGCACCAAGTCACAGATTGTTAATGGGAGAATGGAAGCTGCTAGGGGAAGGGAGTCCTGTTCCAACTGCTAATTAATCCGATACATAAATCCTCAAAGAGAGATCTCGGGCCCAACAAAATGAGGCTCTTGTATTTGTGGAAGATGCTTTTCTAATAGCAAAAGAGAAAGTAGTAATAATTAGACAGTTGACTTGGAAGGCTTTATGTGGAAAGTACACTGTGTTATGTGCGAACATGTTGCCAAATGGAGAGCTTTTTTTATTTATTGGAGTGTTTGGAGAAACAAACTAGAGACTTTGCATATTAGATCACAATTTGCATATTTACTCAAATGCTTTGCCTTTTTTCTATTGCTTACCCTCCCATTCCTCAGAAGCAAGCCTACAGCAGAGCAGCCACATTTCCCTGAGCCAGTTTCATCTACTGACATCAATGGATTTACACCACAGATGAATGGGGCTGTTTGTGCCGCATCCGGGTAATGATGGCGGCTGTTAGGCTTGACCGTGAACTCGAGAATCCCATCATCTGTCAACGTGTCTGTCAAGGATTTTGTCAAAATAGGTAGTTATGCTGGGAGTACAGTGTTGTAGCAGGCACACCAGACCTCAACATAAAGGTGCATAGCTTTTCATTTTCTTTTTTGTGGGTCCTGCAATCCAAGACAGAAAGAGGAAGAAGCTGGGCAGAGAAAACATGAGCACCAGCAAGAAGGCAGCTTCAGAAGAAAGCCTTTCATTTGTCTGAGGGAGGAAACATGCTTGTGGCTTCAAGTTAACAATGAAAGCAGACCCTAGACAGGGCATACAGTGAATTTAACAACACTGTATGTATGTAACTGTGCTTGTATATATGTACATGCACATTCATGACCAATGTTGCTTCTGATGGCTTTTTTTTTTGTGATCTCCCTTTCTGTTTTTTTCCTTTTCCTTCCCTAAGAATTTCCTCTGTCCTGCCTCATCTAGGACTATAAGTAAAGAGGAAATATCAAAGGCCAACATATGTTAAATATGCTGTGTATTTGTGGCTACTGTGTTGGAAACATGTATAATGAAAGAGAACAAAGGAAAATGCACTTGGACACTACCTCTCCTCTCAATTAGGAGAGTACTCTCATTGCTCATCCTGTGTACTATATTAGGGTTATATGCATGCAACATATTGCTAAGGATGACACACTCAACTTTTTTAGGTAGAACAGAAACACATTTTCACTTTTCTTTGTTTTTAGGCAATCACTTCCTCTTTTCTTTGACGACTGTGGAGTAACACAACTGGAAATGCAATCCAAAGGGAAGTATTCTAACCTAGTTGTTAGGAAAACTTGGCAGCTCATTATGGGCAAGGATATTTTCCTTGATCAGCAGAATGTCTTTTGGAACCTTAAATGAATTTACTCAGGTGAAACACCAAATGAGGTGCAAGTCAAATGTTTCAAATGCTATTACTTTCCAACCTTGGCAATAGTCTGCTTCTTCTTGTTAAGTGTTTACATGGAGCTGATCAAACAGTTTTGTTGTTGAATGCTAACTTCGGCAGCATCTTTTACCCTGAGTTTTTAAGAGCTGTTGCTAACTGTGTAAAAAATACATTTTTGCTAAAATATACCTATACTAATTGAAGCTAGTGAAGAAGTAACTACTGAAGTTTTTCATCTTCTGTAGACTTAATACAAGCTTTAAGGTGTCTAGATATCATTTCTGCCTTCATCATTTCTATCAGAAATGTTCAAATTCTTGTCCTTATGAAAGTGGGAGGCTATCAGCCTATCCAAGGCAACACAACAACATGAATATGTGCAGGGAAACATGACATGCTGTCAGAGAACTGAGTGTATGTGGAGATGTGCTGCCACTAAATTAGGCCACACAAAGTCCATGCTGTGAAGAGCTCACAATCAAAATGAAAGAACAAGCTAAAAAACAATCTGTAGAAAATCAGGATTTAGACTTTACAACTGTAGTGCTTTGGGGATGAATAACGTAGCTTTCTTCAAGAATTTCTCCCATTTTGCCTTCTTTGTAGTCTGTTCAGAACAGGAGCTGTCTCACAGGCACAAAACTAGGACAGTACAGCTCCTTCTGAATACCAAATTTATACCACCACATTCCAGACAAGATAATCTTCTGTAATGGAGCAGTTTTTATTCTATGCTGATTCATGAACAGAGTTAAAGAAAGGGCTGCGTCAGCGGGCACGCCTGAATTTGCAACACACATTTTACCTCTTGGTGGTTTATAACACTGTCATACATAACTGACACCTTTATAAATTCTTGTACAAATAGGCTTCATGGACTACTAGAAAAGAGGACGCAGTAAGGTCCCCAGAAATGGGTATAATAAAAGCCAGGGATCTATCTCTTAGCACAGCACGGTCCATCTCATTACATGAAAACTTTTTAAGTCACACCTAGAACAGCACTGGCAACTCTGTCTAAAGAATTTCAGCTGCTCTCACTGCCTTTCACTTCACAGAGAGCTCCACAACCACATACAGAAAGGAGATGGCAAACACAATAAGAACTCACAAAGAGCAGCAAAGCTCTATAAGATCAAGAGATCTTTATTTCTTTAAAATAAAGAAAGGAGGAAAAGTATTATAATACATTTGTTTAAGAAATGTCCAAATCAGTGTATTTGCATGCTGCATGTCTGATTAAATGCTAATCTCAGTTCATTGCTCACAATTTTAGGGCTTGAGAGTGAGCAGGTAAAAAAAGGTCAGCTAGTATCACAGAATTTGTTCCTAGAATGTCTCCTAAAGCTTCTCCTATGAATGTAGTGAATTGCACAGCTTAAAAACCCTGACAAAAAGCTTCATAAGTGGGAGCCTAGAGCTGTAGCTATAGGAATGTGCACAAGGAGATGTTCATGGGATACACATCTGCTTGCACCCCAAGGTAATTATGTTTGTGCACAGGGATAAGAACAGGGAAGTACTGCCTCAGTTTCCCCTTTACTTCATCAACTACTGTTCCCAGTACTCTAGTGAGGTGGCTGTGACTGAGCCTGCCAGAAAACCATTCATACTTTCTTTTCATTCAGGATATTCTGGTGTCTATGGAGCTAAGAGGCCAGATGTCTATGATCTCTATATCAGACTCTATGGCATTCATTTCCTTGATTCTGCTAGTTTTAGAAATTTCTCCACTGGAGTTGGAAGGAATACCTTGGCCCTTTCACTCCTCTAGGTCCTGGCCCAGAAACTTGAATAAAACTTACAGTGAGCATTTCCCAATACCTTGCAGTTTCCTGCTTCACTTTTCTCATAAACATCTTTCATCAGACACACCCAATAAATCTTCTCCCAGATTATTTGGGCAGCTCCTTGGAGGCTGTAGAAAAAACAACTCTCAGTCATTTCTTCAGCAAGCTGAATTTCCCTCTTGTGTGATCTGCAATCTTCCAGTTTATTCAAGGGTTGCAAGGCAAGCACTCAGCTGCACCTGAGAAGGGATGTTACTTCATTAAACCTTTTGAAGCTGGACAGCATTGGATGTATGCTTTTCTTTTCATTAATCAGGAATATATCATATTAGCATATATCATGAAATAAGATGGCTTTTAAAGCAGAATGTGCTCCCCCTCTCTCCGCCTCCCCCTGGTCTTTCTGGAGAGAAGATGACACCAAAGGACAATGAAATGCTGTTGTTCAGGTGAAAAAGGATTTCTGGAATTTTTTTTTTTTTTGGCGTGACTGGAGATTCAAAGACTATAAGGAAAGCCAAGTTAAAGGTAACACCCTGCTTCAGAAACAACTCTCTCTCCTCTCTAGATAAATATGGCCAAAAGCTGAAAAAAAATCACTTGTATAAAAAGTATGAATTCATTTCCTTATTATCCATCAATCCTTCTACTGCTTTCGATTTCTATCCCTACTTACACATTTTTTGTGCATGAATTTGTTTTTAAAGATTATGCTTCACTCCTCCTGACCACATGTGATCAGGTTAAGCTGTGTTTACTATGTTCTCTTTAAGTTCTAATGTTGCTTTCCCCCTTGCAACATGAGAAGTAGTATTTCAACTCATACTAGYTAACTTTGAAAGAATTATACTGGTGGTTGCAACAGTAAGATGTTGGATACAATGACCCAAAACCCCTTCCAGTCCCACAATCCTACTGTGAGATAGGCAATTCAATTTTCTGCCCCTTTTGTCCAGTCTAAGTAGACTCACAGATCCTTTCTGCAGTGGAAAAAAAAAAATTCTCAAATGAACACCCTAATTCTTAGACACAGCTTAATACTGATGGCATGGTTTGATCAGATCATGTTATAGGCAGACCCAAGGAAATATGGATGTTGCAAACATTTGTGTGGGTGATACTCAGAAGAATATCACACTATCACAGAATACGTGAGGTTGGAAGGGACCTCTGAAGATCATCTGGTCCAACCCCCTTGCTCAAAGAATGGTCAGCTAGAGTAGGTTGCCCAGGACCATGTTCAGTCAGGTTTTGATAATCTCCAAGGATGGAGACTCCACAACCTCTCTGGGCAACCTGTTCCAGTGTTCAACTACCCTCAGAGTTGAAAAGGTGTTTCCTATGTTCAGATGGACTTTCCTGTGTTTCAGCTTGTGCCCACCGCCTCTTGTCCTGTCCCTGGGCACTACTGAGAAGAGTCTGGCTCCATCATCTTTACACCCTCCCATAAAAGACATTTATAAACATTGATAAGGTCCCCCCTGAGCCTTCTACTCCTCCAGACTAAACAGTCCCAGCTCTCTCAGCCTCCCTTCATACATCAGATGCTTCAATCCTTAATCATTTTCGTGGCCCWGTGCTGGATGTGCTGCAGCAGGTCCATGTCTTTCTTGTACTGGGCAGCCTAGAATTGGACACCCTGCTTCAGATGTGGCCTCACCAGGGCTGAGTAGAGGGGAAGGATCACCTCCCTCGACTTGCTGGCAATACTCTTCCTAACACAGCCCAGGATGCTGTTGGCTGCCTTTGCCACAAGCGAGCATTGCTGATCCATGTTCAACTTGTACACTGGAACCCCCCAGGTCCTCTCTGCAAAGCTTCTCTCCATCTGGTCTACCCCTAGCCTGCACTGGTGCATGGGGTTACTACTCCCTGGGTGCAGGACTTTGCACTTGCCTTTGTTGAACTTCCTGAGGTTTCTCTCTGGMCACTTCTCCAGCCTGTTGAGGTCTCTTTGAAGAGCAGCACAACCATGTGTTGTATCAGGTATTCATCCCAGTGTTGTGTCATCCACCAACTTGCTGAGGGCGCATTCAGTCCCATCATCCAGATCATTAATGAAGATGTTAAACAGTATTGGTCCCAATATTGACCTCCAGGGGACACCACTAGTGACTGGCTTCCAGCTGGACTTTGCGTCACTGATCGCAACCCTCTCAGCCTGGCAGTTCAGCCAGTTTTCAGTCCACCTCACAGTCCGCTTATGTAGCCCATACTTCATCAGCTTGTCTGTGAGGATGTTACGGGAGACAAGTGTCAAAAGCTTTACAAAAGCCAGGGTAAACAACATCCACCACTCTCCCCTCATCCATCAAGGCAGTCATCTCCTCTTAGAAGGCTATCAGATTGGTTAAGCACAATTTCCCCTTTGTAAATCCATGCTGACTACTCCTGATAACCTTCTTGACCTTCACATGTCTGGAAACGGTATTCAGGATTAGATGCTCCATCACCTTCCCAGGGATCGAGGTGAGGCTGACCAGCCTGTAGCTCCCTAGATCCTCCTTCTTGCCCTTCTTGAAAATAAGGGTGACGTTTGCTCTCTTCCAGTCCTAAGGAACCTCTTCTGATTGCCATGTCCTTTCAAAGATAGCCGAGAGTGTCTTCACAATGATGTTGGCCAGCTCCCTCTACACTCGTGGGTGCATTCCATCAGGGTCCATGGACTTGTGTATGTCCTGTTTGCTGAAGTGTTCCCTAACCTGATCCTCCTCCACCAAAGGTAAGTCTTCCTTGCTCCAGACTTCCCCTCTGGTCTCAGGGGCCTGGGATTCCTGAAGGCCAGTCTTATCAGTAAAGGCTGGGGTGAAGAAGGCATTCAGTACTTCTGCCTTTTCTGCATCCTTAGTCACCAGAGTCCCTGTCCCATTTAGCAGTAGGCCAACATTTTCCCTAGCCCTCCTTTGCAGCACTGCTCCTCAACCACTGCACACCTCCTGCAGACAGAGAGAAACCATCAGCCCCAGCCTCAGCATGAAGCCCCAGGCACTCCCTGCAGCCCAAGATCTGCAGAGCTGTGTCCTCCTTCTGGAGCTCCATCTGGGTCGAAGCCTCCGATGTTGCAGGGATAGTTGCTCCAACATCTGTCGGGGACCATGCCTTGTGACACGTCACCATGATAGCTGAGGATGTGTGTGCTGATCTGAGCAGTGTTGTGAGGCCGTTCTTTGCACCATTCTGCATAAACTGCTGCATCTGTTGGCTGCCTCTCTTCCCTGCGCTCTCATTTCTGTGGGTGGTACTCAGCACAGGACTCATACAAGAAAGAGACTTTGACATTTCTTTTTGTTTTTGTCTTATTTGGGAGAAGAAATAGCATTACATGACTTGACAGCAGTGAAATGCTCTGGGCAGCCAACTGTGAGGGGGAAAATAGGATGAAATCTTAACTTTTCCCTCTCTACTGCAGTATAGATGGGCTAGTAAAAAGCATTCTCCAGAGAGGTATATTTGAAATGTTGTTTCACATTGCATGTAATCTATGTTCATGTAGGTTACTGCCAATAGGCACAGTCCTATTCTATCTTTCTCCTTTCTTTCCTAGGCATATGTTCCTGTCTCCTCCCTTGAGTCAGATCTAGAAATCATGTGGCTGCAGGGTGAGCTCAGATGCTCATTGATCTCACAGAACATGAGTAACTTTTTTTGGCAGGTTAGCTCTCTGTTGGATTAATTATCTGACCCCATTTATCCCATAGCATATGATTGCTAGAACCAATGAAAAAAGAGGCAACAGACAGTAGAGCAGGACCACACCTTTTGTGATCTATAATTAGACCAGACTATAAATAGACTAGTTATTTAGAGTGTGAAACCTCAGAAAGAAAAAAACAACAGGGGAGGATGTGTGATTTACAGAATACCTTCACAGGGCTTTGCTGAAGCTGGTGCATGTAAGAGCTGCTTCTCATATAGAGCAATAATTTAGGTTACTAGTGTTATCTTGGTGGCTGAGGCTGGAAGTGAAGGCAAACCAATATCAGGGAATCTTGGGGTTCAGAGGCAAAGGAGGTGCATGATGTTGATATCTGGTGGAGAGAAGAGGTGTAAAATGCAAAGGAAACGTGGATCTAAACATGCCCATTTTATGTCTGTTTTGTTATATTTGAGAAGCATTTTTGTTAATACCATGAAGTGGAGAAAAATTTGTATTTATAATATCATACAGATGTCTGAACCAAATGAATGCTCATTGGTGTGTGTGAGGAGTTATTACTAGGGAAAAAAATATGGGCAAAATACTTGCTTAAAAGTCTCCTATAAGCTGTCAAGCAGCAGATGATCTAAAGTGTTTCCTGCATACCAGAGCACTATATTAGCTGCAAAGCTTTGAGCCTTAGATGGGGCAGCTAGTGCAACTGGGTCCAGTTGGAGGTAGTGTTTAGGGGAACAAAACCGAGTTTGGAGCACAAGATTCGAGGCAGCTTGTATTTAGCCTTGTCAGCCAGCAAGATTTGCCAGTCACAGTGTGTGAATGCAGCAGGCTGGGCCTTACCAGTGGAAAGGACTGCGAAATAATATTAGTTATACTTTAAGATATTAGATATTATTCCATTTATCTGCCTTACAGGGCTCTTCTTTTAATAAAACATTGCTTTTTAAGTCAAGTCATTCATGTTTTTGAGTGGCGAAAATTATTACATCAAGCACTGGAAAGTTTAATTTAATTTTCACAGCATCTTGGCCAGGCTTGAATAAGTGGTTTAGAAGCATCTCTTTCACTCAGTTCTGTTGCTGCCAGTTAAGCCCAGGCGAAAATAGGATACACAAGTAAACCTAAATTTATTCATCATAGCTATTGCTATGTTTCAAATTCATTCTTCTCCTGATACTTTAAACTAGTAAATAAAGAAAAAGCACTGTTTGTTAAGTGTAACAGGTTCACATCCATGTCGTACTACAGGCTTCTGGACACCTCTAATCAGTGTGTAACTTAACACAACAGTGGTATGCTGTGGATGAATGTAGCCTGTTGAGCTTTCTAGAAACTTTAATAGTTTAATATATATATGGGTTTAATAAAAATGTTTCAGTTTAAAAAAGGAGAAGAAGAAAAAGTAGAGGCTTCATTCTAGCAGTATATGTGCCTACCAGCTTGTTGTATTGAATTTTGTGTGCTTTATAATCATATTTTATACAGTGGTAATTGAGAAGAAAAAAACTGTAATATTTTTCATTGACATCCTCTTGTACATTGTTTTACTAAACTGATTCCTTACCACAGGGTGGAGAGACTAACTACAYGACTGTTCAAAGTTCTCTTTTTTAAAATAATAGGCCAACCTTAGCTTCTACTTTGGATTTAAAAAGGCAGGAGCTACTGGGAAAAACAGCAAATAACCATAAAGGTCTCAAATAAGTCTGTTTTCCCCAACCTGCATTATTAGACTCGTATAACACCCTCTATGGAATAGCCTTAAGAATACCAGTGAAGATGAATGCCTTTTATCTCTAAATGTTTTTACTACTGCATTGTCTTAGTGTCAGCATGGAATTAAAACCCCCTTCGGTTCTGAAAGCTGTATTTCCACTAGCATTACTAATGGAGTCACAGTAGACTTAACACTGATAGGACATTTTCAAGGAGAAATAAAGGGCAGTTTAGACAACCCCAAAGGTCACATTATGCAACTGATATGTGCTCACTAACCTTTCACATAGCTGAAAACATTTCTTACTTGGTTACCTGTTACCCTTTCTCTTTCCTCTCCATCCCCAAACTTGCAATCCCCTCTGACACTTCGCATCAAAGATTTAATTTCAGGGAACTACTGCCACTGGCCGTCTGAACATTAAGATTTCATTACTTGCAGAATATATACCATGATACATTTCCTGGTAGACTGCTAAGTAATGCTTTCAATAATTAAAAATCCATAAATAATTAAAAAACAACATTATATTTGTCAACATAAATGAACAAACTATGTCCTGTGAACAGCACTCTAAACAGATATAAGCTTAAAACACRCAGTGATGTGTTCAATAGCTGTATTTAGGCATAAATCTTCCTCTCTTAAAACAGATTTATATTCAGATATCCAAATGATGGGAAATGCAGTGGTTCTCAGTAGGTCTTGTTGTCATTTGTATAAATTATTTTTTATTTGTATTACAGGTGGGAACAAAAATCCCAGATGAGACTAGGGACCTGCAGGGACTACTGGCACTTTAGTGTGAGGGGATGGACAACCTGCCCTGAAGAGTTCACAGACTGCATAAATGCTATTCACAAAGTCTTGGGGAAGGTATGGGGTAAAGGGCAATGAAGTGACTTATGACCTTTCAAATTAAAGTTACATGAAATTCACATTTGGGGAATACATGTAATAAAAGGGGTAGATGTGGTCAGTAAAGAATTGAGAAGATCTTTCAAAAATTAGGTAAAATTAGGAGATTATAAACAAATTATATTTAAAAAATGATGAGAAAAAAGGAACATTTTTTCAGTAACATTTGAAAATTCCCCCATTTTTTCACCTAGATCTGAGAAAAATATATGGGTAATTCTGAAGGAAGACACTTTCAACAGAACTGTGATGAGCTCCACTCAACTTCGACTATCCAATTCAGCAAGGAAATTTAATTTTCAGGGTTTAACTAAAAAGTATTGAACCAAGTTATGAAGAAGATCAGGTTCTGAAGTATCTGAAGCTTATCCAGTCCTTTCTGAGATGTTTTCCTGGCCTTTTCTCTCACTGTTTTGCCATTATATAGCACTGAGACAAAATATTCTGATACCATTTAGCTCTTTCTCAAATCTGTTACACTCTAATTCAGCTGGACTTTCTAGAAGAGCCTAAAGAAATTATACGTAACCCCTTCAAACTTTTTGAAAATCTCAACCATTCTCTCTGATTCCAATTTACTTCCCATTTTTCTTTCAGAGGAAAAATCATCTCTTTCTCTGGTCATCTCTGATTTTCCATTTTATTTCTCCTATGTGATGCTTTTGATCCTATCTTTCTGCTTTCATTAAATCCCAGAAGCATTAAGCAATTCTTTCTATTTTGAGTTTGTATTATGAATCACCAATGGTATTTCATCAGTACATCCAGTACACTCTTCTGTTTTGCAGGCTTAGCTGCAAAACACCCCTTCTCTCCTGTATTCAATTGCCCCAGAAGTTTTAAGAAACACTCTGCAAGACCCTAATCACTGGGAAATTACAGGAAATATTTCTAAAGCTTGTGTAGATATGCTGAAGTCCTGCTGCTGTGAGAGAAGAGCTCAAGCAGGAATGCTTAAAGCATTCTTTGATAAAAGAGATTTCCTTAAATTAATCAACATTGCCAAAGAAATTTTGATTTTGTTCTACAGTCTTAAAACTCGTGGACAATCTTTCCTCTCACCTGGTAACCTCAACCCTTTGTTTGCATACTTTTGGTGGAAAATTAGAAGGGAAACTATTTTTACACGAAGGGAAATAGAAGCAATGTTTCAAATATGAAACAAGGAAAGATTTCTGAAAGTCATCTACATAAAGCGCAATGTAAAATTTAGCCATGACAAAAATACTGAGGATTTTACTTGGAAATACAGTTATAAGGAGAAACTATTTCACCAAAAAGCCCTTTATTTCTGCACAGACACCTTCAGATGTCTATAATGTCTGTGCAGGAAGACATCAAAATCCATGAAAAACATGTGAACCATCTCAGAACTTTTGGTGGCACACAATAGTCACCTTTGCAAAGCTTGTAAGAACCCCAAAGTATAGTAGGATGAAAGGAAAAAATGATACTACAGAACCAGAAAAACAGAGAAAAAAATAGCGTAGAATGTGAATTCTGAAAGAATATGTCCACCTGACTTTTACAATATCATGGGGTAGGGACTTAGCTAGTATAAACTGGCACTGCTCCTCTGACTTAAATAGATGTATCTTGACTCAAATTAGCCAAGAACATGGTTCAAATGTATTTGATTCTCCTCCTCTTCTGGTTTTGACCTGACTGAATAAGTACTCCTTATTTCCATTTGGTGAGAACAGCCTTAATCAGGTACTTTGAAAATCCATTCTTTTAATGAGAGCTAGAATATACTTTCTATATGATTGATTCTAGCTAATATATGCAACAATGGTGCATTTTTATGGAACAGAGATTCACACATATGAATTATTTTTCCAAAGGACAGCTGTTTAATTTTGGGAAAAAATATAATGGCAGGGAGGTGCTGAATGAAAGGATCTATTAATTTTAAAGTGACATCTGTTGTGGGATTTTAAATTTTGTGGTTTGTTATTAAAAAGCTGGAATAGTTCAAGATAAAGTTAAGTTACATCTTTATCATCTTTTTCTGTGCAGGTCAGCCCAGTGAGATGAGATTAAATAAGATCTGATGAAAATAAAATTAAATCATAACAATAACACCTGGCTAGAATTAAGATATTTTTATTTTTTAAGGTATAATTTTTTCTTCTCAGTCTTCATTTTATGTGTATCCTGACTTTTAACTTTTATTTCCTGTGAGAATTAAAGTGATTTTTGGATTGGTCAGTAAAAGGCTATTTAATATGTCACTCCTTTGAAATTCTGCATTCTCTTTCATATTCTCAACTCCCTTTCAGTTATCCTTTATTAGAAATTTAATCTTTTTTMTTCTACTGGATTAATAAAAGATGTAACAAAAGGCTAAATCCTTGTTGTTGAAAAGATTTTGTTTAGTGATTGTTCTGCAAAGATCTCAAAATGCAGTTTGCGTGTTTCATGTAAGCTTCAGATGCTTTCCTAAAGCTACAGAGGTAATAAAAACTCTGAGTTTATGTTTTAGGAGGGAAAAAGCTTAATTCTAAATTCAGGAGGACACAATCTTCTGTTTAAGACACAAGATTAGGATTCAGTAAACATTGATTTTGTAACAGGACCTTGGGAACGCAACATATGGTACAGAGACATATGAACTAACACTAACCCAAGCTGGATCCAGAATGGTACATCAGCATGAAGCAAACAGCGCTGTATAAATATTTTGCTTAGATGCAAAAACAGAATAGCTGAGCCTAAGCTCATATGCCCAGCCTCTCAGGTTTAGCTCTGGGCTGATGTGACCATTCTGGGACATGAGCATTTGTTGGTTGTTCACTGCATGGCATGGGCTTTCTCAGTAGCTGTGTGGATACATCTTTCAGCTATAGTTGACCTGATTGTCTGATGTCTGCGTGAATACATTCCCATAAAGAGACTTGCTCAGGTTACCATGTCCTCTGCCTATGTACTTCTGGACTTGTATCCTGTGGTTCTTTGTGCTGAGGCACTTTAGGACATTTACCTGGATGGAACAAGTTTATTTCTGGAAGGGTGTAGGTTGTAGCAGGGAAGGCTACCCACACTCACATGATTTTGGCTTTATCTTAATCTAGCCAAGACTTAAAACACTTCTGAACTTGAATCAACAAATTTGCTGAACAGGTGCTGGGACATTTGAGCTAAAGCCTGAGTTAATCACACAAAATTCAATTCTAAATTAAACAATGGTGATGATCTTTCTTTTCTCTGACATCTGTTTTGTGGATTTATACTACTGTCTTTAGGCCTGTACCATCTCTCTTAATATATATTTATATACTAGCTTGTACACAGAAGCCTCAATTTCATTATATCTTTGGGCACTATTGCAATACAAATATCTAATATTGATAGTTCCCATTATAGCTGGTCTTGATAAAGAAAAAGCTGAGGACCCTTGGAAGGAAATCAGATGATATATTGTATCAGCTATCATCAACCATTTTCAGAGTGTACTAGAAACAGTTGAATTTCATACTTATAACACTGAGAGCTTTACTTCAGTTATCTCAGCTTCATGTTCAGGAATACCAAAGCACAGAGGATTTATGTGAGTTGTTCAATGCCACACACTGAGTCARCAGATAGGGGAGGTCACAAGACAGGAATTTCTGATTTCTTGACTTCACAGCATGAGATAATGTTACCTTGCAACTGAATGCCCTATACCAGTCCTCTGCAGAACAGAATGAACATAAACAAATTCTCCAACATTTACTTTTTCTGGTGGTAACAAATAAGTAAGTTAGTTACATTTTGGAAACGCTAGGCTTTTCTTTATCAGCCCTCAGTCAGAGCTTCAATTATGTTCATTTCTCACTAACAAAACTCTACTTGAATAATTCACGATAATGCATTTGTTGAACTTTGTATATTTCCCTACTTGTAGACTTTTTAAGCAGTCATAAAAAAGTCTCAAAAGAAGGTTCCAGTCCTAGAAACACTTAACTTGAAGTACATGAGCAATCTCATTGACTTCAATAGGACTATTCAGATGTTTATAATGAAACACACACACACACACACACACACACACACATATATATATATAAGTGTTACTAGCTAACTGGAGCCTTCTTTTGAACTTTGAATATGAAATTCAAATACTCATTTTTCATAAACATTCGAGTTTAAAATTAACTTTCAAAGAATATTACATCTAGCAAAGGTTTAATGCACAAATAATCACAGATAATGAACATGAAGAGTCTTGTGCATGCTGTTTATTCAGAACTGAGATTCAAATGTGCATAAATGAATATTTCTCAAAACATTTTTCCCCTTTGTCCAGAATTCTAATATAAATCTCCCCCAAACTAACACTGTTTAATTGGCAAAAAAGTTCATTTGTGGTTACAGGAGGAGGCAGTGGTCAAATCCTTTTCTCTGATATCAAGCACACACAAAAAAAAAGGTCACATTTTAAGGTTATACTGCTTTCTGCTTGGTTCCCCAAATAGGTTGATTTTCCTCTTAAGTACATAAGTGGAAGTCACTAAGAACATTATAGAAGTCAATGAACAATGAAGTATAATAAAGTAAAACATAGGGAAATGAGGAAAAGGGYCTGCTGTTTTCATTATGAATACAGAATAAACACATATACTTTTCTTTGTAATATTTTGGAAGTGACTTCCAAGGTTATTACATTTTAACATTTTGCCTAATCTCCTACTCCTTGCCACTCAAGTAAATTAAGTCAGACTGCAGTTTGGCCCACAATATCTGTGAGCATATTTTCAGTCAAAAACAGACTGCTGCAGGTGATGTAGAAATACTCTACGTACCACATTTTTGCTGTCTTTGTGTAAAAGAAGTAAAAATCAGACAAAACATCGGTGGTTCTACTAATTTGGTTAAACTCTTTATGCAAATTTCCCTAAGAATGTCTGCTGTTAAAATGTCTTGATGTGGCTCAGGTCTCAATTCTTCTGCTCCACCCGAGCATTACATTTTGAGGGAGGGAAAAAATAACGTGTGCTTGAACAACATGCATCAGCCCTTTCTGTCGTGAGAAACCATAAATCCAGCCCAGTTAAGTGTTGTTAGATCCTTGTTATTCTGTGCATAAGGCAGAAGGAAGGAAATTTTCTAACAGATGTTTGACCAAAATGGACATGTATAACCTCTATGGGATAAGAATGCTTAATAACATTGGTTTGTGGTTCAGATGTTTGTACCAGCTCCCCTGAGAGCTTTCCAAGTTTATCATGCTACGAACAATTAAAGTTGTAAACTTGTTCATACACTGTATGCTGTAGTCTCTACTGTTTACAACCTGGACTTTGYCAGCCTGGTAAAGTAAAATTAGTAAAAAGACAGAAGCATGAACGAAATAGTGGTACAGAAGGAGTTTTGCCTCCTTCTGTTTTGTCTTATTATAAAGTGGTTTTAACAGCTGGGGCTACACATGAGGTACATTGGCAGACTGAAAGCCATTAAGCCAAAACCTCTGGAATATGTTTTTCCAACATCTAGCAACTAATCTGATTCTGCTGTAGGCTCTTTGGTTTCCTTTGCTACCAACCCATGAAGCAGTCTTTGAGACTGCTGGTTATGTTGACTGACAGAAATGGCCTGAAATCTTAGACAGGGCTCTCTTCTCTTGTTTCAAAAGTGAATGCGATCAGAGAATGGCCACTGTTAAATTTGACAGACATTCTCAACAGAAAGTTCAACCTTTTAAAATTTAACTGGCTCAAAATACTTGGAAAATTCATATTTAAAACCCATTCTCTGCTGTGGTGGTTTTAGTCACTAAAGGTTATCTTTTGTTGTAACATAATGTATCTGCCTTTTCCTTCCCTGTTCCACATTCCTTATTGCAAAGTTCCAGATACTTTACATTTTGTATGTAGAGATTTTGCACAGAAACTTTCTTTAGCCAAAATTGTAAGTAAATTAGAGGAACTTTCCTTGAGTTACAGATCTTAAAAATAGGTTTCGAAAAGCATCTGTGCTTTTGTGTCATTTCCGTGAAATAGCATGCCTTAAAAGTTTGTTCCTTTCAGGAGAGCAACCCTGAAAAGCCATGATTTTTAGGAAAAAAATCACAGTGACAGGCTTTCAGCCCTAGCAATTGAAGACTCTTTTCTTTATGAAAAATGGCAATGAATGTATTTTAAGATTTAAATCAAAAAAAGAGGTTAACCTTGATGCCGGCTGCACCAAAAGCATCAAGGGACTTTCTGGACACAAAAAGGTAGCCTGGAGTTTTTTGGGTTTTTTTTATTCTCTGGAATATACATTTTGCAGATTATTACCATTTAGACATATCAGTTTTCCTCATGCTTTAGGGTTGAACAAGAAAAGAGGTAGTGTGTTTATACAGAAAAACCCAACCCTGAATATTTAATGAGACTCCCAAGTCCATTTTGTGCTACATATAATTTTATATTTGAGTCCTTTGCTAAATTAAACTGGCATAATTCTACTAGCCTATGGAGACTGATAGAGTTACATCATTTGCAACAGCTGAAGGCTAAGCTCTTACAGCCAGTCACCAGCTGCTTTGGTGTAGAGTAGCTGCAAGCCCCATGGAAAAGCCAACAGCCATCCTATTCCTCCCACTCTTGTCCATCCCCCAGAGAAGGGCTGTATTATCCATGAAGCCCCAAAGTTTGAAATGACATTAAAAGCTGACAGAGCAATAGAACTCAAATAGGTATTGAAATTTTGTCTTTATTTCTGATACTCTTAGCTTCAAGTTTTGAGGCAAGCTGCTATGCAAGCAGTAATTCAGACCTATTCTCCCTGAGGAACTCAGGATATGATTTAACTGGATTGCAGATTTAACTGGATTTTTAAAGCAATAAATGAAGTGGCCAGACAAACAGAGATTGGTGAAATAAATGTTGCAAAAAGTCAGACCTATTTCTGCCCTTAGCTTCCGTACCCTTCTGAGAGCAAATCTACTTTGCTGGAAGATTTTTGCATGATATGTACAAGGGTTATGCAAGAGAAACAGGTATGTATTCTTCTGTCTGCATCAAAAATAAGCTATGGAATCCCACTTCAAAGTTTCAATGCACCACTTGAGTCATCATCCGATAGTGGTGGAAATCACTGTTTTGTTAAATTTCAGAGGAAGGAGGGCATAAAACAACCTCTAGTGAAAATGTTATGTGGAAAGATGTTTAATGACTTCACAAAGTCCAATTAACAGGTATAGCACTAGATCTCAAATGCCGATAAATCTCTATTGTAGTCTTTGTAGCAGTCACTTTGATTTACATCAGCTGAGCATCAGCCTCATGGTTTTGTTACAATGTAATAATCAATATTCCTCATTTTCTCACAGGAGACTCTTTCCTATGAGATCCTTTGCAACTTTACAGACATTTCAGTCTGCTAACCTTAAGACCATCATTGTAGATAGCAGAGTCACGGGAGCTTATTAATGTCATCTATTTCTTCACCAGACAAGATTATTTTGAACTACAACTTATGGCCAGATTCTGATCTCATCTATGCCAGTGGAGTCACCTGATAGTTTCTGATATCAACAGCATTATGGTACTACAAACCTTCCTTAACTTTCAGAGTCGTTTAAGTTCCACTTAGCATGGAAATCCTGCACCAAATTCCTGCAAAGTTATCAGGTTAAAGTTTTAAACATGTTATGACTAATTTATATTTTTAGATTTAAAATGGCACTATCTTTTTATAGGATGACACTGAGAGGTTCTGCAGTGCGGCCTAAAGAAAACTTCCAAGTTTCCTGACTTCAGTGTAAATCATGACATAAATATGCCTGCGCTTTCTTTATAGCAGATAGGTCAGACGAGCTAGATGAATCTGAGGTAAATATACAGGAAGCATTAGACCAAATAAAGAAGCTGTGTTCATAATTCACCCAAACTGGATGGCATTCACCTGGAGTTCTGAGGGAACTCAAATGTGAAATTGCAGAACTGCTGACCAAAGTGTGCAAACTACCATTACAAACATCCTCTGTGCTGGAGAACTGGCTGATTACCAGTGTAACTCCCATCTGCCACAAATTCTCTAGCAGGAATCCTGGCAGCTACAGCCTGGCAAGTCTGACCTCCGTTCCTGGTAAACAGGTAGAGTCTATAATAAAGAATGAATTCCCTGATCCCATGTGTAAACATGGTGTTTTGGGAAAAGGAGGCAGCATGGCTTCTGTTAAAGGGAATCATGTGTCACTAAAGTGCGGGAGTCCTATGGGGATGTCAGCAGCATGAGGATAAGGGTGATCCAGTGGATCATATATTTGAATTTTCAAAAAGCCTTTGACAAGGTTCCACACTAAAGGTTATTAATGAAATGAGGTTGCAGTGGAAGTGGAGGAAAGGTTCCTTTATGGACTGAAGGCTGGTAGGAAGCAAAAGGTAGAGCTTAATAGTCACTTTCCAGGATGAAAGAGAGTCAGCACTGGGTTCCCTAAGGATTGCTGCTGGGACCAGAATTGTTCGACATCTTCAACAAGTACATGGTGAAAGGAGAACGCAGTAAAATCTCCGAGTTTGTGGATGATGCTAGCGTCTTTTGGGTAGTCAAATGCCATGTCAATGGCATAAAACTAGGTTAATGGACAAAAGCGTGGCAGATGAACTTCCACATAATTAAGTGTAAGGTAAGGCCTACAAGAAACAATAATCTAAATCCTGCCTACATAATGCTGAACTTGGACCTGGCAATTACAGCTTAGGAATTAGTTTTTGGAGTCATCACTCAGTCTTCTGAAATTGCTAGTTCAATGTGCAGTGGCGGTCAAAAAAAACCCAAATGAATTATTGGCCATCATCTGGCAAGGTACTGAGAGCAAGAAAGAGAATGTCATTTTGCCACTATATAAAACTGTTGTTGCACCCACACTGAGTAGTGGATGTAGTTCTGGTCTCTGCAGGTTGTAATAGAGTTACATCAGACCTAGGTTGTAATGGAGTTAGACAAAGTACAGAAATGGGCAAATAAAATGACAAAAGGAATGGGATAGCTGGCTTAGAAGAAGAAACTAAAAAGGCCAGGACTCTTTACTTTTGACAGCAGAAGTCTGGAGGGGCATATGCTCAAGGTTTACGAAAGCATGAAGGTGGAGACAGGGTTAAGGCAGAACTGTTATTCTCCAAATCTCACAGTGCTAAAACCAATAGGCACTCAAAGCTAACAGGAGAACCTGCTTGAAACAGAAACCAGCTTGAAACAGAAAAAAGGAAGACTTCTTTCCATATCAACTAATGAACTTCTGGAACTGGTTGCAGAGGAGGCTGTGGAAGGAGACAGCATCAGCAGATTCAAAGGGGGATGAGACAAACTCACACACAACTGATTAATCCACAAGCAGATACTAAAGGGATTAGGTGAAGCTGTAAACTCTTACAACGCCAATACAACATTCTGGGTGCTGGGGGTAGCAGAGGGGAATGGGCTAAAGAAAGTGGCCAAGTCTGCATGTTTTTCTTAAGGATCATCCCCTTTTACCACTGTGTTTGTTGATCTCTCTGACCAAAAAAAACCCACCTCCCTGGGACTTCAGTGAGAAGCATGGGCTAAAAAATAAAGTGATTATAGGGTGCAATGGACAAAATAAAGGCAGGGGGGAATCAAAGGGTAAAAAGTAAGAAAAAAGGCAGGAAACTAGAGAGGGACACTGAGCAGAGCAYTGAGTAGGCACCCTGATGATGTCTACTGTTTTCTGAAGATGCTGAGGGAGCAAGTGTGTGCTGTCCAGTGGTGCCCTCCCTTGGGACCTGAGAGGGCCACACAACAGAAAACAGTCCAACAGTCACCAACATCCTGCTGACAAGCGTCCTCCTCCTGGTGGGGGTCAGAAGAAGGTTGATGAGGGGGTCTTGCAACTTGGTGGGGCCTTGGAGGGGATGGTGTAAATAAAGAGGAGAGGGGAGAAGTGCAGCCAGAACTTCAAYACGAGGTTCTGGAGGAGCTAAGAGAGGGGCTCTGATGTGAAACAACAGAAGCAGGTGTGTACCTGCAGAAAGGGGCATAAAGTCAAGGGACCCTGCAAACATTCCTATGCACACTGCTTCATATTGCATTTTCCAGCTTCTGTTCCCATGAGCCATGGAATTAGCTTTAATAGTCTATCCCTCAGTAAGAAGACTACCTAAAGATCACCTGCTAAAAACAAACTGGACTTGTTATGAGCAACATGGCAACTTGTGTGAGAGCTCTGAGTGCATCATCAGGCTCTAATTGCCCTGACCAGCCTGTAACCATCTTTCCCTGCAGTCCTCCTTTGCAACCTCTTCCCCTTCCCTGCAGGGATTTTGTTGCCTGTGTTCAAGGTCAGCTCAGAGGCACAGCTATACAACCTTGGATCAGACTGCTGTGAAAACAGCTAAGCTGTGATAAAGTACTGTGAGAAGCCTTTATCTGTGGTGTCCACTTRCGCACACTATGTCCTGTGGCTGTGGAGCTTCATTCACTACTGCTCAAGCTCCGCTGTAGGTGTGACGTGCCTGGCCTTGTACCTTGCTAATCCTGGCCTTGCTTTACTGACTTCATTTCCTGGCTTGACCTTGGACCTACATGATCACTATGGACTTGTCTGGCGATCACTGGTCTACTTGGTGCAGCTGGCTATCATTTCCAGATCTGTTCTGCTCTTCTTGTTTGCTTATTGTGGGACCGTGCTCCTTGCTGGTGAAGACATTGCTTCTGCCTGCCTTGTTGTCATCTTCAGCTATCAGCTTGCCTGGCAGAGCAACCCACTCTGGCTGCTCCCTGACAAACCCCCGTTGCCTACAGCAGTCACTGCAATTACTGCTTCTACTAAAACAGTGTGGAGTGGAAATTTGTGACCGAGGTCAATAGGAACTTTGTTCTTTTGTTCATGTAGGTCCTTACAGAACCTCGTATTCTGCTGGCTCACCATTATCTTTGTTTTTGTCATATTTTAGTTACCCAGATTAAAAGCCATGCAATGAAAAGGCATGACGTCTGTATGAATTACTTCACAGTAAGACAGACAGAAATCTTGCAGCTAAAGATTCAAACTTTGTCTTATCCTTTAAAGTGGAGGAAGTGTCCAGACTGGAGTATGTGTGTCTGTGTGTCCTTAGGGCTTTTTCTCTCCCACAGACATTCATCTGAACAGCCACTAGTTACATCTACCCTGTACCCATTCACAGTTAGCTATGCTAAGGCTCCCAAAACATGCAAATCGCAGTAGRTGGCCAATCTGTTTTGGATCATGATTCGTTATACTGATAATGGTAAGAAAACGGATTGTTTCTGAAGTTTAGCAATGCAAAAGACTGACCCAAAGCAAGGAACTTTTATTGTTTTTGCATGGTTTTGAATAGAGAAAACTAATATTTTTTGAGCACTGGGATAAGTCTAGCCCTTTCTGGTAGCTCATCTGGAGGAAATATTATAAAATGGCATTGCCCTAGACAGAGCAAGAGAAGTACTGACCTTGGGTCCCTTTCTGTCAGGCTTGAAAAATACTTTTCATTGTTGCCAGCAAATGCTGCGAACAGTATGAACAAAGTAAATATCTCTTACAAGATGGTGTCAAATGGCATCAAGCAAAATAACCTGAAGGAATACCTTATGTTATATAATCACATCTTTCAGCGTGCATTACCTCTTGCATTTAGAAACAGATTTTTCTTCTCAGAGTGAGGAAAGAAAACCACTGACAGCCCTTTTTGCTGAAGGTTACATTATTAATGAGTGTTGGGAATGGGAGGAACTTTATATAAATACACTACCTTTGCAATCAAAAGAAGGTGCGGAACACCTTCTGTCCAAAGACAGAAAAAGTGGGGTAATTCATTTCCTTAGGAGCTTTAAAACACATGTGCATACATGGAACCCAATTTTGACCTTAATTACCAGCACTATCAATTTAGAATAATTCTTTGGAAATTCACTGGAATTGGGGTAACTCCACAGCGTTTGTGCCTCAGATCAAAACATTTCTGTATGGGTAGAAGAGAGGTGAAAAGCATTCTGCCTTCTGGCTTTGAATCCTAAAAGACCAACACTTATTTGATTTTATAGGAATACAGAAGTTACAAATTTACAGAGGAAAACTACTCTCAGAAGTTATTGACCTAAATTCAAGTTGAACAATACAGCCACAATCTTGCACTTGTGGATTGTGCAGTGACAACCTGCCCCAAAGACAGCTGTGGTAATGCAGTAGTGAAGTTTCATCAAGAGTTTCTGTGTGCACAGGGTGACTCAGTCACAATCTTTACATCCTGGCCTGCATCCAGAGAGCCAAGGCAGAGAGAGGATTAGTTAGGGAAGGAATATTTGTGTCCCCACCACTCATGACAGGAGGAAGTCCAAATGTATTTTACCACAGCTAGCAGATACACAGAATTTCTTGCATATACTTTTAACTTCAGATAACTCTGACTCACTCTTAGTCACATACTGGCTATAATCCCTACCTTCAGTGAGAGGTGCATACCTAAAAATATCTCAGTTCAATATGGGAAGTAAGCATAGGACTTTCAAAGAAATCACAGCACAAACAAAATCCCCAGCTTGAAAACTAGTTAACTTTTGCTCCTTTGTAATCATGGTGATTCTATCTACTCCTTCCTCCCTTCTATACCCTCCTGTCTGTAAAAGCTACTCATTAGATCATCTATTACATTTAGATTATTAGATGTTTCTGATAAAGAAATAACTTCTGCCACATATCTTGACAGTGCTTTGCTCAATGGGATCTAATGTGGAGTAGAATTGCAAGATGCTTCTGTAACACAAATGATAAATAATTACTTCYACAAGTAAAAGAGATCTGTTAAGAGTCTCTAGTCCAGTGATATCTCAACTGTCTTACAACAAAAAATTTTTGGGACACTTACTCCATTATGCCATAGAGAAAGGGAAGGTTGTTGTGAATTTGAGATTTCTTGAAACAATCCTTTTGAGCATCAGAGCTCATAAACTGGGGACATGTGACCTAATCTCCCTACTTGCTACAGAACATCTTAAAATGCTTTTAACTTATCAAGTGGTGCATTTAGACCATTCCTTTGCAGTATCTTCTACRTTTTAGTGCTTCGGAAGACTCCCCTGATATTTGGCCTAAATCTTGCCCTTCCTTAATTTAATTTCTTTTATTTCTAAACTCTTGAGTCCACTTGTATAACTCTTCTCAATAGCTGTCATTCCTCTCCAGATGAATTATTAGGCAGTATTGTTTTCATATTGAACCTCTCTGCATTATTTTTTATTCTTATACCTCCAAGTATCTTTACTTTCCTACTCCTGTGTGATCACCTGTGTTGCTGCATCTTCCAAAGTAATGCTTTCTGAAAAAAATATATATATATTTCCATGTTGTTTACCCTGTGAAGGACATAGGAAAGGCATGCAATATTTAATGAATATTGTATGTTCTATCTGTTTGTCTGATTGGTGTTATATGGTTTCCTGAAGGGGAATAAGGGGCTTCCTAGAAGGAAGTGACTTTTATAAATGCAGGGCAGCAGACAACAGTATCAAAAAGCTCCTTTTTTACTGTTATTTAAATGAGGGTATTTAATGGTATTTAATGGCAATGGTATTTAAATGGCAATGCAAGTAAGAGAAGAAGAATCTCAGGATTCCATTCTGGGACAGGCTAAACAAGAAGCTATCTCCAGAGCACTACRCTCAAGTTGTCTACAGAGACATCAAATAGACAGCCAGTCTTGAACACTGACACTCCTCCTTCTTAGCAAAGAGCAGAAATAAGCCTCAGGCACCTAACACCAGTCCTGTATTATAGGCATTTATCCCTTGCTTCATCTTCACCTTTAGTCTGTGATACTGCACTTGGTTTTAAGTTCCTGTTATAATTTTACTATTTTTTTAAATYAGTTAGTTATAAATGTAACATTTCTTGTGAAATTATTACATGCAGAAAAAGCCATGCATTGCATCTGTCATAGTCCTCTCATTTAGTAATTCTGTCAAAAAGTGACGGCAAGAGTTTCTCTTTATAAGCTGTGCTTATTCCTTATGCTTCTGCTATCTTCCAGCTGGTTAGAAGCTGTTATTCATTCCAGTATTTTAAAAAGGATTGAAGCAGACTTTCTTGACAGTAATTAATACGATCTTTCTCTTTCTGAAGGTTGGCACCACATTTCTTTTTTTATCTACCAGTACTTCTAGTCCAGTTCCCCTTACAAAAGCACAGTACCAAGAAGAAGAGAAATATAAAGACTGAGACTTAAGAAGTGATGAATTCTTGCTGCAGGAGAACTGCCAGAGCTGTGCTGGGGTAGGAAGGTAAGTTCATCTACCCTAACATGAAAGAGTATCTTGTATGTACATGACAGTATGAACTGATGTAAAAGAATGTACATGTATGTTGAGCCATTTCACCTGACACTTAATGACCAGTTACAGTCAACTGCCTTGTTAGCTTATTTATAGAACTCAGTTATCCCTTTTCCAGATGCAAAATAGAAGTGGCAATGATGCAGAGGAAGTATCGAAAGTCATTCCAAGTGCTATCTACTTAGCCCAAGATGAAGAATAATCACAAGATTTCATCTCTTGCTCCTTTTCAGTGTCAGGTTCATGGATGATATCTTGCCTTGTTTTCTGGAGCTCTTCTGCTGGCATAAGGTGCAGTTTCATTGAACTAACTCTCCGCTTTCTGTCTTTGCCATTATACCTTTGTTTCTGCCTGCTCTTCCTCAAGAGCAGAAAGCTTTTTTTCTGCCATTAGATATCTTGCCTTACAAGCATATGCTTCTGGGGATCAGCTGGTGGTCTACTCTTTGGACTCTCTGGTTCTGCAAATTTCTATACTTCTTGAATTGTCCGTACAGCCACATCACCACTCCTGTATTTTGTCTTCAAATCTCACAGTTCACCCTTGTCTCCAGCTCTAGCCCTAAAACTTGACTTCTCTGAATTCTTCTAAATGACGCTTTACACAGAAGTAGCTTCCACTACTTGATCACTGAAGGATAACATTCATTCTGAGACGTCTGTATCCAATTCAGTATCTTTAATGTCTAATTCCATTCTTTTGGTCACAAAAACTATTGTTTTAATAACCATCTCTTTATTTTTCCACTTTTAAAGAAAATGGAGAAATCCTCCCAAATCCTCAAATAAACTTCAACTCCAGCTCTCATCTTTGCTAACTGGCTGGTTGGATTGTGAGTTTTTCACCTTGGTTAACCTTATTTCTTTAATTAGTCTCACCACTGAACTGTCTCTGAATTGTGATCAAGGGCTTGGAGTCTTTCTCACATGTTTAGCTGGCAGACTTCTGCACTACTTATAACACACATGCCTGACTGACCAGCAAACTACCAACTGCAGCAAAATCACGAGCATATGAAGAAAGAAACTAACATATCACTCACAGAGTAAGTATTCATTTTTTTCATGAAAGATAAGCATATGCAAACTCCACCTTTCCTATTCTGCTTGCYAACCCCTCTATATGTTGACTATCTGGCAGTTGGTTCCTTTATATTGTAGTTACCTGAATAATCCTTGCAAACAATCACAAGTCATTTCTGTCTAATGCTGACAATTGTTTCTGTCCCTCTGTGCAGCACAACTCATCCTCACCCTGCTTCTGTGGATACTGAGGGTCAGCCAATTTCTGGATTTGAGAAACACTACCAAGTGAATCCAAACGGTACAACTGATTTGCAAGTGCAGTCTGTTTCAGTGCCTACTGAAATCAATGAGATTATTTCTCTGGCATTCAATGGGCACTAAATTAAACCTTTACTGAATGGTGAAACATTCCTTACAATTCACAACAACTTAACTTAATGAGAAATATTGTTTTTCAAGTGTAAACTCTCAACAGTTTTCCCTGGAGGAAAATCTAGGACATATAAGGACATTTGTTTTTTTCTTAGTCAATGCTAATAAATTCAGGAAGAATTCCAGGCTCCTCCAGGGGGAAAAGATTCAAATTAAAAACAAAAAGTTACATGTACTTGTGCACATTCAAAACTTGTATTAATTTTAAATAGGTAATAGGTACTTTTAAAATCCAAAATACTACCTGGGAAAGAAAGAACAAGTATGTATTTGAGAACAATTGATTAAAATTGTCTGCAATTACAGAGGCCCATCCACCCATGTAAAGGATAGAGGATACAGCAAGAAGCAGCCTTATATCATTGTCATTCTATCAACTACTTACAGCTTAATAGTATGGAAAAAATAAATGAGAGTGAGGAGAAAACGGAGACGAGAAGAGCAGAAGTGTGGGAGGAAAATGAAGGCAGACAAAGCATGGATTCTGCTTGCTCTGTGTGCCAGAGGGGTGGTTTATGGCTCTAAATATCAGGTTCAAAACATCTAGGGACAAATTCATCTCTCTCCTTAGCTATCCAGAGAGAAATGGAGTTGAAGCAGGGATACATTTGTCCTCTGGACTCTTAGGAATTAAAATTCAGATCCCAGCAGGAATGACGAAGGCTTTCATCATTTTGGAGTAGATAAACTGATGTCTGCGCAATTTACTGCTCTTGGACCTTTCAGTTCCTGGGCTAGATTCACTGTTGGGTACTACTTTCTACTGGCATTCAGACCCCAACAGAGGGACCACCTAATAGGAAGTCTGTACAGAGGATGGAAACTATTGAATAGAATAACTGCAATGCCCTCCTTCACAGACAAAACTGAGCAGCACTGGTGAGATACTAGGGCTTGGTTAAAGCAGCTAGCGAGACAGAATTGTACTGATCGCTGTGTTTCCTCTTATGGAAACCTTGCTTAAATCTAAAGCTGAACCTCTAAAGGACATTGAAGAAAAATGGTCTGTTCTCTGCTGTGAATGAAAGTTCTTGTTATTCTTCCAGGCATGTTACCTCTGTCTGGAGCAAGGAAGTAAATTTTAACTGAGAGTTTTAGAAGCAAAGTCTTGCATGTTCTGACTGAATATTAATGTTCCTTTGGCATCTTTGATAGACATTTACATCAGTGTCTGCTGCTATCAATTCCTCTTTCCTCATTTCTAGTGCAACATTCTATGCATGCCTTATTGGTTATTCTCATTCATTTTAGTCTGGCTGTTGGATCATTTTGGAATTCATTATAATGATGTATAAATATATAATCAGATATAAGTTTGGACCCAGATTCCTAAGATTATGGTATATCAGAATTTAGATTGCATTCAGAATGATAGCTAAAAGGGAGGTTGCATATAAAAGCTAACTTGTATCTATCCTCCCAACAGAGATTTGATCCTAAAACAGCTGGAAGTTATTTGGGGAGAAATAGAAAGCTTCAGTAGACTGTAACAATTTAGCACTGYTGCCAATACTAAAATACAGCTCATTCTGAATTAAGCTAGCAGTGATATATGGCACAGTAAATTTACTTGTTATGACTTTGGGACTGAGATAGTTTGGGGAAAATTGCGTAAAAAAAAATCTCACTTATAATTTAATTTATTTTTTAAGATTGAAGTTTGCTTGATGCATGATTTTGTCCAGAAGACATAAAAGATGGGTGACCAGAAAATAAGCAGACTGTCCCCAAATTCAGTAAGACACACCGCTGTGCAAGGGAAGAGTAGTGAAGGAACCAAACTTATGTGTTCAGACTTCATTCGGGCTTGTGTTAAATGCCACTTAGCACACTGCAGTTAATCTTTGGGGTGGGAGAATTAACAGGGTGTCCAAATGTGAAGGTAAGCCATACCATACTCTTGTGCGCTACTGACTAGTAAATCTCTTGACCCTTAACTAGTAAGCTAGTATAATAGGTCAGAATTAGGCAGACAAGACTTAAAGTTTGGTGAACATTTAAGCATGCGTACTATTATTGTGGCTGCAACAATGGACATTCCAGCAGCAACTATGAGATCCTAATACAAGAAGAAAACAAATAATTCAGCTTAATTTTCAGGGCTGACAGATCCTGACTTCTTAAATGGTTGCTGGATGCAGGGAGGTGTACACCTAGGTTATGTACTGATAGACTTGGTTTGCATAGGCCCCAAGTAACTTAAATGATATTAGGCATAAGTTTGAAATTAAATGGTTAAGTGCATTAATTAAACACTGGGAATGTTAATGTTAGAGATTAATATTACATTGCTTTCTGCAGGTCTTTCAGTCTAAGGAATGCTTGAGTATTCTTCCAGATGGACAACAATAAGGGAGTTCAATATTTAATGTAAATATTCAGGGCATACAGGAAACACCTGTACAGATAACCAAGGCCGTAAGAAATCCAGCAGCCCCTGCTTAGCACAGAATGTAATTCTTCCAGTAGGTACTTCTTTGGATCAGGTTCTGATATGCTTAAACACCCAAGGGAGAACTGGTTTGGAAACTATTCAGGAATAAAATTTCTTTGAAAAGGATGGTGTATTGATTCTGAAATATTTCGTTCGACAACCTCACTAGATCCCAGGCCTACTAACTCCGGAAGCTCAGGGGGTCATTTGCAGAGCTGCGGATCCTGGGAATTCTCGGACTTGCTTAGTGAAGCTGATGTTCTCATCAAATGACAGCAAATGTCAGTTTCACTGAACAGTCACAGAGTCTAGGAAGCTTCTGATGCAGAGCAAAGGTAAACATGCTTAGTTTCTGTTCAGTTTGGATTAAAATGATATAAGAATAAACAATGACATTTGCTACAACCCAGAAAACCTAATTTTTAGCCAGCTGTAACTTAAAGGTAAAAGGTTATGGAAAATGGGATCCCAGGTGTAAAGAGCATGGCCAGAGCTGGAAGCTTTGTCCTACTAGATTTCTCAGTATAACCAGTCTGCTCTTCTCAAAGGCTCCAGAACATACTGTTGTGCTCAAAGTCATACATAAGTTGCCTCTCCACTGTCTGCTCTTTGCCAAGGGAATATCAGATTGCATCTACTTAGAAGGTCCCCTTTCCGTGACCAAGTATCTACCAGTGCAATATTTTAAACTGACCCTTGCAGCTTGGTGAAAGAACCACACTGCACCCCTTAAGTTTGGTGAAACTTATACTGGGTAGCAGACATTTGGAGAGTACACTTAGATCAGTTACTTGCTCAGAAACACAAGTTATGCACATATCCTTAACAAACAAAGTTGCATGTTAGCTGTTCTAGTCTTTTAAAGCAATCCAGCTTACTTCCCTCTAGGTTAGCCTGTTCCAGAAAGTTAGTTCAGGATGCTCACCTCTTATAAATGTAGTATCCTTGAGTTTCTTCAGAATAGTCACTCCAAGCTCCTTTTTCCTCCTCTGCTTCAACATGKACTATCTCTAGCCTCTCCCACCTGTCTTTCCTTGAGCTACATCTCCTGTTTCCTTTCATACCCCTTGCAGTATAAATCACACTTTAGGGTTTATATCAAATATGACAGTGAAATGCCATGTTTCTCCCTGCTTTTGTTTTTTTAGAGCTAGACTGCAAGAAATGAAGATACATTCTCCTCCCTTGCTTCCTGGGATCAGATTCCCTTCTCCCTTCCAACATCCCTGGGATCTTCCTCAAGTGAACTTTTGCATTAGATTTCTTAATTAGCACATTCTCACTACTCTCTGGCTTTTCAGCAAGTCACAACATTTTCAAGACTTTTACAAAATTTTTATAGACTTGATCAGAATTAAAAAATCCCCAAATTAAAAAAACCTGCTTTTTTAGCTTCATTTTTTTCCTTGGTAATCTGGTCATAGTTCCACTATGCAAACAGGTGAACTGGCACCAGTGAAAAGCACGGTAATTTATGTCAGGCATAACCTGGCATGACCTGGCAACCTAGAAAGGTTTTCTAGTGATTTTGCAAACCATAAAAGTGATACTAGAATCTCCTGACTGTCTTCTGGGATATGGGTTCCTGAAAAATGGTGAGAAGTAACAGATAACCACTGTCAGAAGGAGATGTCCTTTTCTCCCATTTCCATTCCCGCTTGTCCTCTATGCTTCTAGCTTTGCTGGTGCTCATTTTATGCTCTTTGTCAGCCACTTTGATTCACTAATTCAGAAAAAAAAGCTGGACATTTTCTCTTATTTGAATGAGTCAAAGTGGCTCACAGAAGACCCAGTGAACACTACAGGCAGACAAGGGAAGGACAGAGTTGGGGAAACAGTGAAGGAGAGAGGGAGGAGTTGCGGTAAGGAAAGGAGTGGTGAAGACAGAAATGTTTGTTGTTTGGTGTCAGCAAACAGTAATATTGGCTCAGTTTTCTGTGGAAGCACAATTCTCTAACAGAGGTGCCTAAATCAATGCTATCTGTTTGTCTCTGTGGATTCTGGAACTATACAGTATGATGCATGATGGTAGAAATACAGCAATAGCAAAGTACTATAATTCTATCAAACACCTTGTGAAAAGCTTTCCTTTAATGAGCTCCACCAGAAAGACAAACAGCAGAACTCATCCACAAAATCCAAAGAGAAACATAGCCACATAGACCTAGGGCAGACTCTTTGTGTTTATACAGATAACACAGCTGAAGCCTCTGGCAGATATTGTAATTCAAATATTAAAGAACATGATCAGAGCACCTTAGAAGGAGGCAGGCAGCATAACTGAGAAGCCCTTATTCCCACCCAGACCCAGGGTGTGTGAGGTTCTCTCAGGAAGCTGATTGCTCCTCCTTTCCTCCCATTGCTCAGGCTTTTCCCCAGATGAGATTTCAAGTGAACTCAGGGCCTTTACATGTAGGAATGACTGAGTATACCAGAGCTATGATGAGTTCTGCTCAACTCTCAGCCTGCTACTGCTTCATCTCCCTGTGCTGAGGCTATTGGGGGCACCAGACATGGGAGCGAGAAAGTAATCCTTGCTTGCATTCCACTAGTGGAGCTTCCCTGTGCAATGGGACTTGCCTCATGATGTACTTCATATCCCCATTGTGTTGTTTACTAAAGCTCATTAAGAGAGTTAGTAGATGGAAGAAGCACTAGTTTAATCACATGTCAAGGCTCTATTTGAGAGTCATGAATTAGACTCTCTCATCTATATAGCTCGTAAGCACAAACCCAGCACAAAAAAATCAAAGGCGGCAAAATAAAAATATTAAAAAATTGTTGGCCAAGTTTTGATGTAATTATTTTTTGCCATGGGAAATATAAATACAGTCAAACAATCTATGTTTTTTTTAATTAAAAAAGATTGATCAAACTTTTCTATTATATCCGAAAGGGAATTAAAGTACACATTAGATTTTTGGATTAAAAGGTAAGTGCCATTTTACAGACTTGCAAAGGAAGAAAACAAAGAGAAAATCCAAATGCAATTGCTTGGTGTATTAGTTTCTTGATTATCTTAGAAAAAATTGTTACAAACCCCCAAAAGCTATTATTTAACACACGGGAAACACCGTTTCTCATTGCAGATTATTTTCTGAAGCTATTCAAATTATTTTAAAAAAAACCCATGTTTTTAAAATTGCTTTATTTAATCAAGGTGCCCAGTTTGAAACCACTTGATTCAGAAGGTCAGCTTATTTAATATCTGACCAAGTTTCTGAATTTCTGAGAAGTAATATTAACTTTAGCATGAGTGATTATTCCTTTGAAAATTCAGTACCTGCATTGTTGATTATTTTCCATTCATATATGTCCTTTCACCATCATTCTACCACAGCAGCAACACTACTGTGACAACCAGAATCAGCATGACCCAGCTGGACATTTTGACACCCCCCTTACCCAGGATGCTTTCAACATGTCAGTCATGTTTTTCTGGGAGAGAAAAGTACATTTGAAACAGTCAAGTGGAGTTGTAGAAAATGATTTTTTTAAGTATATAAGACATTCTTTCTGTTTGGAAACCTTTTTGGTATCAGTAGCAATCTGGCTCAAGTATTTCCATATCTGCTAGTGTCATACCAATCAAGGGCACTCGTGTGCCCAGATCCCTTTCATTCTTTGCATCAAAGGGCAGATTCCTGGGTTCAGCGAGGCAATAGGAAATGGAACTCAGATAAGAATTTGTCATAATTTTTATACAGACTTTTGAAGACAATTTTTAAATTGTTGCCCATGGATACTGTTACAGAGGGCCTGACTTTGTTCTTACATTAGTATAAATAATTCCTTAGAAATCTGTACAGTATTGGTGCAAACAAGAGAAAAATTTAGTCCAATATGACTGGTGTTCATCTTTCTGAAGCCTTTTTTTCTGCCTCACTGTGAAAACCTAACATAAAATGAAAGATATAGATGAAACCTGTTTTTACTCTTTGACCCAATCACTATTTTTTCACAAGGCTACACTGTGTATAGTCATCACTAACTAATCTAGTTCTAAGCCAAAGGACTTTCCCTCTTCTTGGCTTCAGAACAAAAACGGACCTTAACCGCTAAAAACGTGGTCTCTGTGTTACTGTTTTGCTGAAATGTGGGTAGGTATATTTGTATATCAGAAGCTTTTCTAAGCTGGATGACCTTGTAAAAACCTCAGAAGAGCCAGAAAGACTAAAAGTTGGGATATTTCTACAAGAAACATTTTGCTTCAACATAAAATATGAATCAAACTTCAACTTAGATATCTGCTCTCAGAGCCATTCACACTCACTTGATGTTTAACATCTAGATTTAATGAATGTCTCTGGCAATCTGGACTGCAAGTCAGGAAATTTATAACCATTTTGGAAGCAAGAGACTGGAGGTTATTACATTTCTAAGATGAGAAGGAAAAGATCATAATGAAACATTAAACTTTTTGTTATGAGATGAGGGAGCAGGTGTAACTAGCAACAGACAAATCTTTAGTTCATAAGCATTATGTCCCAATCAGAGCAAGTTTTACAAGTTTAAACGTGGAACAGGGAAACAATGCATCCTTCATGGTAGTTATTCTGCTCCATTAAAATAGGTTGGATGTCTATATTTTTAGATCCTAGCACAACGAGATGCTGAAAATTTGTGGTTACCCTAAAATATTTGGAGTGATTGGTGGTGTCAGGAATTTGAAGAAGGATGTACCTTCAGTCCAAAACCATGTATGTAATGAGCTTCTAAGGACCAAATGTAATCCAGATACTCTATTTTAACAATATTTTGGGAGATGAAAAGTTTCTCCCAAGAGAACCTCTTAGGAGTTTAGATCATTCACAAAGATACTTGTGAAAGTACAAATCAGGAAGCCAAAAAACTATGAAATTTAAAATAGAGAAACCATTTCTTTTACTGCTCTTCCTGCAGGGAAGCTGGCACTTTTTCGAGGTCTGGTTGATAAGGATTAAGCTGCAGAGTTAAATCTTGAAAGCTTTAAGTAATTCTGCTTTACTTTAGTTGGGCATCATGATTTCCCTAAGAGTATCCTCATGTCTGTAAAAGTCTGGAAGGAGATACTTATCTATCTCATGCTTATCAGGCTTGGCTGTAGGATGATGGTCCAACRGTCAAGCTAAGCCAGGGAAAAACACATCACTATTTTCTATGTTAAGAAGGGAGGTTCACTGTCTCACTCTAGCTAGTGTAAGTTGTACTCCTCTACAGCTTTCCATATTCACCTTGCCTAGTTTGCCCTGGGATTCCTGATTGCACTTTAAACATTGCAGGTATTGTCACATTTGCCCCTCTCCAAAACTACAAACTTTAATTCTCTGAAGTGTAATAACAGGTAAAGAGATGTTTTCTTCATGTGTTCTCATGCTAGTATCACAGAAATGCTTTGTCTTTCAGGGGTGCCAGCAATCTGATCAAATCAGAATCTTTCAAATCAGATTCGATAAAAAGGTAAGAATAACACTATTTGCTTATCAATGAACTGCATCTGAAGAGTTTAAGAATTTCAAGGAGACTTCATATAACTGATTTACAGATTCCTGCAGTACTCACTGACCCTAAAAAATTATCTTGACCATATCAGGTATTTCTGTAGTGAAATGTCCTGAAAAATATGTCACATGATTTGTGAAAATAACATTAAAACTAATGCTAACAAAAAGCTCATCCAAAAAGAAAAAAAAAAAGCTTCTTGAAAAGTGAAGTTATGGAGCTTTAATTAGCATACTAAAACTGTTTAGGAAGCATCATTTGCTTTTGCAACATTCATTATTCTGATGCAGATAAACCAGAAAAAATTAAGAATGGGATACTTAAATCTTGCCCCCTACACTTCCAAGTATTACTGACTCTAGAGTGGATTTCTTAGGTCTCTTTTGGCAGTTTATATAGACTGGCACGTCACATCCATTATTTTAACACAGTTTTTGTGTGTGTGAATTATAACTACTCTGACTGACTGGCTGCTCTATAGTATAATGGATGTAGACAAAGGCTGCCTAAGGTAGAATACTTTATTAGGTCAATTAATATATCAGCAGCATCTTGTTCCTGGGTTAATCATTGGACTGAACCTTCAGTTTGCATTTAAATGTGGGCATGGCCGTAAAAGTGACTCAGGAAAATGACATTTCAGTCATCTGCATTTATTATCTTCCCATGACTTAATTTACTCRGTTTGTAAGTCACAACTTGATTTCCCAGCTGTCAAAACATTAAGCTCAACCTGACATCGAAAAAAAATCCAGCTGTGGTCTCTCTCCCTTCATCTGGACATCAGTAACACCAATCATAATTCTGAAAAAGCAGTTAAGCTCATGATATGGATTTGTTTTTTTCTTTGGGGGGGGTTTTGATGATGCACAGGCAGAATGTGGATCTTGCTCTCCCACAGTTGCTTCAACACTACTAGGACCTACTAACTGCATTAATTTGCATTGTCTGTAACTATCACATAATTCATATGACAAATGCTTTTGGGGGGGGCGGTTTGAACCATAATTTCATGGCTTTCATTTATGAAAGGGTATAAAAGAACAGTCAGACAGAAGGGAGGCAAAAACAGCTRTTTAAGCTAACGGATAATGTCTGTGTAAGAGCAAATGTAAACAATATAGCCACGAATAAATTTAGACTAGAAATTTCCCCATAGGATTATGTGGGAATAGGGGCCAAAGCAGGAGGGGAAACCTTTTAAATGGTGCTCTGTGCATTTATCCAAGCAGTTCTGTGATATGGTGCCTTTGATATTAGGGGTTAAATTTAAGCCAGAGGAGATAAATTTTATGTTCCTGCAAAAGGTGCCCTAAGAAGTGGATTAATCCAGGCAGGTTCTTAGTAAGAGTCTGATCTTTCTCTGGTATAATTTGGGTGCAATTCTGCTGAAGCAGTGGTGCTATACTGTTCCATGGCATACAGTCAAGAACAGTGGAATTTGCCTGAGTAACATGAGGTAGAAATTAATAGCCTTAGAAATTTGCTTGTATTTTTTAAAAATTAACTAGTGGAAAGCAAGAACAAACATTTTAAGCTTGCAATGCATTACATTTAAAAAAGCAAAATTCATCAATAATTACTGTCTATCAGTATCTGAACTTCTGCAGTTACTTTGTATTATCAAGGTATTAAGGAAAGCATTGCAGCTACCTCAGGGTTTTATACATATTGGCAAATGATGACTTTTTAATGGCAGCCCCTTATACCAAAATTATATATATTGGCCCAGAGGAATGCTTATCTGAATGAAATGAGCAGATTTTGGCAAATAGCTCAGACCAATAAATTCAATGTTAGTTTTCACAATTTCATTCTAGAGAGCAAAATGAGACACAATATATTTAGGTATAAAACAAATATTTTGGAAATATGTCCTTAAATGTGTAAAGTTTAATCTACTACACCAGCATTTCTTACAGAAAGGCAAGTATTGTTATCTGGAAGCTTCAGTGTTTATCTCTCTGTTCAAATATTACACAAGATTTATAGTCTCTGTGCTTTATATCAGACTGCTAATCAGAAAGCTTAAATCAATATTTCATAGTGTTAAATACATTTAGATAACAGCTTTATAGTGATAAGAGTAGCACAGCAGAACAGCCTAATTCTGCAGTTTCACATGACCACCGAATGAAACTTAGAAACTGCTCCATCAGAATGGCAAACTAAGTGTTGCAGCCTTCATCAGTGGGTTCAGTGTAGAACACTTTATAGAAGAATGAAGAAATGACAGCTTGTGGACTGTAAACAGTGGCAACATTATATCATGTAAATTATAAACTTGTCATTTTTTCCTTCTGCATTACTATTAGGTAATGCCAAGATGCTCATTAATGCAGGATCCACCAGAAGGGTTTGAAAAGTCTATTTCCAGGACAAGAGAAACGTTCTCAGATCTCAATTACAGGAAGATGTAAGGAGTTTTAAGTAACACCCAAAATATATCAGAAAAAGCTTTTGCTGGTCTGCAGCAGAAAAGAAGGTGCAAATGAAGTTACACATACATACATACATACATATTTATATAAAATATCTTTTGTATGGCTTAGCTCCATTTCCAAGAGCATAGTCATATCTATTTTGAAAATTTCTGATTTCACTTCCAGATGAGTTACCCATTTTGAATCAGACCATTGATTTATCTTGTCTAAAATCCTGTCTCGGAGCATGTTGCGTTTTAGAAGGGGAAAGATCTCATCAAGCATTTGTCATTTATGAAATTTCACCTCCAACAGGAAAGAAAAAGTTTTTATGACCTATTCTGGCCACTACTTTGGTCGCCTGTCCTACGCACACTGAAGTAAAAAGTCTTGTTGTTCATTTCAATATGATCCAAACTGGGTAATCATAAAGTGAAATTATATCAATTCTCCATTATAAATATGTACATCCCAATTATCCTCTGCTGTTGCTTTGAACAAAATGGGCAGTCAGGGCAGAATTATTTCTGTAGTTCAGCAATAATTCCTAGCATCTTTTCCCTGAAAGAGCATTTTGTAAAAGGTATACGCTCAGTTCAGACCTGCCTCAAAGAGGACAGGAAGATTCAAAAAACACCTCAGACCAGCATGGATTTTCTGCAGCAGGGAGAATTCAATCCCGGAAGAGGAACAGAGATTTTTATTTTCGTTTGTTATGGTGTTTCCAAAAGGGAAAAACAGCTTAAAATTACAGTCACTATAGAACTCTGCAGTATCCTCTTTGGCAGAATCTGTCGAAAGGGCTTAGTCTTTCTCTTTTGGTACTGAGATGACTCTAGGCCAAATGCTGAAGCAAGGGTTGAAGCCAGCTCCACCATCTAGAACATATAGCCCAAGTCTTCCAAAGGGAAATGCAATGATTCCCTCAATTTTATTTACAGACAAAGAAACTGCAAGAGAACTAACAGGGGAATGAATGTCAAAGTCAGGAACACAGCTCAAGGAAATGACTCTTAAAATTAAACGTGACTTTTAAGTCATCACAAAGTCATTTCCTTTTAAGGCATTCTTAATTTTTTTCAATATGTACTATAGCAGCATCCAGARACTCCCTCCAAGACGAGTGCTATTACTATAGGTATAATAAACACACATAGTAAAAAACAATTCTAGCTCCAAAGAACTGGTGGTCTAAATAGAAAACATAAGGTAAGGAGATATTATCCCCATTAGACAGCCGAGATTTGAGGCACACAGAAATTCAGGGCTGGCTTCAGTTCAACAACTTGAGGCCCTAGTTTCCATTTAGATTCAGCAAAGATAGAAAGGCACCTCTAAAGGGCAGTTCACTGCACCTCAGCTTGAACTGCTCTCTGGTGATGCCTTTCTTGCTCTCCATTTACTGCACACATACCCTAGTATACCTGCTCTTCTGAATTAGGCACCTCAGGTCAATACCAAAGATTGTGTGTGATGAATTCAGACCTAAATGACATGCCAAAGACCATCAGGCCTTGTTTGCAGGACAGCCCAGTTATCAGCTCAGCCCCTCAACCACATGGAAAACCCTTTAGATGCTCTTTTCCCTATGAAGAAGTTTCCAGCCTGATGTGATGTTTTTTATTTATATTTTAAACACATTTTAATGTATCAATTTTGAACTCATTAAAACATTTTAAACTTGTTAAATCACTTAGAGATGACAATTGTTTTTTATTATTAATAGAATTATAACACTCCAAAAAATACTATTACTCATAGAGCCTAGAAGCGACTGGCAACTTAATCTGATAAAAAATTTTGAGTTAAACTGTTTTCTGAAAAAACAGAATTTGCTGAAGAACTGACATTAAACATGCTCCAAAACAAATCACTGTGTAATTAGTGACTAAAAGCTTTCAAAAGTGACATCTACCTCCAAGTAAAACATTTTTCACCTGTCTTATTATGAGTGTGGGAGAATGTAAGAWGGATGAAAAAGTAGCTTTGTACTTTTCTGCTTTTTTCAAAATGTAATTGTTGCCATGCGGTAACAAGACAGTTATTGGACAGTGATCCTCAACTGTTCTTTTAAAAAAGACTAAGAAAGATTAAGATTAAAAAGGAATATTGAAGTGCTGACACAGCAAGATTTCTACTGTTTCCACAAAATGATTATTACTGGTAATCCTACAGTGCCCAGTCAAGGATCCAAGGAGTGAATGGCATCAGAGCAAAAAATTCTTCTGCTCCCAAAGGGCTACTGTTTAAGGTGAGGAGGAAACCAAGACATACAAAGAGGTGTCTACAAGTAAACAATGAGCAAAAATGGTCAGAATGATAGTTTATGATTTCCATATATTGATAGGATAGGATTTTTGTCCACATTTTGGCACAAAAGGCAAGTTTTAGATGGGATTTGAAGGAGGACAAAGAATTGACTTTGGGGGTTTTACAAAGCTCTCCTCTGCTGGAGAAAGCAGAAATTCGCCCATCTGAAAATGTAACAGGTGTATGTGGCTGGCCGGAGAGCTGACTGTGTCAATATTGGGGACTTCATTTCAAAACAAATGGGGTTTGACAGAGCAGTGGGAGCAGGCCTGGGTTGTCTTTAAAAATGAGGAGAAATAGTGAATGTTTATCACAGCAAAGAAGTGGGAGCCAGGTGTCTGTCACAACAGTGAAGACAGACAGTGTCACAGCATAAGAAAATAACGTCTGCAGCTGCATTTGGCATGTGTGACCTTAGGCCAAATATGCAATGGTCAAAGCTAGAGAAAAGTAAGTGGCAGTGGTTGAGGCCCCAAACAATGGAYGCTGGGATGAGAAATCTGAGTTGTCGACATGAACAGAAAAAGCTGTATCTTAAGAAGATTCTGCAGGACTTAGATGTTGCCTAAAAGTGAGGACCCAAGGAGTGGTCTGTGTTGTCAGGTCTGTTACTGGCCTAAATGATGGGCACCGTGGTGGTGTTGGCCACGTTAACAAAGACCTTGTGGGAAAAAATTAAATATTAAGAATCCTTGAATGGGGAGAGGAAGACACTTGGAATAAACTGAGTGAGTGCCTGGAGAATGGAAACTGAGACACACTCAAAATATGTAACTTGTCAACAGACATAACAGGAGTATGAGGCTGAATGTGGGTCTGGCAAGTCCTGGGCTGGCAGTGATCTAATCACTGGAACATCCTTTCACCCGCACAAGTTTTACCCTCAGGTTAATACTCTCTCAGAATATATTGAGGGTTGGTACCTGTGGAGTACAGGTGTGAAGAAGGAAACTCAGTTCCTCTCTTTGATCCAGTGTTTTGATGCTTCTGAAGCCAAATAAGAGGAGGTACAATAGGGACTTTTTATTACATTTCTAATAGTCAATATGCCTAATAATCTTAATTACGGTAGCTTATTGAAGTTTTGGTCCCTTTAGGAAAGCCATCAGATGCTGATTTGCATACTACACTTACCACCAGGGTAATTTGCTTGTGCCATTAATCAAGAATAGTTCCTTGAAGTCAGTGGGAATGTGCCATTATAAGGTTGTTAGAAATAAAATCAGAATTTTGACTTCTTTTGTATGATTTGTTAACTTAGGATGTATTTTTTTTCATTAAAGCCACTAGTGAAACTTTCATCAGCACCCATCAGAAGATAACCAGACTCTTTTCAGTAAAACATGTGCTTCAGTGTAGTAAGTGCCATCATATGTCAGTATTATAGCGCCTGAAGAAATCACTGTAGAGAGTGCATTAAGGTATGTGTGTATGAAGTGACTGTCACAGCCATTGCCCTGTAGTCTCAGGCCATGTGGTGTCTATCAATCTACATCCCAAAGACAATTCCGCTCTGTGCCTCCCACACTTGCTGCCTCATATCAATTTTGTAGGAGTATAACTTCAATCAGACATTCTGTCATTCCTCTATTTTCTAAATTCTCTTTGTGACTGCTTCTCATAAGCAGGCAGCAAGTTCAGAACAGTGGTGACTGTGGCAGAAATTCAGTTCTTAAAAAAGGCAGAAATGAGGTAAGACCATTTAGTCAGTACACATGCCTGAAAGAGAAAAGACTTCTCATGACACGTTCTAAAATACTGATGCAATTTGCATTTGAGGCTATCTAAAAAAGATCCGTATTTCAGGTTTGTCATATTAGTGTGCAAAATACAAGCTTCTGCATTTTTTTTCCAAATACTGTATTGGAAATATCCCTGTGGCTATCCATGCTTTTTTTCTGAAAATAGGTCAGCAAAGAAAAGATTTTCATAATACTTTAAATAAACACTAAAAAACCCTGAACATAAACTTAAAAAAACCCAGCAACAATACCATATTTCTTTAAAAAKCCTTTTTTTCTGTAAAGCACCTCTTTGGAGAAAGAATCATTACTGCAAAATTTCAAGTAGCTCTAATARTTAGATTTATTTTGAGATATGATATTAGTCTTTCAAGAAATAGAAGATAGAGGTTTGGATCCAATTTGCGTGTGTTGTTAATCAAGAATAGTTCCACTGAACTCAATGGGAACATGCTAGTATAAAAAGGTTTTGAATGAAATCATAATTTTAATTCCCTTCTGTGCTTTTGTTAACTATGGATCTACTTTTTTTTATATTGAAGCCACCAGTGAAAAAACTTTCATCATCAGCCAGGGGAAGATAATCAAACTCTTTTCCATAAAACAAGTCTTTCAGAGTATGGAGCGTCTTTATGAACTTCACATCTTGKCTTGCTTACAATCTGCCTACAGTATATTGCCTGGAGAGTTTATATCTGACAGCATTATTCTTTATGGAATGATATTTCTCTAACTTTTACCTGAATTTACAGAGAGAGGGAGAGCTTTTGTATGCATGCACAAGTGCAGCTGAGTATCCTTCTTGGCACAGGACTGCATAGAGGAAGCAGGGATGAGTAGCTCAGTGATTGTACATTGTGACAGCTGTAACACATTCAAAATGTTCTTGCAGAGGACTGAAGCCTCTAAATCTCTCCTTTTTTCTCTCTGAAAGAGAGAATATTGCCAGGGCATGAGCCCTTGTCCCTGATTCTTGATAAGCACCATCATTGGATCTTGAAACTTTGCTTTACACAGTCTCTGTGATGGGAAGAGGGAAGCTGGTGAGCAAAGTTCACCAGCATGCTTCCCCACAGCATATGCAGCTAGCTGGGTCCTAACCTCATGCAGGCACCTGGGCTGGCCCAGGACCGCACTCTGTAGACCTTGCCTCACTTCCCAGCACCACCAGGCACCTTTTCAGACTTTCAGTCATACAAGTCAGGCATGCAAGAGCCCTAGCAATTCATCTCATTAATCCCATCACTAATGCAGGATTTTTCTGTGCAGTCTGTTCTTGAGTTTTTCCCAGTCTAGTTTTAAACAGTTCAAAATGGAAGCATGCGCTCCCCCAGGGGCTAATTCTGCAGTGCAAATGACCCTCAGTGTTAGGAAAATTTCCCCCATATTCTCCTCTGTTCTTAGAATTATTCTTTACGTGTCTGTTCATTCTGCTCAGTCCTTTTCAGCATAAACAGTCTGCTTGTTATTTTAATGTTACAAATAGTGTGAAGTAGTAGAAGAGCTTAAATTATAAGAAATGCATTTGGATTATCCATTTGTTCCTTAAATTGCCCAAAGGGTTCCTATTTTATCCCTGAAGTCCCTTGATTTTAATGTATCTTTCACTTTAACATCCTGATATTATATATATTTTTCATCTGCTTCAGAATTAGACAGACCAGAAGTAATACCTTTGCCAATTCATCTTCACTTATACTTTCTTCATTCAGCCTGTCAGACACTACTGCAGAAGGGAGACAAAGCTGGAACAYGACAGATAGGCCCTGTGATTGTTTTCAACACGCCACAAAATAGTAGGACAAAATATCTTAATGTTTTCCTCTTTCCCTTCATCCTTCATTCAGCAGAGATTTGCTGTCATTTATAAAGGTCACTGGCCTATGAAGCATCAGAGAAGGTGAAAACTTTTTCCTCCTCTCCAAGTACGCATTCAAGCTGCAGCAATAACATAAAGCCTTTATTATACAATGGGTGGCTGAAGCCACAGCTAGTCACAGTCAGTTAAAGAAAGGATTTTAGGGGACTGCTACAGTTTAATTCTGCCTGCCCAAACACAACTGTCCTGCAAACCAGATAAAATGGTGCTTTAATGTAAACATTTTGAAACTGATGACAGCTCTGACAGTTTTCAATCCAAAGATCATGGCAAATTTTTAAATAAGGTCATTTTACCCTGTGCAAAAGGGCAGGATAGAAATTAGCAGATTACTAAGTTTCATGTTGTATATGTCCTGTATATGCACCTTGTAAATATGGCTAGTCAGCACACTCTTCCTCCCCCCAAAATCAAAACTGTTTCTTCACAAAGTTCTTGGGACCTTATGACTGCATGTCCCAAGGGTAAAACAGTTTCACTGGAAAAGGCTGCCATGGTAGCTACAGTTGGTGGTGTTTAYGTAGCTTATGCCTCCATTGTCCTCCACAGGCAACGTAACCTAAGCAGGACCCTCTCTTATCATGCATTGTTCTTCCTCTCCACCAGAATTCCCAAAGGAGAAATAATCTAAGCAGCGTACAAGACAGGAAGGAACCAAAATACAGTTACCACATAGTACTGTAAAAGCTTTCTCCCATCAAAATATTTCAACTCCTAATCAAAATATTTTAGCTTTGAAATTTCTACCATTTTCCTTCCTCATGAAGAATTGCAAAGAAAAGAAAAAGAAAAAAGTAAAGAATTTTGACCTGTTGTGTTTGCAAGTGGCTGAGAGTCCTGTCACTGCACCAGCGCTGTATTGGCAAAGCACTCACTTAATTTAAATGCTTAACTTTAAGCGGCTGAGTAGCCCCAAGTGCTTAAAGCTAAGCATTCATTTGTACAGAACAGAGTGTTCAATACCTTGTACCCACTTGAGAGAAAGAACAGAAAGATTATTCAGAGATTTCTTTCAAAATGTGTTTTTCTGTTCATTTTCATTTCTAGTCTTCAAGTTGGTTAAACTATACGGGTTTAACTGAACTATTTGAGTTGACCTGCTATGCTTTGGGGAAAAAAAAGCTTTTTCAGGTTACAAGGTAATGATGCATTTCATAGACTTCACCTTTGGAGGCAGTGATTCAAGATATCCTTAGGAAGAAAGGATCCAGGAGGAATGGCAAGTAAATCCCCAGAAAATGGGAAGCCCCAAGGATGATGCTCCTCAGGAGTAAGCAACATGGAACAGGGGAACTGCTTTGCAGGATGGGTGCTTATCCTGGATCAGCATGCACAGAAAGCAAATGCTATACCTACTTTATATTCCCTTAGGGGAGTATAGAAAAGCCAGGTTGTTTAACCATGGACTCATAAAGTATGAGTGCAAGATATCTGTCTTACCAGTTGCTCATGAAAACTGACAATACGAAGTCCCCACCAGATTTAGGGTGCTGTGAAAAATTTGAGCCCTGATTCTGTTTTAAGAGAGCCTGCAGACCTAGAGCTCACACTCTGACTCTCTGTGGATGATAATGTAGGGCTCTGATAAACAACAACAAAGCCACCAGTCCAGGATTTCTTACTAAAATCTTTAAATGCTTTTCTCTTCAGAAACCTTGCTGCCCTCATTACTTTTGTGCCACAGAGGCATTTCAACTGTCCCTTTTGGTTTGGGTCAGAGGTAGATGGGTCTAACTCACAGGACARCATAGCAGTAGTTTGTTACCCTGAAGGTTAAGACACAATTTTGATGCAAGAGCCTGGTGTGCGTCAAGAGGAGAGCCCCGCATATCCATAACAGAGTCATAGTCTGTCCCCATACTACAGGCACCATGAGAACTGTGCAAAGGGCCTCACCTGCAGGGAAGAAAGTTGAGCCTGAGTTTATCTTAATGTCCATCTACATCATCCTATAACCAAATACGCAGAGACAACAACCTATAACCCAATATGCAGAATTCAGCCCTATGAGGATTATACATATGCTTAAGCTTAATTTTAAGTCTGCTCACATACACAACTGTTTGCAGGAGCAGGGACTTTATGGGGGATTTTTTATAACTCTAATACAAAGCAGGCATAGTATTTGTTATTGAAATAGATTCCCTCCACCCCATTTTTGTTGTGGTAAACTCTAACAGTCTTGCAGACAGCAAGGTCGGACCTACCTCAGCCTGTCTTCAAGGATTCCAAAAATTCTAGTGTTTTAGAACTTGGCATTACCAAGATAAGCTGACGTCATTTCAACAAAGACATTTTAGTTTCAGATTTTAACAAGAGGCAATTTTCTGCACAGTAAAATAGCTTGGTGAAGTTTAAAACAACAACAACACAGGCAGAGCATGCTATTCAAGCTGCRTTTGACATCCTAACACTTCACCTGAATTTATCTAGAGGAGACTGGCAAAAAACTAAGAGTCTGAATGCACTTGACACACATCATCATTCATGGTAATGTAGGAAAAGATAAAGCCTAGGATAATTTAAGGCAATTTAAACCACTGATGCTTGAGATTATCTGAGGCTCTTCTTAACCTACCCAGCAGCTCTTTGGATGAGATACAGCAAGTGAGATATAAAATTATAACTTTAAGCAGAAGGGCCTTATTTTCTCTGGCCTCTTTCTTTAAGTGCTAAGAGAATGGAGGATGCACTATTAGCAATAGCAACAGGTATAAAGTCAGTATAGGATGGTTGCTGAAATTTTAACCATTGAATGGACAAGACGTTATGACTGGCATTAAAACATCATCCCAGAAACCAGTTCATTTTAGTGTTCTCACAATCATTAGCAGTAGCTGTAGTGTAACAGGCAGTGACATGAAATCTCTGAATAAGTACTGGTCCTTGATTTCTGCATTTCAGTTCAGAATAGCAGTGTCAGCACCACTGGAAAAGTATTGTTGAAAATACATTTGGTCAAAAATTCATACCAATCAGGGTATTTTAGGGAAAAACAGTATTTGKTTTTTTTTGTTTTAAGCACGTTCTCCCCCTGCAGCCCCTTGCTGGTGGCTTTTCAGTTACAACACATCAGGATGTCAACCCACACTGTGGTCTTCACAGCAGGATTAGTGCTTTTTCACAGAGACCCACTGGTGACATGTACATGGCACATAGCAACATAGCAGGCCATCATCTGCTCCCATTAGGACTACATAACTGAATCAACTATGTAAGGTTCTCCCTCATGAAGACTTGTATATACAGGCAGACTAAAACTCCCTCTTCAGCATAGGGACCACTGTGGGTCTCACTAGCTGAAGTTTTTCTCCATCTGTCCTTAAAACATCTTGAGAAAAAAATGAGGTGAATGTGTGGCTTATAGCACGGAAGTTTCCCAAAAGTAGTGTTGTTTCTGTTTTGCAGACAGGCAGCATCAGTGCCTGTTGCAAGCAGATGCCTCTCATTGGAATTAGTAATATGTAGGTGCTTAAATGCCTTTGCACATCTGGCTTAGAGTTATTAAGGCCCAGATCTTCAAAGGTGTATAGGTATAGTTATAGACAGAGAGGCCTTTGTAGCCATGAACTCAAGCTCATGTCAAGCTCAAATCCACGGATCTAACTTCAGTGTCAGCTGGAGCCTCAGTACCTTGGAGGATATCATCCTGTGTGCCTAGTTCCATATTTCATAAGAATCGGTAACAAAATAGGGAAATTGAACTTGTTCCTCCTAAAACATGGGAACCCTCTAACCAGGGGACTATTTACCTCTCAAGTAGCTTTCCCTCCTGCAGCTGCCATCAGTGGGAGCACAGATAACAGAAGGGGAGAAGTAGTGAGACTTGCCCTTCAGAACTTTGTTTCTTCATGCTAGTATTTTGTTCAGAGTATAATTCTTACTAAACTTTGTTGTCAAGCCTTTCCCAGTGAAAAATAGACAGCAAGCAACTAATTTTAGCTGCAGTAACTCTAGCTTTCTTAAAATGCCATCATGCCTGTTATAAATATGCTCACTTATGAAAGGAAAGTGTAATTATTTTGCTGATAAGCACAAAAATAGCATTTGAGAAAAGGAAACAATATGGTACTATTTGACCAGGAATTTAGTCCCCAGCTGTTAATAACCTGCCTATGTTTCTGATGGAYTTTGAAGTCTGTTATTTTTGTGCTTACAACACATAGCAATTGCTTTTGAAACTAGGACCTGGGCCAAAGAAAAAAAAAAAGAAATTCAAAATACCTAAACAAACCCCTCAAAGCACATATTCTGCATTTAAATTTGTTCCCTAGAACTGAAACATAAACTCCTTTTGTTATTTTAAAATGTGCATCCTGCCTGTATGGTTTCAACCATTATTTACTTTTTGAAAGAAGCAAATGCTTATGACAGCCTTTTCAAAACTGCATTTTACTATGTTTCTTATTGTTAAATATATAATAATAGAGTAATCAGTGATTAGCAATATAATATTTCCATTCAGTTTTCCCAAATCCATACGCATATGATGGACCAAAAGACTGTCTTATACTGAATGACAGTAACAAAATGGCCTTGGCCCAGGTTTTCAGTTTATCGTAATTTGTAAAAAACACAACAACTGAATAATACATGAATTATGTCTAATGCCTGGGCATTCTTGACAGTCATTTTGATATACATTATGGGTATAATTTTCTAAAGCATATAAGTGACTGAAGAGTAGAGGTCTAATTTTCAGGAGAGGCATATAGCACCGGAAATCTGATTAGACCTACTAATTCCTAATTTTCTAAATTTCCATGCAAACTAGAAAGTAAGCTTCTACCGTTCTTGAGGATTTTCCGTTATTTTACTTAGATTTTACTTTAAGCAAATTAAAAACAATAAAAAAGAAATGAAATTGCCTATTGACAAAATCCTCTATATATAGCTGAATTCCCCACACAGTTCCCCTCCAAGCACTACTTGGTCACTTCTTCACAAGAAAGTTGGCTTTGCTAATCATCCCAAACATTAGCTAACTTAAATGCCTAAAAGCAAAAGGATAAATCAAAGAATCAGGACACCATCAGAACCTACCGGCCTTATTTTCTTTTCTCATAGAGCTATCAGCAGAGGCATTTCACTGGTGGATCCATAGTGCATACACATATAAAAAAAGGTAGGTGAACAACTTTAATAGAACTTGAACTTTTGCTCCAAACTTACATCAAACTCATGTTTATTGATTTCTATGGTATGACCTGTTTCCCCAGCACAGGGAAGTCCCATAAGCTGTCTGAAAAACTAGAGTTATTATTTCAAATAATTAATTTAGCTTCTCCCTTACTTACTTTGCTAAAATGACACATCCCCAACACTAATGAAGCATGTACATTATGTTAGAGGGATTTTTTTTCTTTTGTAAGCATGTGACACTGTTTCCCAGCCCCTGAAGGTTGTTATATTGGTCAAATAAATCTTCCAGATAGGTAATAATACAGTGCAGTCCACAATGCTCCCTTCCATATCATATTATTTACCTGCACCGCTTATCAGCAACAGCATGTTTGCTGAAAAAAGTGCTGTTGCACAAGCAATTCTTGCTTCACCTGCATGACTCCTAGTGGGAGACAGTAAAATTTTTGTTTGGAGGTAGTAAGAGGGGACAAGAAGCTGTTTGAAATCTTCCAGGTCTCTGGATAAATTAAAACTTGTGCAGAGATCCAGAACATAGAATACACAAGAACCATGTCCTGACAGAATATTATTTTGACACTTAACGTGAATTTTAAGTGATGCATAGTTCTGCATTTACCCTCCATACAGCAGTATATAAGGTCAGGATGTGCAGCTTCCACCATGGGCCAGACCCTGTCCTGAGTCCTGCCTCCTCAGGAGAAATTGGCTGAAGGAACGCAGAGTCCATCACACAGGGAAACATGAACACTACCCCTGTGCTTGAGATGTAAAGACAGAAAAGAAGTAAAAGAGGACTTGGTTTCACACCTCACAGCAAAAACATACACCTCACCATTTCCTTGGGATAAGAAGGAGCAAGGCCATGATTTGTCTGCATGCTCCTCTGTTTCTAGTATGCACTAGGGGATGCATGCTTAGCCCTTCCAAAAAGTACAGCGGGCATGACTTATTCTCCTGTAACATGACAGGAGTAAGATATGTACGAAAACAATTGAAATTGCCTGCGGTTGCAAAAGCACATGCTCTTCGTAGTGCATCAGTGTAAGAGAAGCTAAGAACTAATCAGTAAAATGATTAAAATGGTAAGATGCCAGGGAGAATAGACCAAGGAACATAAATAAGATTTCTTCCTAATAGTATAAAGAATATAGTAGAAAGCAGTAAGGTCAGAATTTGGGGTTTATAAAAATAATGCATTTACCTTTCCGTGTAAAAGATTTTTGTAATTTAGATTTAAATGACAGTTCCATTTTCACTGTTTCATCTGAGCAAAATGAGAGACATAAATAATTAGCAAAATATAGCTATATTTTGAAAGCTCTTTTTTAAAAATTGCTTCAGGTGATGTCAGTAACAACAACAACTACAAAAAATACTATTTTGTTGGCTTCCTTTAATGTTTGTAGTGAAATTCGGCTCTCARTTACCTTGGTGTAAATTTAATGTCAATCCTCTCTTAGAAACTCGGATACAGATGCTGACCTTATGGGCAGAAGGGTGTGACAGAAGCAACCAGGATCGTTCCACCAAATTCAGTGGGTTTTAGAGCTGAAACAGGTCCCAGATCTTTTAAGCAGGCATAGATTTGTCTCATCTTTATTTGACTGAGATTATTTGCCAAGGCAATTATGAGAAAACAGTTTTAATATTCAAATTAGTCCAATGCTTAATTATGAAAGTGCTGAAATAAGAATGCTCAGCTTCATTGCACTTCAATGGCTTGTAAACTGGCAACTAGCTGTAAATTAACTCCTGGATTTCTTTAGGTTAATCAAATCAGATTTAATGATGTCTTTGAAATCCACAGATTAAAGATAAAAAAGCATGCATCATAGCATGCGGGGGGAATTATAGTGATAGTTGTTAATTTCTATTCTATTCTCTTTTGTTCTTTGTTCTTTTCATGTAGACCTGTAAAAAAGAATAAAAGTACAGTATTTCTGGGAGGCATGTATTTTTGTGATGTTAAAGCGCTGATCCCCACTTCACAAAAAATTCAACAGGACCTTGATAAGGTTTTCACTGTTTTTTCCTCACTATTTATTGCAAAGAACTTCCATTTTCTTCTTTTCTTCGTTTCCCTTTATATAGGCTTCCTATCACTGATCTGTTTGCATTTTCTAACATGCAAAACATGGAACATGACATTTCTATTCATTTACTTGTAAAATTTTCCACCCAGGAGACAATGTAATAAATCACTAGATACAGTCATTAAACATTTTATTTCACCTAGCTGCCCAGAAAAAATGGGTGGATTTTTATAAAAAGAACAATTTCTAAAAATCTGTTAGATAAAAACAAGGAGACTGATGACTTGATTCAAATAAAAGAACTGGTAAATATCTGTCTATAGACTGAAACAAACTGTTTCAGGAACTGCATCTGAAAAAGCAAAACTGGATGTCTAAAAGTCTGTATCTTTTGCTGTTTATCAAAGCCAATGTGAAAGAATGTGAGGGAATAGGCAATGAATTAAAAAAGGTAGGAAATGGTAACTTAGACTCATGTTCATTATCTGCATGCAGTCAGCAATTAAGAAATCCTGGTGCAGATTTAAGGCATGAATTCAAACCTTGCTCTGAAGGTCACACCCAGCTGACACAGCCTCAAGTACCTGGTAGGAAAGGCTGGGGAGATAACGTCAGGTGGATGCAATGGCAACTGCTTCCTCCCCTTCCATTTGGTCAGTTACATTAATCATTTTGCTTGTAAGAATGACAAATATCTCAATAAAATGCAATTCCCCCCCCCTTTTTATTTGTGGACAGAATTGTTGATGCTAATCTAGTTTGAAATTGATGTTTTCTTCTACTGTGGTACTTCCTAATAATAATTAAAATTTAGGAAAAGTTTTCTGTGAAAATTCAGTTGTGTTTAAACATGTTTATTATCCTCCAAAACAAAACTGTATGTTTGAATCAAGCTTAGATCTGCATGAAAAAAATATCAGTGTCAAAAAAAATTCCACCTCCAAAACCCAAAGATGTTTGCTCTGCAAGACAAGCAGACATTGCAAGTGAAAAGCAAGACATTTTATAAACTTTCCTCTAAATTTTTACAGCGTCTCTTTTATTTAAAAGGTAGTCTTACTTTGAGCAGGAAACAGCCATTTCTCTGTGGGAAGAAGGAAAGGCCTTTGTGGCAAAAAATGGCAACATTTCACTTGAGAAAAAAATTTCAAAACAATATGCATTAGAATGATCTGTGACAATTTCCCCCTGCAAAGGCTGGGCTAACTTCTACCATTTCAACATGATGTGGAAAAAGCCCAGCTGAAGCTTTGAAGCGCCCAAGAAGGCAGAATGTTTTCAAATGTGCTTTTGCAAATTTGGTGTATTTCTCTGTTTTGGACAACATATTCTTTCCAACATGGCTCCCTGTCTTGAACATTCCCCAGAGAAATGGTGATGGTACTGCTATCCATTCAGACTAAGAACTGAAGTTAAATTCACCCCTTTTATAAACTATGCACAGGCTTTCTGTTCCTCTCTCATTCATACAGAGTGTAGATGGAGTTGGGCTGTTAATGTGCTCCGGAGGAAACCCATCAAAATTATTAAGAGATAACAAGTTGATCTGCTCTGTACAAATGCTGCAGAAAGATATGATCCCAGATGCAGACAGATTAGATACTGGCTTAACTGCCTTACAGGTTCTGACTGAACAGTGACTTTCTGGGTCTCAATTTCCATCACCTTGCATTATGTGTAATCACCTGTATCTGAAGATTATCAGGCCATTAAAGTACTATTTCACATCTCCTTTGCACCAGTGACAAAACAGTGGAGATCTAGTCTCACTGTTTGGGTTATCCTGAGTGGTAACAGAAAACATGCATGAGGCRGAAAGCTTGCAGTGATTTGCTTCAGCTGGGATTTAGCCATATGTACAAAGTAAATAAAAAGAATGGTTGGTTTAAGTGTAAAAATTCACAAAATGAAAAAAAAAAACCCTCATCATTATTCCTAGCCATAAGCAATGAGCTCCCTAGGTAGTCTTTCATCTGCCTTGCAGCTGCATGTCCTAGCAAAGCAATATGTGCACTCACTGTTCAGTGGCCCTTCACGTACTGCAGCCCTGTGACTGCTCAAACAAGACACAACTCTGATCAAAATTTGGTTGCACAGATGGTTTCTGTGTAGTAGCATGAGACAATTTATTGCTGACTAGAAGAATATTTTCAGAGAGCTTGAATCACAAAGAAGAAATTCTCTCTTGCCTGGCTTTCAGCCAGCAAACTTTGGTGATGTTTCTTTCATAGAGTTCAAGGAAAAACRTTTATCCCAATGTGAAAAATATTTCCCTCTCTCTCTTTTGCTTTATTATATTTAAAAAGAGCCAAATTTGGAAAACATTTATCTTAGGTAGACTGTGTGCAGGAATATTAAGCAGCCTGTGACTGTTAGCAGCTTTCTTAGCCATTCTTGGTTTACTGTCAGGCATCATTCTTGTGGAGAAAGACCATTGCAGAACAACATAATACAGTCATCTATATTTTTTTTATCTGCAATGAGGTGCAAGCTCTTTTCTTCTATCTCCCCTTATCCCTTCAGTTTTTATAGTTGTGGTTACAACAGAATAAGCAAAGCCTAAATTACCAGATAAAAGCTCAGTCAGAAGAAAAGTAAAGCTGTTGGGAGGTACAGGATACTACTTGACTGTGCCCAAATGATCCATTACCATGGGCTGTTTGCCATTTTTCAGCCATCTCAGTTTTATCACTATTTTTTAGAAATATAGAATAATTCAGATTGGAGGGATCTTGGGAGCTGATCTAGTCCAGCCACCTAGTCAAAGCAAGGGCTACACTTCATCAGCCCAGATTGCTCAGGGCTTTATCCACTAGGGTTTTTCAAGACTAGGGTCTTGAAAACTGATGCTGGCACCACTCATTTTCCTAGTGCAATTCCCTGCCTAAACTGTAACCTGAATTCTTTTGTCACCTCAGCCACCTAACTGGAACAAACTAGTATTTACACAGGTCTATTCTATTCTATTTTATTCTCCATTTCTCTAATGAAATGCTGGCCCTTCTGTGGAGATAGGCACTGTGGTGGAGGAAGGATGTTTTTATGGTCAAGGCAAAAGGTCTTTCAAGCTCTGCTGAAGTATTTGTGAGAGTAAGTCCCTTCATCTCTCTGTACAGCTGTTCCTCTGGTATAACAATACAGGTGTTAGATGCTCTGGGTGCTTTGCAAACATTCTGAGGTAAAGTAACTCATACGAGAGAGTATCTGTTTTTCTCTTAACCTCCGAACATATGATCAAGTCTCACCTCTCTAGCTTCAGTATTGAAACAACTATTAACATCACCTTTCCAGAGCTTTTGTTTTGCCTCTTAGTGACCTGAGACAAGGGTCTCACAGGCATAACACCATCTGCCAATGTGGTTCTTCCTAAGGTGTCAAACAGACTTAAACTGGAAGTATTTTGAGGAAGGAATTATACCCACCTAGGTGCTTGTGTATGATCAAGCACAGTGGTGCCTGAGATGAGGTGTTAGGTCCTACTGCAATGCAAATACCAACTAAATGAAAAGAAGAGGTTCAACTTGTCATTGTGCTAGGATTGCTGTCAATAAACAGTATAACTCTTGCCAGCTGTACTTTGTGGGTAGTGTGCGAAAACACACCGTAATCAATAGTTGTGTACTGTCAGGGAGGTTCAGGCTCTTCTGTCTCTAAGTTTTACAACAGCCACATTTGTGACGCAGCCCATTTGCTCAGCTAAACCTGCCAAACAGCCTTCCCCTGACCTTCGGGCAGCCTTGCCCCCTGCCTTGCTAGGTAAGAAGGTTAGTATGTCACCGGACGCACTGATGATCCCAGCAACTGTTGTTTTTCATAAATAGCATAAGCCAGATGTAGACTATTAGATAGCATTAGAGATTCAGATTCAAAAAGCTTTCGAGCTTCTTTTCATGCTGAAGGCAGAAATTGAAGATATTAATTGCACTGCTTATAGCTTCAGCCTCTTCATCTGAATGAGATGCTTTGTGATTTCCATAAACCCCAGGAGTATGATGCTTGAAGCTGAAATATATTTCCTGACAGATTGACAAATAGGGCAGATTTTTTTCTTATTATAGCTATTGGAATTGAAAACACTACCACAAAGAGATGACAAAAAAGACTCTTTTAAAAGACTCTTTTTATACATAAGGGTGTTATTTCCAGAAATGCTTTGAAAGATTTTCTCCATTAATATTCCTCCTTTTTGTCCTACACAGGGAAGTTATTTTCTTAACTGATTATATATTGCATAAAAAACAGTCTAATTCTTGAAACACTGAGGATGGTTTATATAATGAAAAGGGCTTCATTCTGCCATTGTTCAATACCGAGGTAAATCAGAAGTAATCTTACTGAAGTCATGCTGTCTGATAGGTGCAAGAGAGATCAGAATTGCAGCCAGATGTTTTTTCAAAAAAGTACTCTGGGAGATACTGATATTACTGTATTTCAGTAGTACACACATGATTAATGGTAGAATCATATGCCATCTGTTGACACTAATTACATGAAATATTTGTAATAAAACCCAAAACTCAGTGTGTTTGTTATACTCCTGAAATTCAGACCATTATTGTGAAAGATTTATTAAAGCACATGAATTTTTAGACTGGAAAATGGGATCCTGTCATGAAAGAATCTGGGAGAAATGACATATTATTCATTGAATCAAAGGAAGTTTAATGTGAGCAACACTTCTCTTTTTTTGGGGGGGGGTCACTTAATTTTTTGTGGGGAGCTGGGACTATGAATGAAACTCAATTTAAAATTCAGGTGATAGGCAGTGGAGTGAACCTTTGTAGAACAGAAACAAGGAAGAGTGTTCTTGTATGTCCTTTAATGATATACTGTCAATTATCAATAGTTTTACTCAAAGCAGTGTGTGAAAGGGTATGTCAGTGCATAGGTACATGACAGAATGTGTCAGGACAAAAAACAAAAACAATCAGCTCTCCCTTACCCTTATGGTAAAACAGCATCCAACTCTGAATCTTTCCTCCCTGAGGTATGTCCCTTTTCTCCTATTATTTCAAGGCAGAGATACTATAAATACCTGTTAGTCGTAGGGAGAAGAGTTTCCCGGCATGGTCACTCACTCTGCTGGGCAAGAAAAGACTCACCTAAGTAGGACTGCAAACTTGTCAGGAAGAAGAGGAGTGGATTTGCTAATATGCTACCTTAATTTTGAACAACACCCTGTCTTATCTAAGTTATACTGGTGTCCCTTTCTGAGCAATCTAGAATTTCAAGCAAATAAGGGTGCTTAAGGACACCCTTGCTGCTGTCAGCCTCTTCCTGAGGGCACRAGCAGAGGACTCCACACAGACAGTTACCTCATCTCAGAGTGTTGCTACTGTGCCTTACTGCTGTAATGGGCTGAGTCAATCCCAACATCAAAAAAACAAATAGATGGAAATACAAAATATGTGGCTCATATCCTTTTCAGCTGTGTGCGGGTGTAAGGGAAAGTACGTATTATTACCATTTACAAGATATATCAGACACATTCAAATGTTCAGCTTTTAAGCATTTCATTCTTTCATTGGCTAGCTTGAAAAGAAGATACAAACTATCACTTTTGCCTGAAAAGAGGATACAAACCCTATCACTTTTGCCAGCTAATGAAGAAAAGTACTTGGGAGCGGAACTAATCCAACTAATAGGAAGGACCATGCAGTAAGGATCAGAAGATCAGGTTCTAGTCACAGCTCTGTTATCTGCACTTTAGTCTTTTCCATCTTTAAAGCGAAGATGATAATGCTTAACTGCCAACATAAAATATTTTGTGATCTATAGCTGAAAAGCACTGTCTAAGTCTAAATATTATTTCAGTATCTTCTTCTCACCCACTCAGTAAGTAAAATATGTGAGAGTTATGGAAAGTGATGTGATAATTACTAYACACAGGCTGAGCTCTGAAGCTGAAGGCATGTTATAGCTCATTATATATAATGCATCTCAGACACTATGCCAATGAGCTTCGTATAAAAACTCAGTAGAACAGATACTTAGAAGGCTAAAATAGCCACAGATAGTGTGGCACAGTTGCAGTATTCTTGTATGAGCAACATGCATAAATGTCACAAGCTACATTGGCTGCAAAGCTTCACAGCATACTTCAAGCTCCAATTACAAAACGATAAAGGATGTTCTGCTCTCCAGAGCTCTGGGCGATGGAACACATTTCACATCTGGGGAGGTTCCAAATAAATGCTGTGCATAAGGATGCTGGGTCCTGTCACTACTGAGATCATCAGGAAGGGAAATAGTTAAACAATACTTTCTTTTCCCTAGACTTTAAAACCAGCTTCTGATTTTCTGGGTTTTTTTTGAAGATGCTTTATAATGCAATTAGAGAGCTCCTGGAGGCACTAATTGGATCATAAAGTGCCTTCTTCATGTTCCAGCTGAGAAGAGAGGAAAAAAGGATCACTTCATGTCCTCTTTGCACCTGTTAAGATGTTTGTGAGACACCTTACAATTAAATTATAAGCACCTAGAGGAGACTTCAAATTACATACTATAGAGCTAGAACCTTCGCTCAGATAGCAGAATCCACCAACCCAGCTTACAAAAGCTTCATATCCAGCTCTGGGCAGTAAAGAGAATCCTGGAGTGGAAAAGGGCCTTTGTTTTTCCTGTGCCCTGAGTTCTCAATATTCTTTCTCAAAACCATGGTCTAACTATATCCTAGACTAACTCTAATTTCTTGCTGAGCATACAGTATCTTTTCAACATCCTGGCCCAGGAGGGAGCCTGATGGCAGGCATAATGTCGATGGGTCTTATGACCATTAGCAACTCCTGGGCAGTCAGTACTGCTGAAATGGAACTGCCAGCTGACGCAAAGAGGTGGAGACCATGGAGGTTTCATCCTCCATGGAAGCTGGTATGGGGAAAAGACATGATCATAGTGGTAAGTCCGGAAATTGTATGAGGAAGTGTAGTCTGCAGTAACCTCAAAGCAGTGTGAGGGAGAGGGGAGCAAGGGACACAGACAAGCAGACTTTTTTAAGTTTGCTGCGCTGCTCCCTCACACACTCTGCTTACCATAGAGTAGATGTCAGTTCTCTTCTCAAGTTTCTACAACATAATCATCCAGTATCAAATTAGTTTCACACAGTGTATATGCTGCTTAGGAGGCTATTGGTTATACCTGTTCTGATGGGTGTCAGCACCATTCTGCATCACAGCTGGATTCAGCTGGATTTATATTTTGTAATTCTGTTTAGCATAGGGTATCAAGGGATCTCTGAAATCAGTGTACTACTTTGGGTTTTAGGTAACAGGGCGGTAAATCAGTATGGAGAAAGACGGTCTATTGGATTTCTAATCCCACAATACAAATACACATAAACTCTGGCCAGTCAAGGAACAGGCTGTGTCTCATAGCCCAAGGGCCTGCTAAGGAAAGTATCACCATCAGGGTCTGTGTTTTTCCAGACAATATGACTTCTAGAAGAATGGTAACTGTAAAACCATACATGAATACATGCTCCTGCATATATAATTGAACTGGAACTTTGCAATAACTTGGGCTATTTTGATATTTCTTTATACACAGGYTACTGATTAGAATGTAGCTTTGACTATAATTCATAGAAGAAYTTAGGATTTAAGTTCCTAAATGCCTGTATGAATTAGAGCCTTACTGAGATTAATCGTCTTTCGACTTCTGCATGCATACGTGAATCCAGGTCTTAGCCTTCATCTTTCTGTTCAGATGACTCCCGGACTTCTCCATGGAGACTGTCAAAAAGATCCTTCCTTCTCGTAGCAATTTTTGTACTATGAATGTCTATATGGCATGACACTGTAGGGCCCATGAAATTAAGAGCCAAGAACACAATTCTGTGCATTACATATGTAAACTGGATTTTGACCTTGCGCAAAGTGCGTGAAAATCTCTAAGGCCTCTGTTCCTTCAGCTCTTTCAGCCGCTGACCTTTTGTCAGGTTGGTGGCTTTTTGTAGCTTTTCTTCAAACTCAACAGACATCGCTGGAGGTTTTATTCTTTCAGCTTGCAACACAAACTTTCTTCTTATTATTAAGTAATATAAATATACTTTGCATAGTTTGATTTTGCATAAATAATATTCTGTGAAATTATGTTCACATACTGTTTAACCTGGATCATCCTATTTCCCACATCCTGTGTATTTTTCTTTAAGATGGTTATTAATTATGGTTTCTCCATGCTGACTGTTCTGCTAGTTATATCAATTTGCACTATAGCATTTATTCTCTTTCTCTCTAGAGTGCTTTAAAGCTAACGTATAGTATCACTTATTCTATTAGAAGTGGACTACAGGCTCTACTCTACCCATTCTGATATGAGGGACTCAACTGCTGTCCATTTCTTCATTTCGGTACCACTGGGAATCCACTTAAATCAATGTAGTAACACTGATGCAAACTTTGAGTCACTTCTCCACTTTGAGTGGGGAACAAGACCCACCACAAATGTAGCTAAAATCAGCTACTGTTTTGAAGCTGACTACACAGACTCACACACACATACAAGGACTCTGGCTACTACAAAATACAGCTAGCCCAGAAAAACAAAACCAAATCATTCTTTTCCTTTATGGAAAGCTGAAGACCACAAGGCAAAGCCTGTTCCAGCCTCCATCATATGAAAACCTTTGGATGAATTTTGAAATTTTAAGAAAATAGTAAGAACCTTATTGCTTCCTTCCCAGTTGTGATTCCTACAAAAGGTACAGAAAGGTTAAAAGCACTTAGGTTGATAGTGTTCTGTTCATAATGCTGTCTCAGTGTCTCCCTGTGTTAATCTATCTATCTGCCATCCTATACATCAGAATGTAAGCTCTATGAGGCAGAAATCATTTTAAAGTTCTCTGCTGGTAGTACATTGTATACAGGAGGAATTGAGAGGTGAGGGTCCTAGGAGCTACTACCAAAAACTGTCATCATAAGCACATCACCATTACTTAAGAAGAACCCTCGGTAGCAGTATCGAAAACAATCAGAAGGAAGAAATATTGCCTTTTGAAATCATGATGCATTTTCTTACCTCATTTCTATGCTACTGCTTAACATGACAAAGATTTTTAGCTCCCACATTCAAGATATTGCAAATGGCCTGTGAAATAAAATGGAAGAAATAATAGAATGAGATACATGACGAYACCTATTTAATTTCTCTGGGATGCTGCAATAGTGAAGACAATAGGTACTGAGGAATTATAATCAGCAGGGCATTCAAATAAACCGGGAGCTCTATCAGGAGTAATTTTTGTTTAATATTGTTTTTTAAATTTTAGTAAAGCATTTATGGGAAAAGTATTTTAGTGAAATTTTCCTTTCCCCACCCACATTTCTCAGCTTGTCAGTCAAAACATGTAAAAGCTAGGAAGTTAAAAAAACACAAGCTACGTTTTCACTTGTTTTTGGATCAGCTTTAGTGGAAAGAGCAAAGAAATCAGTACAGTATTAAGAGTCCAATGTTATGGAATRGTTGACATTTTACACAACTAACAGTTGCTTGCAGGAAGAGAAGCGGGAACATGACAGTGTTGGTGTCTCTGTCCTCTGAAGCATCATGCTTTGTGACTGTGTAGGAGGAAGGAATGCCCTGGCAGTACCACTGATTGTACTTATCCARCCACTACCCTTTTTCACTGGAAAGCAGAAATTATATCTCCTATCATTAACCAGGTCTGCCTAGAATAGAAAAAATTCTGCACAGGCTGTTTTGCTACATTGCAAAATGAAGGTGGCTAAGACAGCTGACTGCACAATTAGGAAAGATCAAGAGAATGTGTCTACTATTGGCCATGATAATAATGTAACCTTTTTGGCCTGTGTCCCACCCACCCTGCTCTGGAGTTAATTACATTAGCAAAACAAACAAAAATTGACACACAACAACCACTACTTTACCCTCTGGCTGCTTCAGCAACAGTTTATAAGGAAACATTTTATTTGTGATGATTTTTTCATAAAGACTGAAAAAAAATCTGAGGTTTGTCCTTTCCTGGAGTCGGAAGGAGTATCTCTGGTGGATAAAGGCAACTCTTTTTGCTCTATAAATTGCAGCTATTGTTTAGCTGAAGTCTATTACTTTGATTTTGGATCATAGAGGGCAGGCAAGAGACTGATGATTGAAAGAGCTAGACAAGATTAGAGAAAAAATCAATAAATGTATAAACAAAAAGAGGTTTTCAGACTTTAATCAGGTGATTTATAGCACATTTTGTGCCTCCTTTTGCATTAAAGTTRTTTTAACTTAGTTTTACACAACAGAATTGCCTACACTTTGCTTTGTCTTCTGGAGTGCCTTGCACAAAGAGTATAAGAATAAAGATTTTGTTTAACATATGAATTGAAATCATATTACTAAAAAAGGAAGAAAAAAAAGAGGAATTTTACCACAGGAGATGAACAATGCATCACAAAACTAATTGTACATCCACAAAATGATTCCTTGCTTGTTGGCTGGGGACAGGTTTGAAAGTGAAATGCCATACTCCTTTGCAAAAACTGACAGTTTATATAAAAAGGCAGCAGAGAATGGTTTGCAAGGTTGTACAGTTTCTGTGGGCTGCAGCAACCTTTGATTATATAAAGCTGAAGGGAAATTAGAATCAGCATTGAAATGGCAGGAAAGCAGATAAAAGAACTAATGTCTAATGACTTTAGGAAGTTACCATTAGTGATCCGTTTACTCTACACACAAATCTGTAAAGCACCCATCCACAATATTGTCATAGGAGTATCCTTCCGGGTAACTTTGATCCATACTCTAGTGGGAGCAYAGAAATACAGAACAATCCCAATGCACATGCCATTCCACATCTCATGTTTTCACACATGAAGTTTGATCTAAAGTCACTTGAAATTCATGGGAATTCTTCCAGTGATTTCCATGAGCTTTGGATACAGCTTGGAGAAAAACGACATTCTGGTGTGCTGCAATCTATTTGGAAATTGTTGTTAAAAAGAATCCTAGCAGAACTGTATGAACTAAAGGTATCAGAACAGGCTGCCCTCTGACAAGTCAATGATTTCTGTGGAGCTGGACATGGGCAGGGTTGTGAGCAGTCATGCACTGCTGCTGAATCTTCGTATGAGAAAAACCTCAAGAAGCAAAATGTTTGCTGGAAATGCAGGGAATACAGCGATCCTGTCCTGACCTTCAGGACTTCTGAACCCTATAGAAAGTAGTCTAAAGCCACGTCCAATGAGATACACAGTAGCTATGGCAGCATACTACTAAATGTTGCTGTGTATGGGAATGAGGCAGCTCTGAAGAGACGGTTGGGCCAGATGGGCAGCTTCTACTCTGCACAGGATGAAATCAGAGCTTTTTATCACTCCACCATATTCTCTTTCCACTCTATGCTTGAAAGGGTGGTAACAGCAGAAATTTATCTGGATCATCTAATTTTTCAGAAATTCATCCATCTTTAATCCAAAAAACACTGCTGAGATAAACACATTCTTACTAGATCCTGTGTCTTATTTTGTACCATTGCTTTTTAAGTCCCTCTGATGTTTGAACTTGGCATGTACCGTTTCACCAAAATGTGGTCTTGTACCATCATATTAAACCAAACTATCTTTTGACCATTTTCTGTTACACACGGTGGAGTAAAGCTGATTCCTAGGGGATAAGACCTGTCAAGTTCACAGCAGATGGGGCTTCTGCCTGTACTTGTTATGCAACATTCATGAGCGATGGTGGTTGCGAAGGTTGAGTACCTACAGTTTCCAGGGGGTCATGTCCTTTCTGTCTTAAGTTTGATGTGAAGATCGCAGCTCAGGCTACATCCTTATGTAGTGACTGCATGACTCTTCCTTACAGAGCTTTCTGCATGTGATACTGTGGGCCAGGAACAACTCCTTATGGTGCCTGGAAAATTTATAAATAGAAACATATCTTTTTGTAGCTAAAATATGTCATGTTGCTTTTTATCTCATGCATATTGCTTTTTGACAGGTTTTCCCTAACAGCTAACTGGAACCAAAACAGTTTGAATAATGTGGGAAATCTTCCTCAAACWTCTGATCTGTACTTTTGCCTATATTATTTTGTGTATTTGCTAGGCCCAGGTGGGTTCTTTCTGTCATTGCTCATATAATATTCTTAGTGACTCAGCTTGTCTTCTCTCTCAGTGCCTGGGGCCCAGAGCATGGGTTCCCTGAGCATTTAGCAATATTTGGTTAGGGTGAAAATTAGATATGATCAAATACTGATATAGCTGTCTTTTGAAAGTCCCAGAGGCTGATCACCCAGCTGGAAGATGGCAATGTAAGCAGTTCTCTGGGATCTCCAGATCCCCTGCATTGTCCACCATCTGCTGTGAAATTTTTCAGAGCATCAAACTGGGCATTTACTTTCCTTGCTGTAAGTGCAAGCAAAGCCTACAAATCCTTTTACCCACCAAGGTAAAATATACTTCTCCAGTCACAGATAATGATTTTGTAGTTCAATGAAAAATAAGAAAACTTGTGTAAATTACAGAAAAGTAAAAGTATGGTTCTGCTGAGCTATAATGCAGAACACATCTGCCCAGGCAGCCAAGTATTCAGCCCATAAAACAGATTCCTGAATGTATCAAGCTTTGGCATACATCCCTCATCAGTAGTATGGTGCAAAGAATGAAGCAGGCCTCCCTATTCAGCTATTGCTCATTTCCATCTTCCCCCATCTTTGTAATTCAAGGCTGCCAGCTCACTGAATAGCTACGTGACTCCTGACTTTCATTCTCTTTAACCAGACTCACCACAATTTTATATTGCTAATAGGGAAGCCTAAAAAGAGCAGTGTGGCCAAATCAGCAGGCAGTGCTATGGGATAAAAGATTCACTACTGCTGCTCCCTGAGAGACAAAGTGGAAGATAGGAGAAGGAAAGATGCAGTAATTTTTGTAATTTCAGGCAGGGTTCCAAGAAAAAAATTATTGATTTCATGCAGACTGACATAACATGTTACCTTTCACTGAAGTCTGAGTAAGCATGGTGCTTCAGGAAAAAAAACACAGGAGTCATGAAAAAGGATAGGCCTTGTTTATATATTGACTTTTATTTAAAAAGAAAAGTTATGGTAATGAGGTTTCTGTGTTTTACCCAAAAAGCAAACTTTGCCAATTAAAAATTAATTAATGAATTAATAGGTCATATGAAACTTCCCAAAAACCAAATAAAATAATGCATTTAAGTTCAATTTAATTTATTCCATTTTCTGTTTCAATTAGAATCCATTAGGAAAGTAATTGGTGGTATTCATTGGTAGAATTCTCGTAAAGATCTCAGACTGCATAGCAATCTCTACTGACCACAGCAGAGTTTCATCGGCATCAAATCTGCATAACTGAGTGAAGAATCAAACATGAGATATATACAGCTCCTGCATGGTATATGAAATTATGGGCTAGATTCTACATTGCTTTAGACAAACTTTACAGAAAAGGATCGGCCCTGTGTAAGATTATCTCCAAGTTGCATAGAGCTATTACAGCAGCTTCTAAAATACTTCTTTTCTTCCTCTGATTGGGTAAAGAGGCTTTGTGGGTAGGCAGAGGTATAATGTGCCCCAGTGACTTCTGTTCATYGTGATGGCGTGTTGGGGTCAGCTTTGTGATGGAGAAGGCATGATGCAAAATGGTGGTGTTCAGCATAAAGATGGCTTAGGGCTTATGATTCAATTCACCCTAGTGTAGTTTATCAACGGGGTAGACACGGGAGATTTTTTGTGCCACATATGAACTGTTCTCCACACCATATGGTCTGAAGGGCCTAATCCAGTGCACCGTAACAAGGATGGTTATAGAGAGGGCTACAGCCCCCTTTTCCTTCTCAGCCTTGGCCAGTTTGTGCCTTGCAGGAAATCAGAATAAACTGAATACTGTGAACTGTGACTTGTGGTAGCTCTTTCCGGTCAACATCAAACCTTTATATGAATATAGCTACACAGAATTTGCCCCCAAAACCTGCAAGTGAAGCAAATACAGATAAGACCCAGAATCCTACAACAGGCTCTAACATTCATTCATTATGCTTCCTTTTCAATAGTTGCCATAGTGCTTTTTCAGTTAAAATATACAGATAAAGAGATAAACTGTAAGGACATGAATTTCAGCCTAAATGAGTGCTTCAGCCTGAACCCAAGCAAGTACCTGTCTAACTGGCAACCCAACAAATCTGTTGGAAGTGCTTCCCTGACTGTGTCTATTTTTCTAGGCGCAAACTGTTCCAGACTTCAAGATAAGCTGTAAAATATCAAGCTGACCTCTTTTCTTCAACTGAATTGCAGTTGGAAGAGAGGAAATTAATTTTGGTTTATCTGTGACTAGAGGAAGATGCAAATTTCAGTATTTGTTTTGGATTTTACTTCGTTTCGTTTGCTAGTGAAGTCAAAAGGAGAAAGAACAAGGCTTATTTTTTCTGCTCAATTAGATCCTTCAGAAAAGAAAAAAAGCAACTGCATCACCAAAAAAGTAAACATGTAATGAGATAGTGGTAAGAGAGAATAAGTAGTGTCTTTACAGGTATTGATCATTCAAATTTTTGAAAGTTAGAGTACATATTGTCACAATCCATGGCCAAATGCAAAAGAAACACATCATTACTGACATGCTTGACATGGAGAACTAAATTTGTCCTAGCTAAGAAAATTAGGGAATTTAACTTTTCATTAATTCAAGAAAATTTTCATTTCATTATTCATTAAAGCTTTTTTTTTTTTCTGAGTGAATACAAAAACATCAAGTGAAGTACTACCTCTATCAATGAATTTTTGAATTCATTCAATTTGAATGGGAATGACTGTTTTCGGTTGTGTAACAATGTTTCTGTACAACTCAATCATGATATAACTCTTAAAGAACACATTCCTTCATACTTTGAATGGACACAATCTTTCAACATGCAAACCAAAATATGCACAACCTAAGAGGTCACGTATTTTACATCCAAGAAAAGAGAAAGTGTATCTATGCTTACTGAACAACACTTGAGAAACCAGACTGTATTTTCGTATGGTAATGCAAAACTTCATGTAGAGTCCTACAGTTAGCATGCATAAATCTGGTAAAATGAACAAAAGCCGTGTGGACAACTCCCTAAACTCACACAGGGACAGACACATGATTTGCTATGATAACTGAATACTAACATATATGTGGCTGGTACGCACAACTGCATCTATTTAGCTTGAAACTTCTGGCCCACTACAAGCTCTGAAGGAGCAGTAAACATGGTGGGACACAAAGTATCACAGCAACAGACACCTTTCAATAACCTTACAGCTATAATGAAAATTCACTTTTATGTTGGAATCTCCCCTTGAGATCTGCAGACAAATGTGATAGACACTGTAAAACATATACTAACAAACAGAGATAATACCCCATGAGATAATAATCTAAGTAAGCAAGGTAGATATGAGAAAGGAAGCACTTATTTAGTAGTGTAAGAGGAAGAAATTGAATATTAAGTGATTTGGTTGTGCCTGTAAAGTCTGGTGCAAGGCCACAGAATTGAACCTACTTTGCCTGAGTTGTCTTGTACTGCCTTAAATACAGGTATGACTGTTTATATGCCTTTGCAATGTGCTTAGATAGTTTGTTTCTACAGCTCTGACTATCTCATACTAAAGAGGTGCATCTTACAGGAGCTGGGTACTTTGATTATTCAAACAATTTAAGGTCAAGAAAAGCTTTAAAGATATTTATTCTTGAGTGGTATTATGCCTTTCAGAATTAAATATTAGCAGGAAAACAAAACCAAACAAAAACATTTAACATCTATGCAGGGAACATACGTAGATGTAATACATATAGTACATTTGATATTGCCTTAAAAAAAAAAACAAAAGCATTGCTCTCTGAGTGAACAGATAATTAGACTCAAGGTCGTGTATGAATAACACCTGAATTTTTCCATCTACTTATGATAAATCACTGCTCATTGAAATGCAGTATCATTACAAAACAGTTTAAACAATCAAGGTTTAAACACAGAGGTGCCTGCTTCTGCTCATAAAGCTACACAGCAAGAGCATTTTTGTAGGTGTTTGGGGGACAAACTGAATCTCAGGTCAGTGGAGATTTGTTGCATGTGGACAGTCTCTAATACTTTCTAAGTTCCAGAGGGATGAAATACTAACATAAGAGTAAAACCTGGAGCATCTGCTACAGCACTAATCCAGTGCTTGATAGCAAAAGCAATTTATTGTATACAGACAGGGTAAGCCTATGTCTCCTTGAAGGGTATATATTCCAAAGGCTGACATGTTATAGTGACGTAAAAGTGTAGGAAAGATGAGAAGCTTATTTTGAAATTTTGATACATAGATTGCACCCAGGAATCCCATGTGCATATATATACTGATGCCTTACTCACCATTCTTTCCCCTCAGCAAAATCCAGTGTTACAGCCACTGGGTCCAGGACCAGAATGTAAAGGACCCTTCCAACAAAATAGGGGGTATTGACCGACTCCTACACCAAACCAAGTCACACCAACTCCCAGTTTCCATATGAAGACACAGGGCATCCCGAAAACATATAGGTGGTATATTAGTGAATAAAACACTGTGTCAATGTTTACCTACTGAAATCTGAGACGAACTCTATGAGAAATTCAAAAAAGGTTGATTAATAGCATGTTGAAATTAGTATGTGCGCATTCCTCTGTCCTTTGTGATTCCAGCTAACATGAAAGCTCTATGTGAATGGAAAAACAGCTCAAGACACTAAAGTTTTGATCCAAGTAGCCTTTCTGTGGGAGGATTCCAGTTTTATTATCCTAAGATTTTCCTCTCAGTTTTGCAGAGGCTAGAGTTAAATATCCAAGCTTTTCTAAGCTTGCCTGAATCTACAGCTTAATCTCAAGGAATTCCACACCTGGCAGAACCTATTTCCAATCTTCAAGATCTTTTGAGATCTATCACAAATAGGAGTCATCTTAAACCCTAATATCTGAAGGTCAGAGCTGACAAGCCTGCTCACAATAGCTAAGATTATTTTACTGATCATTGCCAAATACAAGTTGCAATAGAGCATCTTTCTTGCAAGTCTTTTCTATTCACTCATACRCATTCCTGCATAACATTTGGATTAAATACTATCTTGAGATGATGTCATCCCTTTTCTTGACTGAGATTTCCTTTTTCAAGGTCTTCTATTTTTGAGTATACATTGACTTCTCACTTTATTTTCAAACTTGACATCAAATGTTTGACTCATGTGCCATTATATTTCAGGTTAATCCATCTCTTTCACTGGATGCATGGAGGTTTAATAGATAAGAAGGTGAAGAACAAACAATGAGTGAAATGAAAAAAGAGAAAGGATTCTGGAAGTTATTTTTTACCTCATGTAAGACATGGATTTAAAAACTATAGCTACAGTGCAGGAGGGAGCTGGAGCACAGGATGCCCAAAGGGGGGGCCGAGGGCAGGCCTTGTGCCCCAGGGGCAGCCTTTGTGTGTGTGCAGCAAAATGGCACATGGGAAGGATCCTGAGGAAAGGGTCCCTCAGCCACCAGCCCACTCTTCTTGGAAAGGAGGGCATCTTTCAGGCCATGGGAACCCCTGCTTCACTCAGAGCTCTATTTGGCTGGCACTTGGGCCCACCATCACAGTGGCCTGCTTCTGTCACCAGTGACCTCAGTGCCCATTGTTCCAGGTGCCACAGAAAAAGGGACTGCTGCGAGTGGCCCACAGCTCACTGAGCTTCTGGCTCCTGCAGCGCCAAGGAGACTTGGAGCAGGCAGGGTGCAAGGAGACCAAAGGGAGCTGCTGCCACTCTTTGGAAGGTGCACTGAACAGAGGTCCTGCAAACAACAGACCAGATGGTGCGCCTCGGCAGGAAGAGGAAGCGCATAAAGAAGAAAGATCTCTGGGACAAAGTCATGTCCGTGAAAGATGTCACTGTTGTGACATCTTGCCCACAGGATGATGTGGAGCCCATGGAGATGGACCATCCAAAAGAAGATGGGGTGGAACCCATGGAGGTGGACCCTTCTGAAGACACAGAGGAACCAATGGAGGTTGACCCACCTCCAGAAAAGTGGCCATGGCAGAGCAAGGCTATGCATGTGATGCCCTCCAGCAAGTGGTGGCGACACCATGCCTGGAGAGCCATGGCCTCTCAGTCCCCACAGCCTGGGCCCAGTGGTATGCAGGCGGTTCAGTTCCCACCAGACAGGAGCCAGGCGAGGGCGAAGAAGGTGACCTGCTCCCCGTGGCAAAGGAGACGTTAGCCCAGCATGCCTGTGCGCTTTCTCCTGGCAGTTAATAAAACAGTTGTTGACTTTGCAGTCTTGCAGGAGCCCTTCTTTCCTGTTCTGTACTGCCCCCCCGCTGCCATGTTTGTGGAGGTGGGATCTCTTCCACCCTGAGCCCTGCGGCAGAGGGGAGGAGAGGGCCTGCCTTCCTTGGAGCTGTTGTGCCTGGGCGACAGGACGAGTCCAGTGGAGGGGCCCTCCAGGTCTCTGGAGGCATGGGGGTGTTATCTTTTTTTCAGTCTGAGGAGTAGAAGGCTAGTGGGGGCATGCTGTCTTGAGGTCCTTCTCTCTTCAGCTGCCTAATGGGTGGTTGAAGAGCTCATTGTCAGCAGAAATGCAGATGCATCTTGTGAAACAGTATGTTCCCTTTGTGCGCATGGACCCTCTAAAGAGCACATTTTCATCATAAAACACATTTTTGGCTGYAGACCGTTACCAGCACAGCCGTCTTTGGTCGTGGGAAGCTTGTGGGCCCGTGTTTTTCTGCCAGGTAATCCTAACGCCATTCCTACTAGTTGAAGTTTCCTGTTTGGAGGTGCCAAGAGTATGTGTTGCTCTTCCTGTAAATGTGTTCTGAGAAAGCTTCAGTTGCATTCACCGGTGTTGGACTCCATGAGGTTTTCRGCCAGGTTCTGCTCTTTCAGCACTCAGTGGAGCAAGGTTGCAATGTTCGCAACCTGTCCCTTTGAACGGACAGACGGCTCTTGGATGGTTTCTTCTTGACTGCTGTTCATTGTGTAATGCTGTCCTGGAGCGCAGGTGTCTGAGTGAAGCGGGCTAAAATGAAACTGCCTGCAGCCTAAGAGAGCACATGTCTCTGAGCGATGGCCTCCAGCTCCATTAACACAACTCAGCAAACCAGCCTTGTTTGTAGACACTGTAGGAAGGCGCAGTGTTGAAAGCAGCAGCAGCCCCTTACGTCTATTGGAGGCCTTCCCACCTCCCTCTCTTCCTTACGGCTCTTCTTTACCCTTGTCAGCTGTCAGCCTCTCCTTCTCCGAAGGAAAGTGCTATCGGTTGGGTGTGCAGAAGTGTTTTGGGAGGAGTGGGTGAGGTGGACTTGCCTGAAGACCCTGGCACCCAGAGAGAGAAATCACTTCACCTGTTTTGCTGTGCCTACCATCTATTTTCTGGGGTGTCAATGAAGTTTTTGTGATGTTCGCAACTCTTATTCTCAGCTGAGGAGTCTCAGGACTTCTTTCTTCATGCCTCCCTTTCTGTTGCAGTCTGTTAGGCTCAGTCTCAGCCAGGATTGCCATCTTTTCATGAACAGAATCTACTCTCAGAAAGCATGCCCCTCTCAAAGCAGTGCTCCTTTGAAAGGAGTCCTGCAGGGCTGCCCATCAAGTGACCCAATATCTGCATCCAGAGGTGGTGGTGGTGGTAGTGCTATTGGAGGAGGGCTTCCAACACAGAGAGCAGGGGAAGCTGGCAGTCCTCTCAGGTGTGTATATCCTTGGTGGCTGCCAAACTGCAGGGTTAGGTGCTGGTTGGGACAGGGGGGGAGTGTGTGTGTCTAAGCCCCAGGTGATGTGCATGAGAGCACAGCGTATGTGTAATTTGGAACTGGAAAGATGGGTGGTGGGAGGGAGAAGAGCAGGGAACACCCGCAGTGCTGCTGCAAAGCAAATGCGGTGCTGTGCAGGGGGAAGAAGCGGGGCTTTGGCCACAAGCTGTCAAGTGTGAAGTGGGAGGAGTCTTGTGGCTCAGGTGAGCTCATATCTCGCRCCCCTCCCTGTCTATTTAGGAAGATGATGACCCTGAGACTTACACCCCTGAAAGAGACAAAAGCACCACTTCTCTTTTTTTTTTCCTTCTGCATGCAGGAAGTGGTCGTTCTCACATTCTTGGCTCTCCAAAGTCGTGGCATGCACCCCTTTGCCTGAACCGTTTTCCTTTCCCTGAGCAGGATTTTGCTCTCTTCCTGACTGTGTCCTACTCAAATGCTCTTTAGTTTAGGCAGACCCAGTCCAGTCCCATGTGAGAAACGACTGTCATGGCTCACTGCTGTTTTTCACCCTCTTGTCCCAGCTCTTCTGCCTCTTCTAAGACTGGCTATTGCCAGAGGAAGAGGAAGCAAAGAATGGCTTGTAGAAGTAATCTCTGCAATGCATGCCAAGGACTGTTAAAGCTCGGTGGGGTGATGGGAGCGAGTGGCTCCRTCTGTACTGCAGATGACTCCGTCGTGAAACTTCTGTTGTCCCTTTGCTCTGCAGACTATCCCTGCAGGATTTTGGAAGTTATTTTTTACCTCGAGCGAGACATGGATTTAAAAACTATAGCTATAGTGCAGTAGCTCTCTATTTTTATTTTGTTTTTAAAAAGCAGGACTGATGAATAAAATAAATGTTGTCAGCACAGAGAGGAAATAAACATTGAGGGTGAGAGGAACTCAGGTAATTTCCAGAGTTACCGGGTGACAGATTAAAGCTAAAATGAATAGTTAGCAAGCTATTTTTTTCTGGTGGTCCTCTCTCAAAAAAATCAAATTTTCAGAGGATTAGGCAAAAGGTATATACTATGCCATTCTGCAGGCTTGGGCAACTGATCTTCTATCGCTGATTGTCCTAGGTTGTTGTCACAAAGAGCCTTAGACGTCATTGAGAAGTTACCCCCCCCAAAAAAAAAGTGCCTTTTCTGTAAAGCACCTTAACAATGTAAGATAGCTGCCAGTGACAAAGAGACAGAGGATCTGTTAAACCAGATCAGACTTCCCATTCTGCAACTAGTTGAAGCTTTGCCTTTACATTTCCCATATCTATTCATGGAGTTAAGAGTTCAATAAAGGTATTAAATCCATCAGGGATAAAGAAAGAAAGAAAGGAAGAAAGGAAGGAAGGAAGGAAGGTAGGAAGAAAGAAAGAGAGAGAGAAAGAAAGAAAGAAAGAGAAAGAAAGAAAGAAAGAAAGAAAGAAARAAAGAAAGAAAGAAAGAAAACCTCCAAACCCCATCTGCAAGAAGATGGGTAGCCAGCAGAGATCTATGAATATTTTAAAGGGCTCCTGTCTTTCCTCATATTGGCAGCTTTGAACTGTTCTTGCCTTGCAGATATATTTCAACTGCCTGAAAAAAAAGAAGTGTCTCAAAATTCTCAGGTAACTTAAGAGTTCCTAACATTTCTTAAAGATGCTTCAAGGAAAACTTTTCTGTGATATAAAAGTGATTCAGCTTACACTATGCATGTATTTACTGATAACAGTCATCATGGAAGGAGCACAATGCTGGGGGAAGTAGCCTTCCATTAGGTGAAGAATCTTTAATGGAGGAGCGCATGTGTTTTTGCTTTAGGATAGGACCTAGCTCAGCCACAGGAAGTTGGAGCTGAGACAGAAATCCCTGAATGAAATCTGTGGCCTGTGTTATGCAGGAGGTCAAATGGGTTGATTGTAATGTTCCCTACTGGCTTCAAAAATAATTTTAGAATTTATCAAGAGAAACTATCTAATTATCAAGAAGAATAAACACTGTGACCTGAGTCAAATTACAGCATTTGTTAGGTGCTGGGGATTATGCCTACTGAGTTGGACATGAAAAAATATCYCAAACCCAAACCTTAAAAATAACACTATTATGCATGGGTGTTAATGAAACAGTTGTGATAACGTACTGGTAAGAATTCAGTGTGAAAGTCTGCCTTTCCACAGAACCATTCATTGCAAGGTGTTGATTCTCACCTGCATCTCTGCTAAAGGAGATTATTTGGGCTTAGAAATTCTCATTTATCTGGATGCAACCTAACAAAAGAAGAATGTTATAGCAGATGTGTGAAAACTGAGCCACAGGAATTTTTAAGCATCATGTTACAAAAGGAAGGGTTAAACATCTGTCCCTGTGTGAAGTAGTCTAGTAAGTACTGACGATAATTAGCAGGAGTGAGCAAAGAAATTTCAATGGTGCATATATATGACTATGTTTGAATCTATGAACATACTAGTATTGTCAAATTGAAACATTTTATAGCACAGCATGACTTTTGGTAGAATTAAAAGGTCTCATTCTGACACAATATCAATTATTTTAGCTTTTCATTTTGAAATTAAAATCTCAAATATCTTTAAAATATGAAATGCAAGAACTGGTATAAAAAGAAAAACTTTCAGGTCATCAACTTCTGGGGAAAAGAAGGATTTCAAGAATTCAGATTTTATGAGTTTTGCATCCCGACTGACAATGACAGCAGATTTATAAGAAATTATTTTTTTCCAAGAAGTTATGACCAATGATCTCAGCCTGAGAGGGTTTTTGGGCCTCAGAAGCATGTGGTAAAAATAAAGAACAGGAGCTAAGAATTAAGACGGGGAATCCAACACCTATAAAATCTGAAGTATTAGTAATATCTAGGGTGAGGTTTTCTGGAGCTGCTTTGGTATTGTCTTGCTCCTTCTGTTCAAAATAGAGCTGTCATTATTTTGTAAATAAAAGACATTACAAAAGACAGCTAAAATATGTGTTGCTGACCTCTCAGAAAAGAAAATTGACCTAAATTATATTGGTCTCAAAACTGTATTTGCTCAATGAAGTATTTTACAAGGCTGAAGAATGATCATTGTCAGCTTTTACAGGTGGTGGATCAGACTGTTATTTGCCAAAGTCAGTACTGAGATACAGTTCTTATCTTGAATTCCCATTCAACATTCCCAGGCTTCACTGTTATATCCTGAATTTCAATCGTAAGTGATTCTAAAACATGATCTACCAAAGTGAACATTTCACCACGGTACCAAAATTTCAATCTGACATTACTGAAACACATGATGGCAGTGAGGCCATTTTCTTGAAGTGTCCTGTGCTAGCCTAAGCAGCTGGTTTGGAAACCGCGCCACATCTGGTTGCTTGGCCCCGCACCGGCCATGGAGCGGGCTAGCCCAGGAAGCAGCGGCAAAGCTGGGAAATGATGTGGATGAGGCGTGTGGGGGCTGCAAGYCCAGCGGTGGAGCAGGCAGGCAGCCGGGCACCCCCTCAGCCTGCCAATCCCTTCGGCGGCTAGCACTTGCACTGGCCCTACAAGCAGGCAGGCAGCCTGCTCAGGTGGCCAACTTTATTTCCAGAGGGAATTTCACAGAAATTAATATGTTCCCACAGAACTTGTCAGTGCTGTTGAATCAGCATGTTCGGGGGGGAAAAAAAGAGAAAAAGAAAAAGAATATTCTCTCATAATTTTGCCAGCTCTTTTACCTGTGAGTCCCTTAGACTTCAGTGACATAAAACAGAGCAATAGTGTGCAGCTTGAAGCCCTAATCCCACACCTGAACKGACAATCTCCTTTCCAGGCCTCTCTTCTAGAGATTTGATGCAACAGAGCAGACACAAAAATGTAAATTAAAAATAGAGCAGCTATTCTTCAGAGCAGCTCTCCATGGTGTCTTAGGATATTCTTAGGGGAGTACTGGAGGCTGATCTCAGCAATAAGGAAGCTGAAGGTACTGAAGAGAAACACAGTAGCAACACAGCATTTAAAGGAGTCATGCTCCAAAAAGGGGGTGGGGGGGAACAACACTATAAGAACAATCTTCATCCAGAAATTCCATTAGAAAAATTTTGCTTGCCACATAAGGTCCTTGGTTCTCTTCAGTCTCCCTGTTTCTTAAAGGACATTCACAAAAAAAATCATTAAATTAGCCTTTTTATGATTCTGATGTGTATTTTACCCTTTTTTTAAATTTTTTGTGTGAAAAAGCAAATGTGATCAAGAACTTTAGAGCTGAATAGAAAGATTTCTGTGATTACAAAACAGAAGAATTTGGAATACTGACTAGATTTCTCTAACCAGGTTAAATTGCTCATACAGAAAACTGAATCACAATTTGTTTTAAAAAAAACAAGCATCAGATTGAACTTCCATTTTCTTTACACAAAAGAGTGAGATTAAAGGAAAAAATGAATTATGCTTCAAAAAGGTGAAATTTTATGGTCACAAATACAGAATTAGAGAGACACAATAGAGAAGCATAATCAGAACAATCTTAAATAACTTGCATAAAGAATTCAACTCTGCTAGTCTGTGCATATCTATAAAAGTATTTAAGCCTTACATTGTCTTTCTCTCTTATATCATGTTCAAAATTGAATACTGTTGGTATTGCATCTTTAGAAAGGCAATTTTCCTTAAATTTTATGGGAAGTCTCAAGCTTAATCAATAAACTCACTTTCATGTGCTATTAATTATTTTAAAAGGGTTGACATTATAAGCAAACTAACAGGGTACTTAGTAGACTCACTGGAAATATATCATTTTAGGAGATGAAGCTCATTTTATATATTAATCAAAATGTAATTTTCCTCAGTAATACACAAATGTAATGGGTTTCACCTGTGCATCTTTACGTCAGCAGGTACACAATTTATGAACTTCATAGAGTCAATACAGAGAAAAACAAAGTCCATTTTTTAAATATATGGGTACTATTTTATTAAATTACATGATGAATGCAATTAGTAAAACTTGTTATTTCCTAAAATTTAATTTATTTACGCAGAATATATCTGTTCTTTGGATGATTAGGCTCAGTAGTCATACAATGAAAGATACTGCTATTCAAAAGAGTTATTACTCTTTTGAAGCAAAGCAAATCTCATGTAAAAACCAAACAATTCAAGATGAAAACACATTGGGAGAACTATTTCATTTCCAAACACCTAACAATTATTTCAGAAATAGTTCGGATATCACCTTTGAATTAAAGACATATTACTGCTGAAAATAGTTGCATAAAGTGGAAGCTCTTTTTGGCTGAAATGTGTGTGCTTTCCAGAACAACTGGAAATCCCAGAAAAAGGCATTTTTTGCAAATGAAATTCCCCTTATGTGGAACTTGTATAATAGAGTGATAGTATATGACAGTTGTTTTTTTCCTACTCTTTTTGGACTGGTTTTCAAATTCCCTGATGTCCCCATCAGTGGATCATTCCARTTCCCTCTGACTCACACCAGGAAAACCTAATGTCTGCAAAAAATAGATATTGCCTTATCCAGAAGAAAGCTAGGGCTTTGCTTTATGATTCCATTTAGTTGCCTTTGAATCACAATTACAAATATGAGTATATGACAATGAAAAGGTTTAACTTCTATCCATAATGGAAAGATTTATTTTCAAAAAGGTTCTGCTGTTTTTAAGAAAGTCTTTAATTTCCTGAGGCAAGATCAATAGTATGCAGTGCAAATATATATCATTTAGATATATGAAATTCAGTAATTATGGTAATGCTATTATAAATATTAGCAAAAAATCTTAGTAATATTTTTAAATGACTATGACAATATTCCCAATCCATACAGAAAACCAGAACTACATTTAATTTTGGTACAACACAGCAAGCCAGCAGAGGGTTCTACTGCAGACAGTCCTTATCAGCGATCTCTGGACTTGAGAGATGGGACTTGCATCTTGTAGGAATTCCATCTACCATCTTTGCAGGTGCTTATTAGCTCACCACAAAGGTCTTTTCTGCCTTTTTCTTTCTACCCCAGTGTAACTTCATAGGCAAAGGTGCCTCCAGCACGTTATTCTGACACATGCAGACAAAATCATTTCACAGCACCAAGGTGTTACCATATAGATGGCAATCTAATTCCTTGTTTCAGTGCTCTGTGGAAACACAGTGCACAGTTTACTTTTGCCATATTAAGATAACTTGATGTAACTCCTTGGTATCCTCACTCTCTCCCTTGCCTTAAAACTGCTTTTGAAAATGATAACTGATGGTCAGCTATTACTTTCAATAATGCTCACCTGCGGCTGCAGCAGCCATTCATTTTCTCATTTTGAGAAACGTGTAAGAATGTTGACTCAGTTTTCTTTCTTTATTTAACACAATCGAATAGCAACATTAAAAGCCACTGCAGCTAAAAGGGATGCTTACAGGGAATTGTGGCCTCATGGCAAGTACAACTTGGGAACTGGGCATTTCATGCAAAGTGGGAGACAGTCAGAACACAAGTGATACCTGACTATRAATAGTTTTCCAGGTGGGTGAATCATAATCAGGTTTTGGATGCCACCTACAGATTTTTAGCCACATGCTTACCCATAAGCACTGGGACAGTCCCACTAATTAACAGGTTTACAGTTAATGACATACATATCTGCACTTGGAAAAGGCAGGATGGCTTCCAAACCCCTCCAAATTTTCTAAGATCTTCTTTGCCTTTCTACTCTATTTCTTAATTGGTTGGGCTCATTTTCTTTCAGAATAACTGCTTGTCAGGTTACAGCCTCAGACCAAAGCACAAACTTGTTCCACTTAGTAGAAGACCAACTGAAACAAAATAGTGCAACATTTTGGTTCTACTTTACCAATCCATAATACAGTTGAGGAAGCATATTCATCAACAGACCTTGTTCTCATTTTTTGTGTCCTTGCTAAGATTTAGAGAAAATGGTTGCCAATAATCCCAGAAAGACTGAAATAACAGTCAAGAACAGAAGAGAGGTAAAATAATCCTGTGTCTTCTTATATTTCTCATCCTAAAGCAAAGATGATACATAGGAGAGGAGTTTGTTATTCCAGCTGTAGATGACAGAATGATCCCCAAAACACTAGCATTGATTGTGAAGCCAAAGATGGGATGACAAAAAGGAACTCCTTACGTCTTGTATATTGGAGTGCAGAATCTGGGTTGTTATGCCTACTATTTTAACCCTTGCTGCAAAGTTTTCTACACTTCCTTGAAGGTTTGATTCTGGAAGGTGCTGAGAACTCTCTTTGGGATGGTCTATACATGTACTTTAGTGTTTCTGGATCAGTTTAGATTCCTCAAATTTTGCAGAATAAAGTCTCTGTTGGGTTTGTCTGTTTTTAAAGCGTAAGCTTGATGTGAGATGCATTTCATGTACCCCGCTCCAATCGATTTTGATAGCTGTTACACATATGGAATTCATCACTCATGATCATGCCTTAAATCTTGTTCCTTAGAGCACCGCAGAGAATTATTCACTGAGAAGTCTGTTGAAACACAGTTGTGTAAACATGAATTTCCCTACAGCATATTGAAATTCATCTTTCTGGAGAACCATTCTGTGTTTAAGCTATGCATGCTTTGCATAACAAAAATGTACACCATGCAACACGACTTTTTCAGGACTTCAACCTGGAAATAAAAGCAGTTAAGCTGGTGTTACTCTTTTGAACTTTGAAGACTTGTGAACCTCACTATTTTTCTCTGCATGAATGGGCTCTTTAGCTTGTGTACCACTCTCTTCTCCTAGATTTATCATTAGAGTTATAAGAGAGCTGTGTGGTATGTCTTCACAGAAGAAGAGTACAAACAGGAAACAGCCCACAAAATACAATGTAAATGTAGAAAAGTTAACAAAACTTGCCATTTTCTGTCATGTTTTTTAGGTCTGTGTGTCTATTAAGAATTCATTGAACCAGAAAATTTATAGTAAGGGCGAAAAATGACACAAACGGTGCTAAGTATTTTAAAAGCCRTAGGAATCACGCAGTGTATTTCACACAGCCTAATCCCACATACCTTTCAGAAGTTCTTATTCTCGTTTACTTGATATCTTTAAATACTGATTTTTCTCCCTCTCTCTCTCTTTTTTCCCCTCCAGGTACCACATCTGGATGTCAGCAGAAGATAAGGTAGAAGCAATATGTTATTCATGCCTTCCCTCTTGCTCTGCTGTACATCCAGCTCGTACTATATGAAGGAATTAAGTCATGCCTAAAATTTCTGCTCCCATATGGTTGCTGAACAACAAGATGCTACCTCATTACCAGACTGACAGAGTGCACCAGTGGTGAACATTAACAAAAAAATCCCTCTGCTTTTCCAAAATTCAGGGTGTTGCTTTGACACAGAATAGTATGTTAGCTTTTTAAGAAAATCAATACCTGATGTGAGGAAGGCCTGAAATGCTCTACTAAATACTACTGAAGCACAACATAGTCAATGAGTTGTTGAGAAAAGGAGGCGTAATGGCTAGGACAGTACTATTTATTAAAAGTACACGATTATAATGATTCTATTCATTGGTGGACTTTTGTTTTTCCATAAAGTTTATACCAATAATATCCAGAGATCTACTCATTTCTAACTGTCGAAATTCCTTATCTGGTCATGCAGTCCTCTCAGAGGCTTGGAATACTGGGAGATATGGGTACTAGTACTGAGCATGCTTAATAGAAATATTATAAATAGATTGCTGTTCTCTTCATTGTGTTACAAATAGGCAGTTTTGCAAAGTGTTTCCTGGTAAAAGGCCAATCATGATAATTTTTGTTGCTTTGCCTCTTACTAGGTTTGACTTCTGCCTGAGCAAAAAGCAAACTAACAAACAGAGACCCCAGCCAAATTACAATCACTCAGAAAAAATTCAGGAAAAGCTTGATGTTGCGGGCAAGCAGATCAAAATCTGCACATTGCAATTCCTTGCAACAGCAGCAGCCTTTACAGGGGTATACTCTAAAGTTAGCACATTTTTTGAGAGCTGAAGCTGAACCGAGGAAAAGGGACAAGGGAGCAGCTGCTTGCTTGGACAGTTCTACTGGCAATATTGTTGGATTTTGCTGTAAGTGGTAATGGCTTCTATTCAGCAGCTTACAGCCCTCCTCTCTCACTCATCCTCAATAGGAGTATAATGCAGCTACAGCTGAGACACCACTATTGATAAGTAAACTAACCTGCCAGGATGGAGAAAGTAGAAAGAAAAGCTGTGTAGTGGTATGACATAGTGAATGTCCAAAATCTAACAAGCTTAGTTGAGATTTCTCACAGATCTTTTTTCCTATTACAGGTTCCTGGTCTCTGCCTCTTGCCCTCTACATGTAGTACATATTCCTCTTAAAAAGAGACCTGTTCTTGTGAAACTGTGTGGGGGAGGGAGAGATGGGGGCTTAATATCATGCGCAGTCTAGTTGATTTCTTACAGTACTATGCATATAATCCTAATACATGAAAGTGTTCACATATGCACTTTACTAAAGCAAAGTTAAATACAAGTTTGTTGATGAGATCCTTCCCTAAAGTGAGTCCAATAGTGTGTTGTGAATGGATGGAGAACTGGACCTGCTAAGTAAAATAGTTCTGCCTCTCAATCTGGGTTTTCTGAAAGGAGGAAATTTTTGGCCCAGGGCATCCTGTAAGAGTGCAAAATTGTCTTCCCAGGGAAATGATAGGAGCTGGAGTCCTGGAGACAGACAATTATAAATGACTTGATGAAAAGTTATAATGGAATTTAGAACTATATGTGATTTTTCTTATAGTGTTTGCTGCAAACTACATAATGCAGTCCATGGAAAATTTAGCATACTATAAATCATACAGCACTTTAAAGAGTTCTTTGTGTTTCTGACTTCTTTCTAAGCATTTCAACAAAGTTACCTTAACTCTTCTGATAGATGTGACATATTTCTCTAGTTGATGCTGTGCATTTCCAGATGTGATTATGGACCATGGGATACGGAATGGTGTCTGAAAGTTATTGTTAAATCTTTTCCTATTGCTTATGAATCACTAAAGTATTTTTGAGATTCATTTTTTTCCACATGGATCCTTTCTTAAAATATAACAATCAAGGCACTGATTTATACAGCTTTACTTCTCTTGAAATAGCTACTAACTATCCATTGACAGYCCCATCTATGAAACAGCCCCAATGCCATTTAAAACATGGAGTGTTGTGCTTGTTTTGCTTCTGTATTTTGGAACCTATTGCTATTCAATTTAGTGCTCTAAATGAACTCTCATAATTTCCCATTATTGAGGAAAATGACCACCTGCCTCCCCCATATGTTGACTTCAGTTTTAAATACTTCCATTTGAAAGTCTTGAAACTCATTAAAGTGACAGTGCTTTCAGTACACAGTCTGGCACTCAGAACAAAATATACGGGAAAACATTATTTGAATTTTCAAAATTATTTCAAAACAAGTTCTGTTTCATCTTYCAAGCTTTCAACTATTGTGTAGCTTTCCAGACAAAATTGCTACTAGTTATCTTCATAGGGATTGTCATTTTTCCTGGTAGTTTATATGGTCTATTTTATTTATTATTGCATTCCAAAGTTTTACATTAACTACAGTCTTCAAGTCTTTTGAAACAATAGAACTCAACTCTGGCTGTAAATTATGAACTTTCTTGCAAGCCACCACCCCAAACAGAATAGAAAATTGGACAGAATTGAAAATAGAACTTAAACTTTTCCAGGCTTTGGGTTGTCCATATCTGATGATTTAGCATGACTAGTACAGATTTTTTTAAAAGCTACAAATTTAGAACCAGATAGGGGTCTAGTCTGAAGATCAGGTGAAAAGCTGTTCTTGAAATCCATATTTACTATTAATACGTAATAGGATTGTGCAAAATAACAACAAGACAAACCATATTTTGATGATATTGCAAACACTATGGGTTTTGCAAAAATGTCAGAGGTCTTTATTATCTCTATGTACTATTCTGCAATGGTTGATTGTGAGGTAAGATTTTCRCCTTAGGTGAATATCAGAAATGACTCAAATGTTAGATTATATAATTTAAATCTGAGTTCTACCTTGGGGAACTGCCAAGAGGCATCTTGTTGCAGAACTACACAATGTTCAGGACTCAAGATATAATATAGACTATTATATTGAGAACCATACAGGAAAATGTGCTTGCAGAGTTACATTGCTGTCTTCCATATAAGAATGTAAAAACCATTAATTTTTCCTGCACTTTTTAATGTTTTCTGGATCCCTCATTTTTATGACTCAGCACAAACTCACTGAAACAAATACTAGAAAGCTCCTAATACTAAAGGAGGGACAGTTGAGTTTTCCATACTGTAGTCTAAGTCTTAGSAGATGAGATGTAAATTTCTGCTTCTGACATGATGCATGCCCTCACTCTGGGTACAATTTGCAGAGACTTTCATGAGCCTTAGGGTCCCAAGATATTTAAGCTTTTTGAAAATTCTGCTTTTTTCTGTGCCTCACTTTCCCCTCTCTATAATAAAGATAACTTATTTTTACATTGCAGGCATGTCCTGAGGATAAGGATGCTTTAGGTCACTGGGGAAGACAGAAATACCACCCTCTTTCACAGTTGTCCATTTAGAAGGAAGAGATTTTTCAGTTAGGACTGACAGCAAATCTAATTTGCTGGCCTCCAAAGCAAAACTGCAAATTCCTGCAGATTCCATAGGTACCTAGATGAATTTGTGCTCATTTGTTGTTCTGTCATACTGCAGCCTATTGTTGCAGCCTATTGCTCACTGTGGAAACAGACAGCTGAAACCATAAAAAGCTCCCTGCTAGGGGTGCTATATTCTGCAAGGATGGCCAGAAACTTTGGGACTTCTAGTTCAGGAAGTGTTTGATGACAGAGTGGAGTCTGTCATATTTGTCTCAGTTGTGGGTTAACTCCTGCAGGTGACTGACACCAGAAATGAATTACTGGGAAAAACACAGATAAAAAGCAATGATCYGGCCAGCTCTCAATGTGAACAAAGCAGACCTTTTTCCTAGGGCAGAACTGCTGGGCATGGCAGACTCACCATGCCTGCTGTATACTCTGCCTGTGCTAAAGGTCTGGAGAATCAGGTTTATGGCTGCTGTTGCTGCTGTGGGGGACCTAAGCAGAGCATGGTCCATCCCAGCAAAAACAGCAGCTTTTAGATCCATTTCTTCCCTCCCGCTGGCAGAAGCAGGAGACAAAAGTCTGGCTCCCCAGGTTCTCCCTGCTCGCTCTGTCCCAGCCATGTTCTTTCTCCCTCATTCAACCCTATCCATGGCAGGAGCCGGCCCTTTCTTTCTTGCCTACTCTGCAGAAAAAACATGAAGTAGCTCTGATAAAGATCATGGCTACTTACCAGATTTCTGTTCCCAAACAGATTGGTATGACAGGGGATGTATTTAACTAAAGAGTCTATGAGGGACAATAGGAAAACTACAAAATTGCAAGAATGCTGTATAAAAAGGAAAACAAAGCAGCTGACATGGAGGCAGAGGCTGACACACTCCAATGGCAACAGAATATATAAGCAGCATATTTAGTGTGCTTTGTCAAATCTTACACACAACCCAAAACCATTCTGAATTCACACAAAAAGTGCCATCTAAGAATGGTACCTTTTCACATCAGTAATCAAGAATTTGAAAAAACAATGGAACAGAATACTGCTAAGCACTGAAAGCTATCCAATTTCTGCAATTATCAAATCTGAAAAAGATGAAATCGTTTTTAATAGAGCCATCTTATGAACTAAAGGTACAGAAGGTCAAATGAGGAAGCTTAGAGAATCCTCAGTAATTCTTGGAATAAACTTGCAAAATAAGCTCACCTCTAGAGCAAGAGCATAGCTCAGATAATTCATTAATGCAAGTGTGAAAATAAAGGAAAACTTCATCAAAACTTAAACAAAATTAAATGCACAAATATAAAGACGACTCATGGCTGAAGTGACAAAGAATCTGTGGGGAAAAGAAATCCATCCTGTTGTGAATAAAGACTGTATATAAACTCATGTCCAATAAAACTAAACATGTACCCTGTTAAGAGAACAAAGCAATATCAGATGATATTCTGCACAGGTGTGACTAGAGAGGAGTATGAGAGAGAAATTGCAGTTCATTTTTTGTCAAAAATGCCTTTTTATCATTTTTAAAAAGGTATCAGCTCTTGAAATTTTTCATGCTTGAAAACACTAAAAAGTTATCAAAATATATTGCTATGATACTTTAAAGACAATGTTTTATGACTGGAACCATTTTTCTAAGGATTTATTTTATATTGAAGCTATGGGTAAATTTGAAAACCAAAAGTTTCAAAATTATCCAAAAAATCAGAATATTTTTAAAAATTGATTTGTGAAAAATTGAGATTACAGCTTTCATCCTTATTCCATTCAAGGAGATTTCCCAGTATTTTGAAAATTTCTGAAGGTAAGAAAGCAGTAAATTGCAGTCTATGTATAACAGTGATGCAGTACAAAACAGGCGAACTAATAGTCAGGCTGTCACCAGATGCAAACACACAAAAACAAAAACACAAACAGACAGTAAGACAACAATGAAGGCCATGTCGACAACATGGAGTTGTGCTGGCCTGTCTATGTTGGCTCAGGGTGTGAGAAAAATCATACCCCTCAGGTGGCTTTGCTGTGACAGCAAAACCCTGGGTGTGGATGCAGTAATGCTAACAAAAGACGGGTTGTGCTGTTATTCAGGGACCTGGTGTTATTAAGACAGCCAAAAAGCTGTGTCAGCATGCTCTCTGTCTATGTTAGGGGGTTTGCTGACAGTGTGGCAGAACCTCTGTAGCATAGACAAGGTTAAACATGTCTTCAGAATTTGCAAGAGAGGGAAAAGGAATCATAATCTCACACAGACAAATTACCATTTTATAATGGGATGATCATACTATCAACAGGATCAAGATAAGTGGCAGATAGAATACCGAAGATATGAACTGAAACTTCAGATATAGTACATAGATGTGCTGCCTTCAGCAGGAACAAATATGTGTGTGATCCTAGTGGCTCTAAACTGGGATAAATGATTCATATAACAAAAACAGTCAAAAGCAAGCAAGAGTATTCAGAGCAGGCATTTCAAAGACTGCTCCAAAGCATAGCTACTAAAAGACTACCAAAATGTTTTGGGAAGATTGTGATGAATTTCAGGCATAAGATACCTGGAAATGCATAAAATAATCCAACCAATACAAGGAAAAAAAAAAGAGAAAGAAAGAGGGCAATGACATACACTGGAAAGAACAAAAACAAGACAAAACAAATTCCACATCATTGCTAAAGCTACAGAGACCATGAGTTGGAAAAGCTGCATGGTAGCCCTTGAAGCAGTTTATTTGCATGAGCCCAGTTTAAACAATGCTCACTGCCAAATGTCTGCAATTGAAAATGTATTTCCTGACTTGACCAAAGCAGAAATATTCTGGTTAGAAACATCAAAGGCAAACACCGAAGACTGCTACAACAGACAGCTATTGCACTTCATTTTGTATGCCAACAGGAAGATTCAGTGGTCCAAAAGGACTTGCCATATGTGGTAACTTCCACTGTACAAACCTACAGATGGGATGCTAGAAGCTCTGGTATAATTGTACTGCTAACAAGAGAGAAATACATAAAATTAAATAAAAACCAAGACAGAACTGCAATAAAAGCAAAAGCATACTGGACTCATTCAGTCACTCAGTAATTAACTGCTTGACCTAACCCCCAAACAGCAAACCAATATTCTGAAAACAAAGTCATTACTGGCAACGCAACAGACGCACAAACATTGYAAAAGAACAATTGATCATAGGAATTCCATGTAAGAAGTATAATGAACATGTTCATGGATAGGAAACCATACGAGTGGAAAATGACCCCTTTGAATGCATATAAAAAAGATTAGCATCCACATGCTGGCTTCTTCTCCAAAGTTGCTTTGCAGTATAAAAATATAGCAACTGACAAGTATAGGAAGAATTACATTTGACTGAAATATAAAGAAAGCTTATAGAGGGATAGAAAGACTCCAAGAGAGAAACAGAAAGGACAAAAATCCGTGAGCGTTCCTCCTGGCCTTTCTGTTGGGATGGTCAGAAAGACCATTTCAAAACTAAAAACACCCAGCTGCTTCCCAGCAAGCTTGAAACAGCTAAGCATCCACCAAGTTTAGTAGTTATGACGTAAGCAGAAAAATGCAGGCCAAGTGGCAAAGTGAGAGAATGAAAATCCAGTTTTCTCAAGAGACACAGGGACCTGCTTGCTACAAAACAGAGTAACTGCCTCACACTCTTCAAGCTCCTGGAAAGGAAACAAATGACAAGACGCTACTGTAAAGGCTGTCGTAGTTGAAGCATCTCATCAGACATACTAGCCCAACAGTAGTTTCCAAAAAACATTTATCTTTCCCAATCTCCTATGTAATTCACAAGAGACTATGAAATCAGTTGGAACTGGATGTCAAGACAAAACCACACCTATTTGTGAATAGCTGTAGCATTACTACTGTTAACATGGATGGAAAGACTAACAGACAAAGCAGAAGAGAAACCTAAAAGCCAAAACCTTCTATAATTAACAAGCTAGAGAGCTTCCAAAATGACCTCAGGAGGCACTGTCAAGAGCAAATTATTTCTCGGGATAAATTGTGCACTTCTTAGATGTTACACGTGCTGAACAGAAAAACCCTTGTTCATTACAACAGTAGCTGATGGGAATATATTTCATTTAAACTACAAATGCCTTTATCTACAAACAAAATTAGCTGGATGTGGAGGACAAAGAAATATGCTGTCTTCTGACACTCGATTAACAAGACATGGAAAAAAAACAATCCACAGGATGATGCCTGACTGGTAGGTAGATGTCTGCAAGAGAGAAAACACTGTAACACTTCAAGAATCAGGTGTTAGCCAGGCTCCAGTTGTTGGCAAGTAATTACAAGCCTTCAGAGAGAAAAGGAACAAGCATGAACAAACAGCCCAAAGTAAGAGCCCTTTGTTACTAAATGGATTGAAAGGACTATAAACCTAAAGTTGTATCAGTTTTATACTTCATGACTACCTTCATTATTTCAAATCTGAGACTGTAATAGAAAAGAGTCTCAGAAGGGAAAATGAAGCTTTGATCATTTATGCAGAAACTTGACAAAGATTTTCAGGGAGAGTCTGACAAAATGAAAACAGAATATATAAAAGAAGGAATGACGTTTAGATCTTACCCTGTCTTGCTAAGTCAAATTAGAGAAAAAAAGTAATAATAGTTGATCCTATGTACACTGTCAGGCAGATCCAAATGCTCCTTTCTGAACAGAGCCACACAGATTTTATAAAGGAGGGCTCAGAAAGACAAGACAGCCATTTCTCAGTTACTTTGCTGCTTAGGGTCCCTAAAATGCAAATTCTATGCAACAGTTTATTCTCATAAGCAGAGAGTTGTGAAAAGCAAACTACCCTAGAAAAATACAAAATGCTGTTTTTGCTTTCATCATTTTGAACAGGTCTAGTACAAAACTTCTGAAAGAATGAATGAAAACACCTTGATGAGTCCACATGAAAAGCACAGGCTCCTTAAAGCTGTTGCTTATGAATAGAAAACCAAATTGTAGTCTCTTTCTTGCCAGAGAAGAAATCATGGTCCAGGAACAAGTATAGGTAATTTATACGATGCAGAAGAGCTTGCATTATGATCAAGTGCACACTACTTTCAGAACAAAGGTTACAAAGAGTGTGCAGGCAACTCCTTCCTCTTTCAGGAATAACAGCCTGCTGCTTCACCAAGCTCTCAGCAAACATTTCTGCCCCAAATACTGGATATAGCTGGAGAGCTAAGAGCAGGCCTTGTGGTCACTTGCAGCAATTACTCCCAAAATAGATGTCACAAAACTAACAGTTATGTAGTACTCTCTCACACCAACAAAAATGATCAGATTAGATATAAAGAAAAATTTTTCACCCTGCAAGTGGTAAAACACTGGGGCAGGTTGTTCAGAGAGGTAGCGGAACCTCCATCCTTGAAAACTTGAATGAACAGGGACCTGAGCAACTTCGTCTATGTTGGACATGCTTGGACTGAGGGTTTGGACCAGACAACCTCCACAAGCCCCTTTCAGCCTAGCTTATTTTATGAAAATGTGGCTATTCTCAGCACCACCTCATAGGGAGAGCTGCAATAATAATGTGTTCAACACAATGTTCATCTTAGGACAAGCAGTACTCAACAACCATTAACTGATCTAACTTTGCTATATTACTAAGAAGCATATGTAGCATCTCTGCCTGTATCTCTCGTGTGGATGACAAAACTGAGATACACTGAAGTAGAAATTTGACCAATTTCAGATGGAAAGTTTAGTATTTTTACTGGCACCATTCTGCCTGATTGGTTTGTATAACTTAAACATCATAAAAAATAGAGATTTGAGCATCACAGCCAATATAACTTGTTGTGCAGCTGATAACACCATTGTTCCTGTGCGTACAGATGCAGAAAGAATGTAAATGTACTGCAGTATAAAACTGAGGCAGGAAACCATCTATTTCAACTGATCAGTTTTCATCAGTAAGCACCAACCTAGCATAACAGCATGGGTCAGGCTCTTTTGTGTTGGCTGACCCATACATTAATGAACTCTTTGTATACAGCAGCTAGTGATGAATCAAAATGTAGGAGTTTAAACAGAAAAATGTGCACAGTAAATTCCCTTTATCATTCTTCTCCAGACCTTCTGTGTGTTTTCTTGTCAGCCCCTCCCTACCTTTCTTATCTTTTCTCCCCTTCTTCTCAGACAGGCTTAGCCCTACCTCTCCTGGCCTCAGTAATAAGAGGATTTTCTTCTTCATTCATTTAATTTTAGATAAACGTTGAAYTGGGAGTTGTACATTACCCCTGATTCAGCTGTCTTGCTAGAAAGTCTGTAGGGGACTTAGTCTGAGTTGCATGTGAATGGACTTCAGAGATATATATASACTATATAATTAAAAGCTCAGGGGAGAAAAAGGCAGTTAAAGAAAAAAAATTAAACTGTTGCCAACAGCATATGGCTTAAAGTGGCACCTGAGAGACATTTTGGCTAAAGTCCTTTTTTGACTTTCTAACAAGACTACTTAAAACAAGCTACAGGTAAACTAGCTTTTCTGAAAGTCTTGAGGGGATAGGAAAGCACATACAAATCTAAGGTTTCAAAATGAGTCAGAAGGTATAACTGACTGTTAATCTGGTCATCATTAACAGAGAAAAAGTGAAGTTAAAAACTATGTCCAAATACTATAAAAGGCCAAGGGATCAGAAATCAGAAATAGTATCTTGGACCCTTGCCACCTATAATTAATACAACCAAGCTCAGAATTTTTCTGAGCTCCTTCTTACACCCTGTACCTCATTACTCTTACAATTGCAGGTATTCATAGATGTTTGTCTTCATTTCTAATAAATTGTTACCAGGTGTATGTCAATGCATAGCTCTTTCCTAAGAGGCTGGGAAAGACTTAGCTCTTGGCCACATATCCAACAATACACTGACTTGTAGAGGCATCCCAACATGATAAACACTATCACAATCTACTGCTCAAATTTAAAGCTTGTAGGTACAGTTGGTTTTTTTTTCTTAAAAAAAGTCTTATGTTCTTCACTGACATCAATAGTAAATCTATTGACAGCATAAGATGAAGACTTAAAATAAGGATAAATGCTTTTGAAAATCCCAAATAAAAGGGTTCTCCCCTGCCATATAATGATATCCTATTAATGGTGTGAAATTTTGCAACTGCAGCATGATTGCGTCTGGTCACTACTTTCAGCAGAGACTGGCAAGTTCCAGAATGAAGGAAAAYTAATCAGATTGGGATTTGAAAGTTGCTATTATAACTGATGTGAAGACCGCTATTGCTTCAATTTAAAGAAATGTGAAGTTTACATACATTTTCATGCTTTAAGAGGCAGTGTTATTTTTTGGCAACTGACCAAAGACTATTCTCTTCCAAATCATTCTGAAATTATTTGAAAATTAAGGCATATGTTACTTTTAAAGACTATTAAAGCTAATCATATTTCCACTTTTTCCTCAAAATGGAATAGTTAAAAATAGGGTTTTTTATTTATGCATACAGACATGTTGATTTTCATGTTAAACCACGTGTTTCACCACAGCAAAAGTTAGTTACCCTACTTCTACAATAGCCTTTTTTTCAGTGCTTTTCCCTTTTAGATCTCACAGCACTGTGGAACAGAAACACATAGAAGTGCCAGAATTTAAGTTTACATGGAAACAGTGGCAAAAAAATGTGTTTTTCTGATTATCTATAAACTGTGACACCTCTCCAAAGCACAAAGACCCCCATCTGCTTGCTGACTTAACTCTAATACCATTCAAGATAGGGAACACAGAGAACTTCATCTTCTATTTCAATTAAAAGGCCCAAATTGATGACTAGGAATGCTGAAAGTGAGGTATGAAGTTTACCTGAGAACTAAAATCCAAGCTGAAACTGCTAAATTTGACTTCTACAGGTCTGAAAGTCTACAAAGGTATTTTAAAATAATACCATGTACCCACTTCCTCCATCTCTGTACATTTAATGAGGGCTAGGGTCCCTGAAAGATGCAGCTCCTCTTTATTTGTTTCTATAGCATTATGTATCACAGAATCACAGAATGGTTGAGGTTGGAAGGGACCTCTGGAGATCACCTAGTCCAACCCTCCTGCTCAAGCAGGGTCACCTAGAGCACGTTGCCCACAGCCGCATCCAGGCAGGTTTGGAATGTCTCCAGAGAAGGAGACTCCACAAACTCTCTGGGCAACCTGTTTGAGTGCTCTGTTGCCCTCACAGTAAAGTAGTATGTAAATCACTTTAGTTAAGAATTTTAGTTATTAAGAATTTTGGTCTGATTAAATCTGACCTATCTAGATTAATCCTCTTCTCCATATTTAGAAATGGTTTATTAAAAGGATTAGTTTCTTCAGGGATTGTCTGCTGCCTATTCTCATTCTTGAAAAGCGTAACACCTGACCCTAGGGACTCATCTTTCTGGCTGGTTGTTTCAGCCACAATGCTTAAGTTAGTCAAAACACACCCACTGTACCACTCTATGCTTTGCTGCATTAGAAACTATTTAATAAGCTATCTTCTTGATGGCTCTCTCGTCACAACTGTTTTCATTGCCAGTGAGTATTGCTAACTCAGCTGATCTGGTTCTCCTCCTTTGTGGGTAAATGTTCCAAAGAAAAAGGTTGGGCCTCTGAAAAGTGCTGCATTTAGTTGGCTCTTAAACTGCTGTCAATTGCAGTAGCACTACTGGAGTGCAGAGATGCCTCAGTTTGTACAAACAGGGAATCTGGCTCCTTCTATACTAAATAAATGCAGACAACAGAATAGTACAATATTAATTCAGTGGCAGTAACCACGTAATATCAATGGAAGAGGGAAGTTGGAAACTATCCACAAAAAATTGTGTAAAAAATAAAACCATTAGCAAATGATTGCTTAGTGGGAACATGAAGCCCTTGTGTGACCTAGAACAGGAACTGACAGAAGTAACAACAAGAATCCCAGTGTCCARTTACTTGGGCTCAGGAAGCTTACATAGTTTAAACTTGTATGTACTGTGATGAGGCCCAAAGAAAAAGACCTGTCAAAATAAAGAAGAAATCAAAATGAGAGGGCAGATCAGCTTAGGAAAAAAGTCATACATGCACAGGTAGAGTGCTTTGCAAATGTAATGCAAAGTAAAAACAGAGCAAATAAACATCAGTGGTAGACAGTTCATACAAAGACAGATATTCACTATAGACAGTACAAGAAATCTGTAGGGCATATGAGTACAAGGCAGAGATGTGCCCAAAATCAAGTCACATAATCCTTCCTTGCCTCATCCTGAGCAAGCAGGCTGCAACATTTAGCTGTTTTTGGCAAACCGAGTTTACTGGGTGAAAAAAACACTAGCAACAAGGTATTAATGAATTATTATTCTACTGCTAGCAGTCAGCTCTCATGTAAGCAAGGCAGACTGCCTATAATAATGATTCAGAGAAGATCACAAGCAGATGGTGTGCTATATAAAAGTAATGAAAGATAAATATATATTGTAAAATTAATAGGCGGGCAGTAGTCAATGCTATTTTGAAGTCTAAAGCAAACAAGAAAAAAGACTAAAACCTGATTTTGGTGTCCTGCAGAAAGGTAATGATAATCTTAATAAATGCACTTAGAAACAGCTTCTGCTAAGCAGAGAACTCAAATCAATATTATAGCATTTATACATGCCCATTCATCAACACCCTAGCACAAAAATATACTGAAAATAAAAAACAGTTGCCTTGAGTACAACAAGGCAAAGAGGAGGATTTTTTTTGTTTGATGGCTAAACCAAAAAATACCAACTTAGATTTAACTTACACAGAATTTCCCAGTTTTTTCAGCAAACTAAAAACAAAAAAACAATAAAACCTCAGAAATTTCATAGTGGTTTTCTGTTCATTTTCTTTAGCCTTTTGCTTTAAACCTTTCTTTTGCTTTTTGTATCCATTTTTAATATAGAAAATGTTGCTGAGAAAGAAATACTGGAAGTTTCATTTTGGAAATGTCAAAGCAGAATAACAGATACTCTGCTTCATTTTTGGTCAGTTGGAACAGAGGAACTAAAGCTACAGTTGTCAATTATTCTGTTTTAAAAACAAAACATTAACCTTGAYGTCTACCTAATTATTCAGCGCACTCTTTAAATTATCTAAGAGCTAGATTCTGGTTTCCACACAACTTGTCACATCAGCTCAACAACTTCCACAATCACTAAATCCACTACTTATTTATTAGCAACAAGTGAAGTCTCAGGGCAGCTGCAGAAGATTCTTTGACCTTTGAATAAGTCATCAGGCCTTCCAGCAGCTGTCATCAAAAGACAGATATTTTTGACTGATGTGAAAAAAGAAAAACCCATGAGCCAAATTCAAAACTGATGTTGTCATACTCCTGTGGATAACAGATAACAAAATACTAAGCTCCCAAGAATGCAAACATCCTGTTAATGAGCCAGATGTTTACAGCTGTTCACATCAGAAAATACTTTGCTGCTGGATAGTTTGAAGTGTTTATGCTGACACAGAAAGAATAGATACTTAGATTTCCAGGGTTGCATGAGAGTGTGCAATCTGCTTTCTCTGGATTTATACCAAAGCAGAGTTTGACTTTTAGTCTTACTACCAATAAAGGTCTACCTTTTTCCTAGTCACCACTTACATTCGTATGCGGTCACCGAGATACAGTTCCTCTTAGTCCTGAAACACCACCATTATAAAAACTTGAGTTTCTTTCATAGCCCAGTTTTCCTTTGCCTTCTTTTGTACTGATTTATCTCCCCTTGTTCTTTCCCTTTGCTTCTCTTGCTCTGTACTGAACTTATTTTGCCAGCAAGTCCCAACCTCATTATAATTTGCTCCTTCCAAGGAGCCTTCTCTTCCCCATACTGCCTAAGTTTCATGTATGGTTACAAGAAACTTAGTTCCCTGAGCACAGAAACTAGGAAAGCTTGGTTTCCCATGGATTTGTATTTCTTGATTTAATGACTTCAAATTATGTATGGAAGAAACCTGAACTACGTTAACTGACAAAAAGAAAAATCTTTGTCTAAGGAGGGGACTTCCAGGTGTCTAATAAGAGGCAAGTGGAAACCACTTTATTTTAGTAGAATCTTTAACAGAGTGTCTCCTTTACTCAGCTGCACGTTCTCATAAGACTTRTAGAAACTGTAATGGTTTTGAAATTAACATTTAAGAGGTGTTAGAGATACAAATATAACCTTATGATTGCATAAGCTTAATTTCCTTAGGAAATCAAAGTAAATGTAACAGTCTTTTTTAAAGCACCTTAGAAAGGATTTAACTTCAGCATCCTTTGTCTTTGCCATTGATATTAGGCCTGTTATTTTCATTAACAGGAAGCCTCTAAATATGATTAAAATCATACAAAATCCTATTATACATTAATACACCTATTTAGATGTTGGCGTATTCATTCTAATGCATATGAGATGTTTCAGTTTCACTGTCAACAACTTTCTTCAGTTCAATTGACATTCCAATAATAAAAAAGAAATGGATAACTGGAGAGTGAAATTCTGCAATAATGAATACATATACTGCCCACTAAAAATGGAATCTACATTCTTTATGATTATCTTCCTAAAGACCACCATGCCATGAAGAGTTCTTGAGAAGTTTTAAATAAGGCAACAATACCTCTTAAATATTTTAGGTCATTAGGCTGTCCACCTGAGACCAGAGAAAGGACAGACTTTATTACAGGGTCAAGAACATTACAATGGAAGAGACAACTTAATTAAAATTGAGCCATTTGGAGCAAAGTGACAAACTAATCCCAAGGAGGTGCCCACTGACTGAGTACTCAAGAGCATTCTATTTACTTAGAAACAGAGGCCTATTTATATAACATTTTCTATCAATATGTGAAGCACTGTAGCACCCTCAAAGGAAACCACACAAAAATATACACTGCCCTACAACAGCAAGCAATGTTTTGTCAACCCAGAGCTCAAATGAGACACTGAGGCTGAATGTTGGTGTATTAGTGATGTTTATCATCAGGTGAAACAGAGCCATTACTACACTAATGATACCTCTCATATGCTGATAGCATCACCCTATTTTAGCTTGCAGTCATATAATTCAGTCTTGCAGTTTAAGTTATGCAAGTTTTGCTTATCTGGAAATCAAGGTACTGTAAGCTGTTACTGCTTTACTACGATGCTGAAAGTTATTACATTTAGATTAACAGAAAAATAGAAGGTTCAGCAGTTTAGATTAATTGGGACAGTTTCAAGGTTCTGCAGTTTTAAGTATTTCTTTTTTTGTCCATTTTCAAAAAAGTTAAAGAATCCAAAGAGTTAATTGAGTATTAACATACATAGCCATGCACCATTCCTACAGGTTAATTTTAGCAAAGGCATCTTCTCCATTCCAGATTCTGCATATATGTGCAGTATCTCCAGAAAGTTCATGCTGCCTAGCTAACTGAGGAAAGTTCCCAAGGTTTGTCATCTGAGGTCTCGATAATGTAGGTCCTTAGATATTCTTAAAACCTTCATTTTACTCAAAAATAACCAAGCCACATTAGTTTTTTCTTTTGAAATTTCCTCATAAATCAGTTAGTTCAGTGTTTTCTTACATGTGTTTCTCTTCAAGTTCCAAGCAGCTCTGAAATCCAGCCTTCAAGTGCTTGAGCCAGCTATGGTCTAAATATCATCTTATTTAGAAAAACTCACTCCTCCATCAATTAGTATTTCTGAATATTTAGCTCAGAACTCCCTCCACTAGTTTCACCATATAATCCATGTCAATGATCATGTACATCTTGTCAGTTATGGCCTCTGCTATTTTACATTTTTGCTACTTCCCAAGCATTTCCAATCAAAAAAATCTGAATTTTATCTTCTATTTTTTCCTATTATCTGCTTAAAAAAAGTTGCAAAATACTCTTTTGAGTGTATTTAAGATCACATTTTAATCATAAATTGTTGGTTTGAGTATACAATTACGAAGTTTCCAAAAACTGATATCAAAGAAAATTATCAGAAAAAAGAAAATGCTTGGAAAGCAATTGTAAGAGCCTCAGTAAACACTTCTCAGAAAAGATGTTGTCATTACATAGGAGTAAATAATGTAAATTTCTTATCACTTAATAGCACTGTATGTACCTTAACTGAATGTTTATTATGTTTAGAGAGGTAAGTAAATAAACCTGGTATTAGAGCTGCACAGTAAAGTGCTGAAGAATATTTCTTACCTGTTGATGCATCTCTAAAGTGTGGGAAAGGGAATTAAAATATGGAAGGCAGAAAGCATCAATACAGTTGAGTTGTAAATAAAGGAGGCACTCACATCAATATGTAAAATAGAGATTTATCATACAGAGAGATACAGATGAACTGTATGTTTTGCTGAAGCTTGAAAAGTAAAAATGACCTCCAGTTATTGTTTCATAGAATCACAAAATCACTGGGTTGGAAGGGACCTCTGGAGATCATCTGGTCCAACCCCCCTGCTCAGAGCAGGGTCAGCTAGAGCAAAACCTAACTGGACATGGTCCCAGGCAACTTGTTCTATGTTCAGTCTCCTTCACAGCTAAAAGAAAAGTTCTCTTTAGATTTCAGTGGAGTTTCCCCAAATTCCAATCTGTGCCCATTGTCTCTTGCCCCATCACCAGGCACCACTGACAAGACGCTAGCTCTATCTTCTTTATACCCTCCTGTGGGGTATTTATACACWCTGATAAGGTACCTCCTGAGCCTTCTCTTCTCCAGCCTAAGTAGTCCCAGCTCTCTCAGCCTCTCCTATTTTGTCAGATGCTCCAGTCCCTCGATCACCTTTGCAGCTCTCCACTGAACTTCCTCCAGTATGTCCGTGTGTCTCCTGTACTTGGGAGCCCAGAACTGGACCAAGCACTCCAGTGGTGGCCTCACTAGTGCTGAATAGAAGGAAATAATCACCTCCTTCAGTCTGCTGACAGTGCTACCACTAATGCGGCTCAGGGCGCTGTTAGCCTTTTTTGCTGCAAAGGTGCATTGCTGACTCAAGTTCAGCCTGGTGCCTACCAGAACCTTCTCTGCAAAGCTGCTTTCCAGCTAGTCAGCCCTCAATGAATGGGTTATTCCTTCCCAGGTGCAGGACTTGGGATTTCCCTTCACTGAGCTTCACAAGGTTCTTCTCCACCCATTTCTCTAGCCTGTCAAGGTCCCTCCAAAAGGGCAGCACAATTATTTGTCCACTCCTCAGTTTTGGATCATCTGAAAGCTCACTGAGGGTGCATTCTGTCTCACCACCCAGGTGATCAATGATGTCAAACAGTACTGGCCCCRGAACTGACTCCCTAGAGTAATCTTCTAGTGACTGGCCTTCAGCTGGACTTCATGCCACTGATGACAATCTTTTGAGCTCAGCAGTTCAGCCAGTTTTCAGTCAAACTAACTGTCCACTTGTCTTCACTTACCTACTTATCTTTCAGTTTGTCTATGATGTTGAGACAGTGTCAAGAGCTTTAAAGCTGAGGTAAACATCCACTGCTCTCCCTTCATCCACCCAGCCAGTCATTTCACAGAAAGCTATCAGGCTGGGCAGGCATTTCCTCTTTGTAAATCCGTGCTGGCCCCTCACCATCCTTAGGCAGAACTCCAGGAAGCATTTCAGCTGCTCTCCTGCATAGAGTGTAACTCTACCCTCCTTGCCTTCCTGCCCAAAGAGCTTTTATCCATCACAGCATTCCAGTTGTCTGAGTTATCCCACCACAYCTCCATGATCCCAATGAGATTGTAGCCCTGCACTGCTGCACACAGACTTCTAATTCCTCCTCTTTGTTCCCTATGCAGAGGGCATACACACACTTTAGAGAGGTACTCCAGCATGCCAGCTTCCCAGAACAAGCATAAGAGCTTTCCCCATAATGCAGTCCCATAGGCACTTATTTATATGCACATGCTTCGGGTGATTTCACTTCAGCCCTCCCGTTCACATCATCCCACACCCTTTACTTGCCAATTCAGTACACCACTTCCTCACTTAGTTGTTGGTCAGCCTCTCTCTCTCTCCTAACTCTCCTAGTTTAAACTTCTCCTTACCAGGAGAACAGGTCATCTTACAGGCCAACCTGTTGGCAGAGATGTTTTTGCCCCACTTAGTCACATGGATCCCATCCACAAAACAGTTCTCAGTCTTCAGAGAGGGCCCCATGAGGATCTGTGCAATCAATTGTTGACCTGCAGGACCTATCCACTCCTCTTCAAGCCCTTCCCTCCCACCACCAGGAGGGAAGTGAACATCACCAGGGCCCCCAGCACCTTGTAGTTATGGTTCATGCTTTCCAGGTCTCCTTTGGCAATATTGTTATCATTCACATGAAAGAAGAGCAGTGGGTAGTAGTCTGAGGGCCAGACAAGCTTTGGCAGTCTTTCCACAGCATCCCATATCCAAGGCCCCAGCATGCAGGAAGCCTCCTAGATGAGGGATCTGGTTAACAGATGCAGGCCTCCATCTTCCACATCAGGGAGTCTTCCATTACTATCATTTGCTACTTCCTCCTGATGCTCCTGTATGGCTCAGAAAATGCCAGCCCCAAGGTAGGATTTGACAGAGCTACCAGCTCCTTGTCTGCACTGCATCTATCCCTAATTGCAGATCTGCAGGCAGGGCAGAAGCCTTCTACCTAGGGCTAGAAGTCACCAGCTTCCAGTCTTCATCATCATGGGAGCCTTCATTTCCCAAACCTATATACACAGACTGTCTCCTTCAGAACAGTCGAGGGTTCAGGCTCCTGAAGCTGCAAGGTCTCTGTGAAGATCCGGTCAATCTCTTCCTCATCATCCCAGGTGCTATGCAGTCCACTGACCTCTTTATGAAGCTCTTCTATTTGACAACACAGATCCTCCACAGGTACACACCTCCTGCAGGCAAGGAGACCGGGCCCAGGCACTCCTTGCAGCCCCATCTTCCCTCTGCAGTACCATCTGGGTCAGGGCCTCTGACATTACAGGGAAAGTTGCTCCAACAGCTGCTAAACACTATACCCTGTGGCATATCACCACCACTTCTGAAGAAGCAGAGACTGTTCCCAGCACAGTCCCTGACCCCCTTTTGCATCAGCTGCTGCTCTCCAGGAGCTGTATTCTAGGCCCAGCTCTTATATAGGCATCTCCCAAGTATCAGTTAAATGATTGCTTGACCCTGCCTAATCAGGCACCAGCTGGAGCAAAAGCTCTTGTCACCCTTTGATCAAGGACAGCTGACACAGCTCATTAGCACTGCTAGAGCAGTGCAATAGTAGTCAAGGCCTTCTTAGCTATCCCTTTCCAGCAGCAGCAGGCACCCTCAAATTCCTCAAAGGGTTCCCAGGAAGGTTCCCAGAAGTTGCCTCTGTTGGCTGCCTCTGTTCACTATAATGTAGCTAAACAGCATCTTGGTTTGTACTGAGTCTGCTGGCAAATGCAGACCAAGAACTAGTCTTAGTCTGGAGGAATATGGTGAAAGTGCAGTTTGAGCACGATAGATGTCAGTAACAAGGACATTTTAGACTTCCAAAATACAGTGGAACTTTTGAATTCCCAGATTCATTAATATAGAATGATATTCTTTGGGTTCAGAGTATTCTGAAGTGTACATATTCTGCTGAAAATTTTATTTAAAATTATAGCTGAGATTAGTAAAAGTCATTATCTAATTTGGAATAAAAATTTTTAGAAGACAGATTATGCTTACGTGTTCTTAGAAGAGCAATTCTAATGTATTTGTAAACACAGCTGACCTAGTTGTATATAAACCTCAGTTTTGACTGTTGTGCTTTGCCCTAACCACTGCATTGTTTTATCCTGAAGCATAAATCAGAAACATAGCACCAGGCAAGAAACAGTAAGCAGTTGTACATCTATTTGCAAATAATTCATGTACCACTGGCAAGGTAGTTTTATTCATACATTATAAAAGCATTGCAGCTGAGGCTCCCATATTACACATTTCAGATATACACCATTCCATAACAAAGTAGTAGTAGGAGTATTTGTGGCAGGAGTCTTGTAGTGACCATGGTCTAAAGATGTGCAAAAGACAGGCTTACTGGGTCTTTCCCCAGACAAGAGAAGCTGTAGCCATAAAAGAAGCTCTAAAAATGTCCTCCCCTGCTTGAAGTGGYTTGTTGCCCCTGTGAGTTAGTAGCTGATGCATCCTTCAGGCATCCAGGGTTTTCACTAACCAGTGGCTTGTGAGTCTGGCACTTAAGGAGAAAGTGCTATTTTGACATCACAAGCAAAGTTATTACTCTCCTCCTATCATCATTTGCATATGGCAGCCCTATTTTTTACATCATTCAAACTGAGCCAATCAGCTTTGAGCATTTCTTAGGGTTCCCTCGCTCTGGGGTATGCATTCACTGTGCAGTGTCGTGCCGCCTGAATTAATATGGCCGCACTGCTGCTGGCTCCAGAGGTAGTTTGTTCATCTGCACTGCAGAGACTGACATTATTCCAGAGCCAAGAACTTTTCTAAATTCCCTCAAAGAAGAACAAGATATTAGGAGCTGGTTTTGATCTTAACAATGCCAAAACATAAGACCTTAATTACTGTCAATGAAAAGTTAAGAAAAGTTGAATTTATCCAGCCACTGTTAATCTGGGAGATGTTTAAGGTTGCTCTTTGTTTTCTCACTGGATTAGAGCAATTCCTAACAGTCTGGATCACTTTGTATTACTGCTAAAATTGTGATAGTAATAAAATGTAAATGTGATCAGTTTTGTCTTATTGACCATCAGCCTGTTCTTCAGTTTTTTTCTCTTTTTAGAAAAGGTAATATTACTTGTAAGTAGCACTAGAAAAATATCTTTAAAATTATTTCAGACACTTCAGAATAAAGTTCAGTTTGCAATGAGACATGGAGTTCATTTTAATGGCATTGATCACTCACCTCCTTATGGACTTTGACAAAGAGGCCAATATATTGCAAAAATATTAGATCTGCTGAAAATAAGCCTTAGGACTTGGATAAACAAAAGTGTTGGTTATAGAAAGTTATAGAAAGAAACATTTTGAAGTTTACCACTTTCCTCAATCTGAACTGAGTATAGCATCCTTCCAAACATCAGGATAGTTCATGATGCAATAAACAGGACTCATCAGCACTCTATGACATGATGCCATCATGGGAAAAATAATATTGAAAAAAATATCTAACTTCGGGGTACAAAAATGTGATGTCCCTTTCTCTCACACATGGTTTGAGACACAACAGATCACACTTGTCAGCTTCTGTTCTGAGTCCCAGAGCTTGCTCAGGCTCAGAATGAGTACAGAGCCCTATGGGATCTTCAATTTGTGCAAAATCAAACCTCACTTCCTCTAAGAAAAGTGCATGAAGTCTTCATGAGGTATTTGCACTTTTCTTTAATTCTAATTCCACTTCAACATTTAGTTTTTGCTGTATCCATTCTCTCCAACAGAAGTAAATGTGTGCAGTGACAAATGATTTCACCTAATTTTGAACTGAAACCCTTCAGTTTACATCATCCATTCTCACAGCAACACTGGAGGTAAAACCCAACAAACAGCTGAGCAGTATGTTGCCCAAACAAAGAAGCTCTGAAGGTCTACCAAAAGCTAGTGTTTTGCATGGCTTCGTATGAAAACATGTTAGCCTAGGGTCAGTTAAAAATTCTCTAGGCTAGATTTTGAATTTATAACAAACCTTGCTACCAACTTTGTTGAGTCAAGGTACAGATTTTGTAATGAAATGTCACAAAGCTCTGCAAATGACCATTCATCTAATTTATTCTGTGTTGCTTTTTGCAACAGTTAAAGCTTTTCTGATTAAATACACTGTGGAAACTGAAATGGCTAATATGACATTTCAAAAGTTAGTGATCAATACTATAATCATTAAATTAATTGGGGTTTTAAATAAAAATGACAGACAGGGGAAGTGTGAGCAGAGCTATGTCCTTCATTGATTTTTATTTCCTGTCACTTTAATGAAATACTCATTGGTGTTGACTAGATTTATCAGCATTGCCTTCTGAGCAAAAACAAACAAAAAAGAGGTTACTATAGTTATTAGTTTCTATGGATATATGGTGAAACTTTTGCTGGTTTTACTAGGACAAAGGTTTGACTAACAGCTTCCTTTTGATTTGAAGTTAAAAAGTGTATTTGAATTCAGATATCACTAAGCGCTCTATGTTTTTCATTTTATGCTTGCTAACATCCTGATATACTCACACTGCTAATTTCATTTGAAATAGACTTGTTGGAGCCTCTTGCATGGTGAGAAAAAATACAAGTTTCATGGTTGGATTCAGCCAAGTTTTTTAATATGGTGAAACTCAAAGCAGCTTGTCCCTTATTTTCAAATACAATGAGGATGTCCACATCCTCCTGTGGTTTGGGGATGGGCAAGCTACTTGACTTTTGAAACAGAAGCTGGAAAGGATCTCCACCTCCTTGACATATTAAGGTGATAGGATTTCAGTTGTGATTCATCAACATGGTATTTTCATGGATAATCAGGCAGGTTTTGTTGCCTTTTAGGTATTGAATGGGATATCACTATCAGACATCAGTTAAAAAGGTCTGATAGAGATTCTGTAGTTCCTATTTGTTCCCACCCTTATCCTTTCTTCTTGTCAGTGTTCGCACAGGTATGGAGGTATGCATGCAAGGACTTCCTCTTTCCCTTTCACAATTAGAGTCTCAACATGGGAATTCCTCCCTTACTGTGAATTCTCAGAGATATTTCTCACCACCTTTAGAGCAATAAGGCAGTAAAACCAATATTCAAAGCCCTTTGAGTGAGGTTTTCAGCTAATAGAGCACATCAAGGGGATCCAGATACACTGCTCTAATCAATGCTGCAGCCTGGGTAGTTCTGCTGAGTGAGAGCTCAGTGACACATGCTATTTGTGAGGTGACTGGCTCTCTAAGAAGAACAACAGAGAAACACTTGTAAATTGTGATCTAGCCTTGAATAAGCTGCTTCTTGTTTAAAGTGTTTGATTACAAATATATTTTGCAGCCAAAAAGCTTTGTGAGTGTTTTACTTTGCAATATTCTAGTTCCCTTGTTGGGATAAACTACCGGCTGAACCAGCTTATTGCCTCATAAAACAGAGCAGCAATACTATTATCACTTAACTGCACCTGAATTCAGGCAGAACTACTTCGTTCAAAGAGTAGTAAACACTTGGAGTAAGTTGTCAAGTAAGGTCATTGAAGCAAATAACATAAATGAGCATTAGAGACATGGGACACTTTCACGAAGGAGACTGAAGGATACAGTGACAACATGGCATGCAAGTAGGATGAACTGAACTCAAGGAGGGCATGCTTCACTATTATTAAAAATTATTCCTTTGCAGAGAGACAGTATAAAGCCTGTAGGTACTTATTACTTATATCCCCGTAAGAGCCTTAAGTAGGACGTAACAGGTACACAGCAGCAAATTTTAGCCAGGATAAAGAGGACTTTGATCAATCCAATAACTGTCAGAAGCACTATATTCATCTCTGTGTACCTTTAGAAGGAGTAGCTCTTTGAAATATGAAGCATATATTTTCTGTTTGCACTTTTGTTTTCTGCAGTTCCTAGAAATAACCTGACCGTGAACTAAGGTTCCATCATGTGAGAGTGCTAACTGGAGCTTTTGTTTGTGGCTCAGCCTGAACACTTTGCAGAGTTACAGAGGTACAAAAAACTCTGTGAACAAAGTTAATGCACCTAAAAAAATGTTGTGTTACATTCCAAACCTTGTGATGTGCAAAAAAGAACACACTAGACATACGGAGCTAAGAATTTATTGTTTTCCCAGTTACTATTTTAAGTCAAGAAGTCAGAATTGTCATATAAATCCAGAAAAAGCTTCATTAATAATACAGTTGGAACTATTATACCAAACATTCCTAGCATCTACTGCTTTTCCCTGGTATTATGGTAGCCCTCCAGCGTTCCTCTGGGCCGTAAGGTTGACCCTTCAGTTTTCCTCAGGCAGACTGGGAGGGGCAGGATTTAGGAGAAATTCTAAGTCTTTTTAAGGAGGAGAGTGATGTTCATGGTGGATACCTTTTCCTCCTCTTTGTTGGGAGAAGCATGATGTTGACGTTGATGCTTGCTTCCTCCTCAGTCTTCAGACCACTTGGGTCTGTTTTTAAACATTTTCTGAATGCAATCTGTTTGTGTGCTTTTTCTTTTCACTAGTTCCCCACTGAAGTTTGAAAGTCACACAGTAGCCTCCCCTCAACCTCAGTTAACATACAGGACTAATTCTTTTTATACAGAGACTACCTGTATTTGTCAGACTTTTACCACGTGCAAGACTCTCAGAGCTGAAGCTCAAAACAAGTTGCACACTAGTCACTGGATCACTGGCAATTGCTGAACAAGCTACAGTCAGCTCAAGCCAAGGCAAGTCCAAACAGTTCTTGAACACTGCACCATTACTTAGCACCTTTCACTAGTAATGGCAAAAATCATGTTTACTGGGTTGTAACTGACATTATTCTGCAGTGAAAGCATTAACTTTAATGCTTGATGTGTGCCAGATTTTAGAACTTGTTCTGTTCTGAGCAGTCCCCTTACTGTACTCTTCTCTAAACTTAGCACTAGTTTCCTTCTACTTGCCACATCTTCTTTCTGCCATCCTTTCTATCCTCAATCAGATCCTACCCATTACCTAGCTTGTACCCTTGCAATCTTTGCTAACTTTGCTTGCTGTCTTTGACCTCTCTCTCACCTAGGAAATTCTAGAATGTGTTTCTACCTACGTACAGATACTTTATAGATTCCTACCTCCAACTTAATCTCTGCTCCATCACAGTTCTTCCGAAAAGTCATGAACGGTGTCATTTCCTTCAGCCTGGTCCCTGTGGCCAGCTCAAGATTCCTTACCACTTTTGCCTGACTGGTTAACCCTTGACAGTCTTTTTCAGAGTCCGTCAAAGTCAATGCACAGGATCTCATCAACTTCACTGTGCTTTAGATAACTGGGTATAAATTACTGTACTTATTATTTAATTAATGCTCATGACCAAAACTACCCTTTAAAGAAGAATCATCATTTCTCTCATGAAAATAGCTCTGTTTGTCTGATTTTCCAAACAAATAACTGAACTCCTCTCTGTTGGGACAGAGGTTTATCATTATACAGTCAGCTCTAGAGTCTTATCACCAACAGTTGTACACGATACAAATACTCACTCTTGTTTCAATGCCAGAAGCAAATGAAGATGCAGTTCAACCTCACTTTGAGATAAGGACATACTATGCATATTCTTCTCTAGAAAAAAGAGGAGAGCAACATAAACTTTGCTTCAATCTATTTTCATAGATTTCTTAAGCTAATAGTTAAAATAATTAGTTAAATACTTAAAAATAATATTTGAGCTACAATAACAGTATCTTTCCTTTTGAAAATCAGTAATCTTATCAAATATGCCTCTGAAAAAAATCAAATGCAACTATTTAGCAGCAGCTACTTTTACGGTTAAAATAGCTGTTTGTTTCTACCAATAAGATTAACATTAGAAGGAAGTTAATCGATACAAGACTTAAGTCACATGGTTTACTTTTCTTATCTTTTGAGTTTGAAAGTACATGACCCAAACAATACTCATCTGCAAATGTTTTCATCTAAGGTTCCATAAAAGTGAGAATCATCCTGTGCTTAGGAAGTCATGCTGGGAAGATACAAATTCAATTCCAAATTTTTTGTATGACTGGTCACTTAATGTCAAATTCAGAAATCCCGAATTCCACCTTAATCTCTGATCTTAGAAAATGGAAAAGGCTACTCATCTCTAAAGAGCAAGTCAAAGGGACTAAAATAAAATACTAGTCATGGAAAAATGAACTAGCTAATAAGAAACATTAGGTTCACAGAGCCATATAGAATGTAGATTTGTTGCATATGACTCCAATTGTTTTTGCTGTCATATCATCCTAACTCTTTACAAAATGGGAGTAATATTACTTCTCTCTGGAGATTCATGTAGTGTTCAAATAGTATTTCAGTGGAGACTGTAGAGATACCTTCAAAAGACAGTTTTAACTTCTGTGCCATCAACTTGTTTGCCAGGAATGGTGACTTCTGACTCTTACAATTTTGGATTTTCTTAAGTAAGCGTCAAGAAAAAGAAGACTCTATATACACCTCAAACTATTTAATATTGTTTTAGTCAGAAAAAATGATACATGTCTATACTGCTGGTTTCAAACAAAATTTGTAAAGTACTCTTTTTTGTCAGTATTTTGATGGTCCCAAAAATTCAGTTTTACTGAATTGGTTTTGGAGTTTAGAAAAGGGACAGAAATTACCTCATCTAACAAATTACACGTGATCATTTCAATCAGAAAAACCCAGTTAAAAAACAAACCCAACACTAATCTGAAAATGGAGTTGTTTCTTGCTCCAGTATAAAAAGCTGAAGGCAATTAAGCATGCAAGAAGGTAATAAGACACATTTAAGCGCCTTCATTCTCTGAAGGATACAGATAATAAATTAAGATACTTAATCAAACTTCTAATGTTTTCATTTATGATCTGCAAAGAAATAATTTCTGTAGGAATCACAATTTAAAACAGTATTCTGTTGCTATATCCTGTCCTGAAAACTGCCTCGATGGCCTATCAGTGAAGTCACTCATGATCATCCTTTATTTAATTGAAATTAATGTCTGTCTGTGATCTTAGAAGGTCAACTCTAATAAATGATATTTTATAAATGTGTTTTAAGAAGCATGAGAAAGACAGACATCTAAGAAACTCATCCACATTTCATATATTCTGGCAATTACAGGTACAAAATACAGGCCAAGTCTTTCAAGGCTGATTAGTTGTTTTGGATGTTTTACTAGTAAGTGCTTGGTAGGGCTGATTTTCAGAAACTATCCTGAAATCTGTTCCTTTCAAGATGCCTCAAACTGCATATTCAAAATTCAGTTCTTCCTGAGAAGCATTTATAAGGCCTTGATTTGGCACACAGCTGTTTTACTCTGTACAGCTCTTCCCCTGTGGTTGTTTTATGCTACAGTCATTATTCCAGATGGGATTTTTTTGCACTTTCTGTTAAAGCATTTAGAACTGGTCACTGCTCATGGGAACCTGCTGGCATTAGATATATGATTAATCTAATACAGTCTGGCAGAACCTGTGTTCTTCCTATAGAAAATGGCACGCTGAATTATATCCAATCTCAGGAATAGTTGTGAAAGCTACAAAAGATATGTGAGGAAAAAGAAATAGACATCCTTCAAATCTTTCCACAGAATTCACATTCTTTTCCTTTTTATATGTCACTGTCTCTTCCTTTGCCCCTACCTGATTAATACTAAAATAAAATGGGAAATAAAAAATAAAACTTGATCATAACATGAAAATACCCCGAAAAAATACATGAAACACAACCAGAGGCTCCGAACTAAATCTTCTGAAAATAATGCCTTCCCTAGGCACTTCTCCTTTTCCTTCTGCCAGTTGCTTTCCTCTGACCTTCTGGCCAGCTGTAATTGTTCATTACACTTTGACTGTTACCCATTTAATTTATATTATAAACTCATGAGAGCAGGAAACGTAAATATCCAACAACAGTAGCACTGTAAGTTTTATACTGAGACTCTAAAGAAGGTTGTTCTGTTTAGTTTATCCAAAAGATTAAAAAATGACTTGATCACCACTTACAGGTACCTACACAGGGAAAGGTTGTTTTACAGTAGATGGTTCCTTAATCTGGCAAAAAAATGGTTGTAATGATAGCCAGCAGTTGGAAGTTCAAGCCAGCTACACTCAGACCAGCTACCAACCTCCCACCCACACACCTAATAAAGCTGTAAAAATAAGGTAGTAAACCATAAAAACATTTTATCTAGGAAAATGGTGGATTCTCTTTAAGTTTTTAAATCAAAATTGGCTGCCTGCATACATTCAAAATGTCTGCCATGGCTCATACAGAAGTGATGAGCTTGATCCAGAAATTATTTGCTAGAGTTTCTTGGTTTGTACTGTGCAGATGATCATAGTGAATTGAACTAGTCTTTAAAAATATTTATAGATTTTTATAATTTATAGAATATATAAATTTATACTGTATATAATATATATAWTTTTTATATATATAATATATACATACACATATATACACACACACATATATACATATACACACAAATAATTTACACAGTGCTAGAACTGATCAGGACATTTTGAAAAAAGACATTCTACTGAAAATTACTTGTCTACTTTGAACAGAAACATTTTTCAGAGATTCTCCACAATCTATGAAGTTTTATTGTGAGTCATTTTGACATCCAGTGTTTCTGAGTACACAAGAAGAGAGATAAGGTGAAAACATAAGAGAAAACCTCAGGTTTTCATTCCAAAAGTGTTATTCTGAAACAATTTTATTAAGTTTTGTTTTATTTCAATGCAGAACAAAAGCAAATTTTGAAACTTCAAAAACTGTCATAGAGAAAAGTTTAACCAGTTCTCTTAATTAATTATAGTTAACCACTCCCAAAAAAAGAGATTGTGTCACAGATCTGGATATTATAAAGTCCAATACAGGATATGATTAGTTCTTTTTGTAAGTGTATTCATGTCATATTTGATTCATCTATTTTTCCAGATCTTGTCTGGTTGTTACTGTTCAATTTTACTGACATTGAAGAAGATTTAAAGTACATTCATCTTCTGCTGGTTGGTTGTACCAGTTGTGTGGATTGTTTACAGGTACCCTACATGCACCAATAGGCTGTGTCACCTCTTATCCCCTCCTAGGAGTTCAGTTGCTTGCATGCAAGGTCAGCTCTGTGCAGCCATGTAATCTTGGATCAGACTTCTGTGAAAAGAGGAAGTGTGACAGACCTCTTCAGGAGCATCCCCCCTTGACTGGGGAGCTGCATTTAAGCTCAGGTCTTTGCCTCTGATCCTTGCCAGAGGATACTATTACAGGTATGCCTGTACCTGGCCATGTACCTTGCTGGTCTAGATCCTGACCTGCTAACTGGACTTCCTGGCTTGACCCAGGACCTGTCTGTCACTACAGCCTTATCTGGTCATCACTGGACTGTTGGCTTATCCTGGTTACTGCTGGCCCAGGTTAATGTCTCTGGACCTGCTCTGCTTTCTTGCTCAGATAACATAGGACTGTGATCCTTGTTGGTGATGATACYGCCCATTTCTGTCTTGTTGGCAGCCTTGGCTCCTGGCTCACCTTCCCTTGCAAAGCAGTCTGCTCTTGCTGTGTCAGAGAGCAGCAAGAGTAGGGCAAGAGTAGGGCTGCTCCCTAATGGAAGGTGAGCTGGGAGCCAAGGGCAGCCAAAACGCAGGCTTGTGCAGTGAACTAACCTACAAGACACAGTCTCATGGCAGCAGTGACAGGCCTAGAGATGGTAACCACTTTCAACAAAGAGTCCAGATCATCAGGCAAGTTTGTGATGATGAGGCAGGACCAAGGTCAAGCTGGAAATCAATCTGCAGGTCAATCTCAGCAATGGTAACCAGGTCAGACACAGCCCACTGATGGCTGGGCAGGTCCATGGTGACAAAGCAGGTCCAAAGTAAAGCTAAGAAGTAAGTCCACAGGTCGGGGTCTGAATCAATGGGGCCCATAGCCAGGCACCAGGATGGTGGTGGCCAAGCTACAGAGCAGCACTCCTACAGCATAGCTCAGGAAAAGACTGAAGGCCCTAGGCTGAGCTTAAATGGAGCCCATAGGCCCACTGGCAGAGGATGTGGCTGGGGGCCCCAGGTGAGGCTGGGCAGGGCCATTAAGTGCTATTAATGCACTCAGGGTGTTGACATACTGCTCCCTGACAAGTGTGGTCCACAAATATGCCATCAAATTTTTGATGACAAGATGAGATGCTGCTGAGGACTGACGACAAGCAGTAAAGCTTCTGGAGCCATTCCCTGGAGCAGTAGAGAGTGATCTTAAGTGTGATTTTAAGCACTTGAGATAAAAGAATTACTATTGCAGAACTAATGTCCTTGCCTGCAATTAAAGATGGTAGTGCTGGTATAGACTGATGTTAGTCAACCTGCATTACAGATCCTTATTCAGAAAGACTACATATTATCTTAAAGTGAACAAGAGTAAAAATCCTGAACAGAATCAAGCTGCTTACTCTGTGAGCAAGATAACTGCCAATCTATGATAGGCAAATCAAGTACTATGAATAAAGGCCATATGATGAAATCATAGCCTTACTGAAGATGTGTTTCATGTATACCTCATCCATCCTTGTCTAGAGATTTCAGTTTCACAGGTGAAATGTATAATCTGATTAGGGCATCACTGCTTATATTACTGAGTTGCTTTGCATGATTGAGCATGGTAACTGGTCATTTTCTCAATGACAAGTTACATAATTGTCTTGTCTTTAGAGTTCAGCACCATCTTTTTGTTGAGTCAAATCTATCATTTGCAATTGTTTAGGAAAGAGCCTTAGTCCTTGAATCATAATCACTATACACTAAGAGAAGATTTATTATAGCGATCTATCTAAATGCCGTTTTTCATGATCAGTAAGATGAACATTGTCAATAAAAACATCAGGAACTCAACCAAATGAGCAGACCAGATCAGTTGCCCAAATCTCTAGTCAGGCCATAGAGTTGTCCGTATACAGATTCAAAATGATGAATGCTATTTCTGCAAAAAGAAAGTCCACAGTGAATAATTTGGCTCATCAAAGGACAACAGTATGAAACAAACAGAATATGTCAAAGATTCTCATTTGTGGATATCAAACAGTGTTTCCTTTGACAATGAGTAAAGAAATGTTATTGCATCCAAGGAGTCTTGAGGATCTCTGAAATGCTCATTACAGTGCTAATTAGTGGGCATGAGTATGAGAGGAAATTGACTGAAGTTGCCTTTGAAGACACATCCCATTGTCTCCTTTCCCCTCCTTTTCACAAATTGTCAAGTGTGCTCCATCTACACTGGTCAGGACATGAACACTGGCATAAACTGTGAGGTGACCACTTTCTGTGGACCTTTCTTAGAAAAATTGCTTCTTATTGGTATAAAGGGTCACAAGAAGATATTAAAATAGGGCAATGAAGTAGCAATCTCCATTTTCGCAGATATTCAGAATTCAACTGGACAAAACTCTGGSAAGCATGATGTAAACACTGGAGCTCACCCTGCTTTGAGTGGGATTTGGACTAGATGACCTTCAGCTGTCATTTTTAGTTTAAATTATTCTATTATTCTTTTAACTGGTTTACACTATTGGGAATCAGTTTCCTTGGCATCTATGTTATCTGTGAAGAGTAACTAAGCAACATTGTCAGTGAGTTATTTCAAGCATTTTCTGAAGAACTGAGAGCTTATAAAGTATGGTCAGTGTTATTTCACCTGTATCTAACAGCCACAACAAATCTTATGAAAGAGAGAAATGCACCTTCAATGTACCACACCAATGGAGAACTATACAGAGCTTTAGCATCTTATTGAGCAATGAGTTCTTGAATTAGTTGTCTATATAGAATGGGCAGTGCTGACTGTACCAACACACAAACCAAATAGCATCATGGGAATTTATCAGGATTATGGCATCTCAATAAGGCATGCTAGTTGTCCACATCCAGTAATCGTTGTTAAGCAACTACTTGCTGTTCCTATTGGAGAAAGTTTTCATGAAACCTGATCTTCTCTCATAGTATCAGCAATTTGTCAGTGAAGATTCTATACGTGTGCAGGCAACAGTCATACACTGAGAAAAATTCCAAGTCAAAGTACCCTCACCTGCTGACAAGAGTCACAACTGTGGTACCAGTGTTTGACAAGGTCCTGATTTAGGTTTTATGAGAAAATGAGCTGTGAAGTTTGGGCCTGATTTGAGAAGTGAATATAAATTCATAAGAAATATATACAGATGGGTTACCACAGTTTTGTGAAGTCTCCACTTTGGATCCTGTTACTGTATGTGCAAGACATTGCAGAAAGAACATATGCCAAATTTGCTTTCTTTCTCTCTCCTTCTAGGACCTACCTGTGTGTCAGTTCTCTTAATGTTAGTTTCTGGGAAGAAGTTATATTCACTAGCCACTTGCCACAGGTTGTTTCAGTTGTGTACATTCAGCTCCACAAACACAATAATCATTAGGTCTAATGCTGTTCAACATAGCATGGATTTTCCTGGATCATTCTAAGCAGAGGACTGCTCAAACCTGCTGCATAACAATTCATCCCATCTCAGCCAACTTGCTGCTATGTTCTTTCTTGAGGCTCCATTTTTATGGGTCATGAGGAAATTGTGGACTAGATTAATTGTTCTGGCAGCYGAGCTCCTTAATGCTTTCTTTCCCAAAGGTTCTGCAGATGTTTTCCCATTACTTGTCTGGAAATGACACATTCATCATGAGATCAAAATTCCGTTTCCTCTCATCGGATGGCAGGTGTATGCCTAGTCATGTTATTGAAATGCACCTTTTCATTCCATGACAGCATTTTTTGCACATCCTGGCATGTAACTAGATAAACATTCAACACCTGATAGGAAATGCCTACTCATTTTATCATGTGATTAATCCACTTGTAATGATGTTACAAAGTGTGCATATGGACTTGAGTGCATTCATAAGAAGTTAAGAGATTTTCCTAGCTTGAAAAGTTGGGCATTATTGTTGGGCATACACTCTTGGATGGAAACTAAAACACAAGGGAAGGGAAGTTCAAGCTAGGAATGACTAACTGAATATCAGTGCAAGTTATAAAGTCATGGAGCTTGGAAGCTCATTTCGGAAGTGTGGATCTTTTTACTGTATTATATGAGGGCATTAACAGCAAAACTTCAAGGGTTTGCAGAGCATTGCTCATTCAGATCCACTTCCACTGAAAAACAGGATGAGATAGACTGTGTAGTACATACGCTTCATGGATTGTCTGTACACTTTCTTTCTGGAATTTTGTTTTTCAACACATGATAAAAATGTGTTTAGCTGCAGTTAGGCATTTCCATAGCCAAGTGTTTAAATATTGGGAAACTATTCATATTCTTATATGAGGAGGATCTTAATGCATTTTTTTAATGGAATCTACAGATACAGAATATTTTCTTTGGGAAGCATTTCTAGTATTTCCACCCACAAAACATTTCCAGGAATGTTCTTTCTTTGATAACTTCAATGTATTTAGACATTCCTGTGTCTAAGAATCTTTTTTTTTCCAAGAATGCAGCACAGTATGGCTTGCAGTCTGGAAAGATGCCAAATGCAAAGTTCAGCTCAGCCTGATTCAACAGTAGTTACTGAAAAATCTCTAACAGACCCAAATGGATTTCTTACCAAGACTATAATCCATAGTTTATGTAGTGAAAATTTCTGTGAGACCTGACTGTAAACTTAAGGTAATGCTAAAGAGGAAGAGGACAGGTTATTACTGACCTTCCTGTGATCTCCTTCCTGAGATCAGATAAATTAATAAATCAGTGTCAATTTTAGTCAAGCAGCTGGTTATAGTTACACAATCAAAGAATGTATCTGTGAGCCAGATCAGTCAATGCTACTTTTGACCAGCTATTTTTACAACATGGAGGAAAAGAGGAAAGAACAAAAGGCATCTTCAGGCTTTTAGGAGTTCATTCACTGTATTGATATGATTTTTAAATGGGCAATTAGAACCCTATTGATCGTAATCATTAGCAGCTTTCAGATTCTGATAAAGAAGCTATCTGGTTATTGAGCCAATTATTAGACATATTTGCAATTGCTCCTTGTGTCATAGCAACTTTACGGACTTCTGCCATCTTTTGTTATAGTTTTTTTTTCCTACGCTCTCTCTTTGGAGTTTCACGTCTATCCTTCTTAGCATTTTGCTTCCTATATTAATTCTTTCCTCCTCGTTTGCATGGCAGCAAGTCCTTTTGGTTCTAATGTAAATGTTTAAAAGCACCTTTTTTTAAAGAGGAAATCATATTTCTTTTATAAAGTAAGGAAGAGATTTTCCCTCATTCTGGGGAAAAGCAGGAACTACTGTCAACACATCTGCAGACCCTGGCAGGAAGGAATGGACAGAAGTACTCTCTTACAGCTCTGTTGTTTCTCTGTGAAAGGTCCCAGACAGCAGCATTGCATAATGGCTCATCCTCCTTTATAGGCTTTAAGCCTGTAAATTTCTAGTTGTGGTACAGTATATCCATTATAAAGATATTCAGTAATAATTTAAAGTGTTCTTTACATCTTGAGTTAAGTTGTTCCAATGGATAGTTACCCTCATTATCAAAAAATAAAAACAAAATTGTTCTTCATTTCTAATATTTATCTGTTGAGTCTCCAATTTTATTGTATATTATTTTATGTTTTTCTGCTAAAAGAAGAAATATTAAAATACTGTCTTATGTAATAATTGGTTTGCAGTGGCCATATGTCGGGCTGTCTGAGGAAATGAAGGTCAAATTCAGACTGCTGCATAAAATAATTTTCAAAAGTCATTAAAAGATAAAACTAAAAAGGTGGAATTGGCTTAAGCAGTGCAAACATAGGACTTGTTATGAATATGTCTGAAAAAAAAAGAAGAAAGAAGGACAGAAATCAGCTGGTCAAAATGGAAATTAGGCCTAACTGGTGAACAAAGTAGTGGTTATTTGCCTTTAAAACACCTTGTGATACAGAGAAGGAGATAATATCAGGAGACTGGATGGACAAAGAAGCAATTTTTAATATCATCATACTATTCTAACTCTCCGCTGGAACCCAGCACCTATTTATGATGGTTTTGAGTCTTTACGATCCTTATCTGAAAAGCATTTGAACTGGGTAGGCCAGACAGAAAGGACACATATGATATCATCTCTCATATCTACCTCTACTGTATTTGGATGACTCTTGAGCATGACCTTAATGAGCATCTTGTGCTCCTGGTTTCAACCACTTCCCCAGGAGTCTTTTTTCTTTTTCTTCTCTTTCTGGGTTTTAGAGATCTATTTCTGCTTTCTTTTCCTTCTAACACACCTTTTACCACAACCTCATGATTAGAAAAATAAGCCGTAAAAGAAATGTTTGACCAAGCTTGTACAAGCTTGTTTGCTCTCAGATTAGCAGATTATACTGTACTGGCACTTTTGTGGCACTGACATGGCAAGTAAAAACGCAGAGATGGACATTTGATTTCCTGACTGTTCCCTTTTTCTCCCACTCCCTTGTTCATCCCTCTTTTCTCCTGCATGGAGTTGTCTGTTCTTCCCTCAAAGAAAAAGAATAAAGATTTTAATGAGGAGCAGAAGCAATTCTTATCATTACTTATTCTTCTCCTAAAGGAACTTCCACCTAGAAGATGGTGAGTTGTCTTCCTCTTCACCTCTTGTGCTGATGTAAATGAGGGCTATTTTCAAAATGCTGTAATTGTTTTTATTTTTTTTCTTTTGATATTTTTGTAAAAAGCTATAAAGCATTATAATGGTCTTTGTTGCTGTAAACTTTTAACTGTTTTGACCATGCACAGAGATATATGTATAGACCACAATAACAAAGTTCCCTCTGAATTAGATTGTTTGGTAAGGCTTTCACTAGGAACATTTTCTCCAGACTGCAAAGCATTCTTTTGTCTATTTTCTGATTTCTCTTCACTTTATGCACATTTTCTAAGTATGGATACTAGAACTTGTTAAAGGGTTTTGGTGCTACTCTTGTTAATGGAGGAAAAGATGGAGATATACTGCTAACAGCTTCATCATTTCATTCTACTTGTCTAACTTTGAACACTTGATCTTCTTACAAAGTGCAAAAACCTCTCTCATTTTTACAGGGTTTGAATATTTTCACATATAATGTTTAATGTGGAAGAATGCTTAAGTGAAAAGGGGCATGATCTCTTAGAAGTGAGCAATCCTGTCTTCACAATAGAGGGAGGATCCCTGCAGCTATGTGAACTGTCCTTGAGCMTTCCTAGACCATTACAGAAGGGGAAGGCAAGTAGTGGTAAACAAGTAAAGGAGGGGGCCGACAAGCCCCTCCACGGGAACAGCAACTTTGCACCAATCGTGTATTCGCTTTAGGCGCATGAACAGACTGTAAACCAATCATACAGCTATTGCTAGYRCATGCTTATYGCTTGTCTATATATACTCTGTGTAAGCTCTAATAAAGGGAGAACGACCATACTCATATTGAGACTCATCGTTACTCCGGGTCCGTCCCCCCACTCCAACAGTTTAACATATTCTGAAAACACTTGATGAGAAACTAAGATCTCTGTTTCATTCAAAGCACCTTTAATGAACCAACATGTTACAGTTCTCACCATTATATCATCATTTTGTTATTTCTTCTTATCAAGGTTTCCACCATCCTATGTGAAGAATTGTATTATCATATCTGTCATCCAGAATGAGAAAATGAAGTGCAACAAAGGGATAAATTRTGCCAAAGTCAGAGAATAAGTCCGTATTGATGTGAACAATGGAAATGAAATGTTCTGATACTATATGGCTCACTCTCAATATAGTAAAAAAATAATTTCTGTGAATTATTGTTTTGTTTTTACTGACTTAGCATTTTTCTTATAATGTTTCCTGACTGTCCATTTTTATGATTTTTGCATGGCAGCCTTTGTATTTATTAATAATTAGTTACGAGGTGGATGATAAACCTTTAAACTGCTGCAAAACTTGATGACCTCCATTAGCCACAGGGCATGAGATTATTATCACTGAGGCCTTCTGTAATTGTGTAGCATTTGATATTTACAGGAGTTTTGAAGCATCTCTCTAAATGACACAAGACAGACTCGTGTTATACGTTACAGGGAATTCCATTTTGAGAAAGACTTTTGTTTGAGTTCAGCCTGTAGTAGCTCAAGCAGATTGTATCAAGCAGGGCTAATTCTTTCCTCCAGTCTTCGTCACCAGCCAATATGATTTTTTATGCCATTCATTTATCTAGGTGGGTCTAGAGCTCTTTCATACTGATTGCACACAGCTTCCTGAAAGTTTTAGCATTTCTGATTCAAAGAAATTCAAACTTCTCCATATCCAGCTCCCCAGTACAACTGACTTTACTAGCTATTTCCTTAAGTATATCTGAGTTCACTCTTTTGAAATACGGAACTTTACTCACAGATTTAGTCAAATTTGTCCTTACATTTAGTTTGTTCTGAATCAAATTAAATTACCTTTAGTTTAAACTGAAACAAGCCATAACTAATTTCTACGACCAAGTCTTCTTCCATCTCCCAGTTTCTCATACCAGCCTGTATTAAACAACATCAGCCTTTTTCTGTTCAGCAACTATTTGATAAAAGAAAAAGAAATCCAAAACCCTACCACCTGTAACACTGAGGAGTATTTAGGCCCTACTATTGTCAGCAGAATCTATTCTCCACTCTGTTTCTCACAGATAAACTCCTGGAAGTATTTATTTCTCTATAGCTTTAGAGAGAAATCTCTATCCATTTCCAAATTTGAYACAGGAATTTGCACTATACTCCCAAAATTATCCTAGTGAAAAGGTTTTCACCAGCCCTCCCAAACAGCAATTTTGATGCTTTTTATTTTAGTYTCCTCTGTTTAATCATGCTATCCCTGCTTAAGTCTTAATAGCCCATCTATACACGCATGTGTTAACCTACTGCTTTAACTTCCATATTTGTATTTCCAAAGCAGCACATCATCTTCAGTGCATGATCACCACAATCGCTCTTCTGTCATGTTCCAATAATCTTTATAATATCCTAGATCATATTCTGCTCTGGTAATTCTCGTCCTTCCATTTTGTTGCTCCGTCTCTTTCCAGAAAACCTAGCCACTGTCTAGCCCTGCAACTTGCAAACTGCTGAGCCCTCTTAATCAACAATCACCTCAAAAAACAAGRCTGCCCATCATAAAAGTAACCAACAGTATAAAGCATCAGGCCTCCAATTAAGATCAGAAGCAGCAATACATATATATATAAAAGAACCTCCTGTGTGATCTTCTAATACTGAGAAAAGTTTATGGACATTATTATCTCAAAACTGCAGGGAGAATATTTTGTGTTTGATATCACTGAAAGTAAGAAAAAAATCTAGCTGTATGTTACTTTTCAGTTATCCCATGGGCTTTGAATCAAATGTAGCCTGTGAGGAGAGGATCTGAGGGACAAGGCAACAATGGCGGCCTTATTTGGAGACCTTCTGCCAGACCAAGAAGGCCAGGATCAGACAGCATTTCTCTGAACTAAGGAGCAAAGTAAGCAGGGACTCATCCTCACACAAGAGCTAAACAGGCAGTCTGGAGATTACGGAAAATACTGAGACAATGCAGAAACACCTTATTGAGTTTAGGAAAAGACTGAGGGTTTTTAGTTGAAGACAGTATGCTACAGAACTCCTTCTGTAGCTGTTCCTGCATGAAAATCTCAGAACTCTGCCTATTAGTCCCAGCAGCAGGAGTTCACAGCTCCTTTCCTCTGCAAACCACAGTGTAAGGTAAAGAGAGCAGCAACTTTAAATCCACAAAACAAGTGGGAATCCAACCCATAAGACACCAGAAAAGCAGATAGATAGTAAGTGCACAGTTGTATATGATTTTAATCTACATGGGCAAAGGGGTGAGAATTTATGCTTCTAGGTAATAAATCCATTTTAAAAATCTTGCTAGTGCACTTGTCTTGTTGATTCACATGTTTGCACTTCTGCAAAACTATCTATGCTAATGAAGTCTTATTTGCACCTTTATATAAAGTACTGGTTTTGTTGAAATGTGATCTATATGTTTTTGGTAACATTTTATTTAAAACTTTGAGAGGAACACACATCCCACAATATGAAAGCATACCTCCCTTGCACAAATAACCTTCAAGTTTTATTAAAAATCATAATACTCCATAATATATCATGAAATATTAATTCCACATTCATAACCATAGTCACAAGGTTTCTCCTGAAACACAATGCAAAATATAAATAAAATATCACATTCAAGTTTTAATCGAGTATAGATTTAAAATAATAAAGTCAGTTCTCTTACAAAGAGGAGCTTAAGGCAGCTCTGACCGCATGTCAATGATGACTACTCTTTTGAAAAATTTGTGTACTGCTGGCCAACCCTTGATGAGATTCTCGCTCTTGTTCTCCCAGATGAAATTGTTCACTGCCAGGAATGACTAGCATAACACACTGTTCAGCAGTCTTGAGTCTTGACCTAGAACTGCTACGCATTTCAGTCTTCCAACTGCACCTTTCATTGGCTTTTTGTCTAAGCTTAAGCATTCTTCAAATTAAACTAAATTCTTTTCCAAGATCCAAAGCAAGGTCTGAAAAAGGGCTCAGACTTCCACTTAATTCCTTAAGCCCTTGGGCATGCAGAACCCTGTCTTGCTGCCATACCAACTTCCTCACGGTGAAGGGGCACAACCAGCAACACAAAACAGTGATCTCAACACCCACCAAATTTAGACAATAGGAAGCATTAAGCACAATTACAGCTCTGTTGTTATCCAGAGCTTATGCACTTGAGTTTGCATGTACTCTGGTCTGTGTATAGATTCTTCCTCCTCTTCAACAACTCAGGGGCCTTTCTTCAGAATAGGGTCTATAAACAAAATTTCAGAAAACTGAGCAAGGTGACCATTTTCTTTTAATTCAGACAGTGGAGACAAAGAGAATGATAAGGATGGGGGAGAGAGGAGCTCAGTTTACAAGGTTATGTGATATCTATAACTCTTCCTATATATGTCCTATAACTCTTCCCACTAATTTATGTTTGTTTCACAAGCCCAGAAAAAGTGCTGCACTGAGGAAGACAAGTCAACAGCAAATGGCTAGTCAGTGTCCTTGTCCTTTCACTGCTGCAGCTGCCTGTGGGACAAATGCTCCTGCTCACAGCAGTGAGAATTTCCTTCATAGTGCAGTGGTCAATTCGCAAAGTTGGTGCCACCTCTCTTGTGAAGATGTGAAATAAATCTCCAAAAATTTCTTCAGTTTTGCAGTCAAAGCAAAGCAGCACAAGGTATTTTTTGGGAAATAACACTGGCCAGCCAAGAAACAACAGATCATGAGATAAGATGAAAGGAATCACTGAAATCTGAGATCCTGATTCTCTCCTCTTCCCAGCTAAACCCCTTAAATCCAGGTGGTTTTGATTCTCTTCTACTGTATTTCCCATAGCACTCCAATGGAAATATCCTATTACACATAGGGATCAGCAGTGAGACTAAATCTAATGAGACACCTTCCTGTGAAGCAGACTTTATTACAGTGGAGGTTCTCATCACAGTGGAGAATATTGTTTGGACTGCAACAGGAGGAAGCTAACTGTGTGAACATTACTGTGGACCATCTAATCAGCAAAAGCCTAGTGTAAATATGGTCTCCATGTAGAACTGTTTAATCCACACAGAATGTTAGGGCCTAAGGCAGGCAGGAGGGTGCTTGCAGTTTCTCAGTATGAGCATGTTTGTTTTCAATAAATACCCATGCAAAATGCTTGGCAGGATCCAAATCTCTGTTGAGATTGCTGGGGATTGGTAGGAATCACTTTTTTTTACAGTAGCAATGTGTTTCTAACTGATTACTCGTTATCTTTATTTAGAAGAAAATGTACACATACATATCCACCTTTGCCTTCTGCCTTCAAAATGCAGAGGAGGGATGGGGAGGGGGGAAAACTCTCCCTATTTTGTTCCCTAGATATCCCTATTTATAGCTTTCTAATACTGACAGATGCTAAAAGTGTCTCTGTAGGACAGCTGGGAAATGAGGGAAGTGGAGGAGTTTATTTTTAGGAAAAAAAAAAAAAGCATAAAAAATGGTATCAGGCCTGCTTTGTGCATTGTGTTTTGAGGCTCTATCTTCCTAATGAAGAGTCTAAGCGAGTCAGCACTGGTGAGGAAATGGAGCACCAGCCCAGAAGGGCAAGAAAAACCCAACACAGTCTCAGTAACATAATTAAAAATGACTGTGGTGTGACTGAACCAGGGAACTTCTTCAAATTAAAAAGGAATTTACTGAAGGGATGGCTTTCTTAAGCAGATGGGATGAGTGAACTATTAGCATGGGCTTTAAACATCATTCGTGTTGACAATTTTTTTTCTAATTATTCCCCCTGCACATTTTCAGATATAAGAAGTAGCCAGAAGAAAAGCACTTGACTAGTCACAGACCACTACTGAGGGTAGAAATGAGTGGCACTTAAAGCACTTCATCTCTTGTCACTTTCTTTTAAAGTCAAGAGTCAAGAGAGTTTGTACTGAAGCTATACACCAGAGCTGTCAAGGAGCCTGTTAGGACTTTCTACCTTTAAAGACCAGTTCCATTCATGCCTCAGGCTTGAAGCAGATTAGACCTGGTTTGGACTTGGCCAGGACTTGACTAGCAACAGCCTTCAAAAGACTATTTGCTAGCTGTGGGCAGACACAACATGGCACACCTGAGAGTCTCCTGTGTAGAAGGCCACAGTGACAATGGTGCCAGAGTCTCTCCTACTGGCTTGCTAGCAGTTAAGGACTCCATCTCTCTGCTACTCATTGCCCTTGTGCTGGTGCATGGATTCAAGTCAGGTCAGAGACTTTAGCTCAAACTTGCTGTGTTGTTACTTAAGACAGGTTACTTGTCCAAAGTCAGGTGTCTCCTGTTACTGCATGAAGAATTAATTATAACTGTGGCATCATTAGGTAGGCAAATAAGCCCAAGACCATCCAACAATCTATATCTGAGTCCTGTCCCAAAGCAAAACTCGTATAGTTCAGAAATGCTGATATCTGAAATTTAAACTCTAGTCCATTTTGGAGATAAGGATAGCTGCAATGCTTGTGCCTGAATCTGAGTGTCCTCCATGCTTCAGGGTGCTTGGATCTCTCTCATAAATGGTCAACCACCTTTTCATTGTTAGAAACTCTCCTTTTCATAAACATCATAGAGCTAGGATAGTGGGGCAGGATGCAAATGAACCTAGTTCCTTTGTATGCATATCCTGAAAAGACAGTAAAAAGCATAAGCAGCCTTTTGGATAAATTGCTGTGGATAACTGCAGTATAACCACTGCAGAGCATGTAGCCATAGAAGTCAAGCAATGCTACACCAAAAGGAGAAGCACAACCATAAACAGCCAGCCTGTAATCAGTACAGGCATACCTCGGAGATATTGCGGGTTTGGTTCCAGACCACTGCAATAAAGCGAATATTGCAATAAAGTGACTCACACGAATTTTTTGGTTTCCCAGTGCATATAAAAGTTATGTTTACACTATACTGTAGTCTATTAAGTGTGCAATAGCATTATGTCTAAAAAAACAATGTACATACCTGAATTAAAAAATACTTTTTTGCTAAAAAATGCTAACCATCCTCTGAGCCTTCAGCGAGTTGCAATCTTTTTGCTGATGGAGGGTCTTGCCTCAATGTTGATGGCTGATGACTGATCAGGGTGGTGGTTGCTGAAGGCTGGGGTGGCTGTGGCAATTTCTTAAAATAAGACAGCAATGAAGTTTGCTGCATCGATTGATTCTTCCTCTCACGAAGGATTTCTCTGTAGCATGAGATGCTGTTTGATAGCATTTTACCCACAACAGAACTTCTTTCAAAACTGGAGTCAATCCTCTCCAACGGTGCTGCTGCTTTATCAACTAAGTTTATGCAATATTCTAAATCCTTTGTTGTCATTTCAACCGTGTTCACAGCACCTTCACCAGGAGCAGGTTCCATCTCAAGAAACCACTTTCTTTGCTCATCCATAAGAAGCAATTCCTCATCTGTTAAAGTTTTATTGTGAGATTGCAGCAATTCAGTCACATCTTCAGGCTCCACTTCTAATTCTAGTTCTCTTGCTGTCACTTCTGGTTCTCTTGCTGTCAGCCTGTCCTTTGAAGCTTTGAAGCCAGGCATTGATTTCTCCTCTCTAGCTATGAAGTCCTAGATGTCATCTTCTTCCAAGAGAAGGCTGTTTCGTCTACATTGAAAATCTGYTGTTTAGCMTAGCCACCTTCATCAATTCTCCTAGCTAGATCTTCTGGATAACTTGCTGCAGCTTCTACATCAGCACTTGCTGCTTCACCTTGCACTTTTACGTTATGGAGATGGCTTTTTTCCTTACACCTCATGAATCAACCCCTGCTAGCTTCAAACTTTGCTGCTGCAGCTTCCTCACCTCTCTCGGCCTTCATAGAATTGAAGAGAGTTAGGGCCTTGCTCTGGATTAGGCTTTGGCTTAAGGGAATGTTGTGGCTGGTCTGATCTTCTATCCAGACCACTACAACTTTCTCCCTATCAGCAATAAGGCTGTTTCACTTTCTTATCATTCGTGTGTTCACTGGAGTAGCACTTTGAATTTCCTTCAAGACCTTTTCCTTTGCATTCACAACTTGGCTAACTGTTTGGCMCTAGRGGCTGAGCTTTTGGCCTATCCAGGCTTTCAAYACACCTTCCTCACTAAGCTTCATCATTTCTAGCTTTYGATTGAAAGTGAGAGACATGCGACTCTTCCTTTCACTTGAACACTTAGAGGCCACTGTAGGGTTATTAATTGCCCTAATTTCGATATTGTTGTGTCTCAGGAAATAGGGAGGCCCGAGGAGAGGGAGAGAGATGGGGGAATGGCTGGTTGGTGGAGCAGTCAGAACACACACAACATTTATCGATTAAGTTCACCATCTTATATGGGTGTGGTTTGTGGAGCCCCAAAACAATTACAATAGTAACATCAAAGATCACTGATCACAAATCACCATAACAGATATAATAATAATGAAAAAGTTTGAAATATTGCRAGAATTACCAAAAATGAACGAAGTGAGCACATGCTGTAGCAAAAATGGCGCTGATAGACTTGCTTGTTGCAGGGTTGCCACAAACCTTCAATTTGTAAAAAATGCAGTATCTCAAAGTGCAATAAAGCGAAGCGCAATAAAACATGGTATGCCTGTACATCCTCCCTTATAGTCCTATGTTCTATACTCTTTTGCGTTTTCAGGGATTAAAGCTAATGCTTCCTTTAACACTCTTAATGGATTGCCTTCACACACATATAGGTCGTTGACTGTAACTCCAAAAAGCAAAGGATTCAGAGAGTGGGAAAGATGCTGTTACTTAAATACCAGAGAAAGAGATAGAACCTAACATAATACAGGATAAGCTGTTATACTTACTATGAAATCTCCAGTAGGAATGGAGTGAGAACAAGAGGTGCTATTGATGAAGGTAAAGATATTTCAGGCATTTAATGTATACTTGATTAAGTCCCCACAAAGTCCATCCTGCATGCAACAGAAGTCTAAGGAGCAGGTTGTGAATCCATGTCTGAAATTGCTGAAATGTGTAGGAAAGAGCATTCTCATGACTCACCTACCTTTAAGAGCATTCTGTCTGTGCTGATCAGCTGTTCTGAAAAAGGAATTCAATCTTCAGTATTGTTAAATTAGCTAAATGGAAATGCTCAGCTTTTAGCTGAATGCTAATTAGCAACTGCCAACTTTCTTTTCACTCATACGTATGGCTGGTTGCACAAGCAAACTTCATTCTGGCATTTCCAACTTCTGAGTATTTTACTTCACAATGCGAATGACAATTTTGATGCATATTTCTGCATGTTTTGTATGTGTATATAGCATAGATATATGTTACACTCATAGAAAAATTAGGGACCTCAGAATTGGAATTACTATTTCTTTAGCTTGCGAACCTCATGATCTCTTTTTCAAAAACAATTTTTTTTGGTATCTGGTGCTGTCTTTAAAAAGCTAATCACTTCAAAAAGGATTGCTCTCGCCAGAGCCTAGTTTGCCATCCCTAAAATGCCACATCCTGTTAAAAGTAATATAATTCACTAACCGCAGAAATTAAATTGACAAAAACTGTCACCATATCCCAATGACTTCTGTTACCCTGCAACAGAAGACCACAATGCGATCAATTGCTAGGCCTTGATTTATCATAGCCATGGGCACATAATGTACAATATCTTTTCTTTTTTTTGGAAACATTTTCTTTCTTGAATGGAGGAGGCTACATGTCTCTTAGTAAATATTATGAATGCAGATTTATGAGGTATTAGCACAAAAAACTTCTYGATTTCTAGTCTTCTGTACTCAGCTATCAACAGAAGGTACACTGGCACCCTTGTAATAATTCTGTTTTTTTATAGTGTAACCAGCATCACCTTTTGACTCCATGGATTTTCACGTAGCTTCTCTCTTTGACTTCAGTAAGAAAAATGTGGACCAGGAGTAAAAACAATGACTTAAAACCACCTTTGTATCACCCTGAGCAGTTGTAGAAAGTTAACAAAGCCAAGATTAGCTGAGTATCAGGTTGGCGACTTTCAGATCGGTAAGCAGTAGCAGGTAATTCAAATGATGAGCAGTTGAGATATTCCCTTTAACTGTGATAACAATTTTGAAGGGAGCCTATGAAGCTGTACTGAGAAGACTAGTGTACCCATGCAGTACTGTGTTAGTGCTTGTTATCTTCCTCAGTACTGTCATGTGTTAGAGCAACACAGCATTGAATGCAATGGCATCCAGACTTGTTCAGTACACAATATCTGAGCACTGAGAGTGAAGCAAGCATGCAGCATTTTAGAGGAATGCTGGTGAGTTCAGTACTGGTCTTGGAGCTTAAATTCTCCCTTATGTGACCTATTTTTATTTTACTTCAGGAATATGCCAACAAAATCAGAGGCCGCAGTGAATTCCAGAGTCCCCCAGAAAATCTCAAAAACTTGTCACTGGAAAAGCTGCTTTTTACCTTTTTTGTTCCCCTACAAGTCCTAAAGTTTGTAACCACTGCTTCCTTTCCTGTCTTTCAAATGCACTTAATTGAAGTCCGAATGTGAGTAACTTGATGAAGATCCACGCAATGGTTACTCTGTGGGTACTTTAAACATACCTGAATCAGCTGCAGAGTGTGCACTGAATAAGATCAAGTAGAGAATCAGTATCTGTGACCTGAACTGATAGAAAAGTCACATCAATAACCCTGAGGGAATCACACAAATAGACATGTAAATGTGWAATAAAAACAGCATTTGTGACAAGGGGTGGGTGAATATACATTCCACAGGAATATCCAGAAACATGGCATATTCATCATAAAAGTGAAGAAAAAAATTCTTTTATTAAAAATGTACTAATTCAAAAGCAGCCACCATACAGTACAGCAGATGTTCCCATGGAAGCAGTCTCCACATGATAGCAACATCAGCAACAGGTGTTACAGAAACTAACAAGGAGGAGAAATGTCACCAGGTTAAGTTTAAAATGTCACACTAGTATATAAAATAATTTATATAAGAATTTAAATGAACCACACATACGTTTTGCTTGTAACAGGAAGTGAATTATCACCTGTCCAGACTATATGTATATGTATAGTGAGAATGCAAAAAATACAATGATGGATAACTGTGAACAAAAAAAATCAGTGCTTTGTCTTGCTCTTGTTTTTGTAACTAGATGGCAAAGTAATTTGTAATCATTCTTTTCCTAATTCCTGCAGAATCTCCTAAGATTTATGATCTAATAAATAGAATAAAAAGTTGTATTTTATGTATAAAGGCAGCTTCCTAGGAAATGTAAGATTAAAAAGGGTTCCACTATTGATATTGGAACACACGGTCCATGAAATATCCCAGCTGCTCAGATTTAAGACTAATTCAGGAATTTGCACCTGTAAAACAGGAAATTATTTGGACAGAATACACGCTGAGTGAAGAAACCATGATTAACATGGCTGACACCGAATAGACCTGTGAGACCTAAGAAAAATGCAAGAGCATTATTAAAAGCTTATGATGAGCCATATGATGGGCTAACAATTCAATTAGCTAGTGCCTAGGTTTTCAACAATCTTGATCCCAGAACAGGGTATTAGTTGAGACAATTGTGTGGAGAAAGTTTAGTGCTAGGCACATTTAAGGAAGACATTTATTTGGCCAAAGAAAAGTTTCAAAAGTGGTGGATTAGACAAGCCTTTGTACAAGCCTTTGTAGATACCGTTCTGAGGTCAAAATATAAGGCACATACACATGTCAAGGTCCCATCTTCTGGGGAAAGTGAATCAAATTTCACTTGAAAAAAAAGTATTATTTTGTTCATGTTCTCTCACACATGACTGTGGAAAAGTGTCAGCAATCACAGGAAGACTGTGCCGAGCAAGAAAAAAAATGTAAGGATTAACAATTTACCTTGTCAGTTTATTCCACTCTTTGCAAAAAAAAAAAAAAAAAAGTTGTCACAGTTAAGGTGCCTCTGAAGAAAACATTCAAAGTTTCTTTGTGTTGGTCAACATTATTCTCCCTTCACTAAAACGGAACAACTTGTTGCTGTGGGAAGGCACATTGACACAAGATGATATAACTAAGGGGTTCAGGGAATTGCATCTACGCAAGGGTGATGATAAGAGAAGCTTATGGTTTATTAATGTCAGTCTCTCACATTCACAGAAATAAATCATGTGATATGATTTGGATGGGAGTACTGTACATGCAAGAGAGACGTTTCTGTCTGCTGTGACAAACCATCATTCCCACAGCTGGAAAGGTACCAGCCTTTCCATAATGGATACCACATGCTTTTTTTGCCTTTTACAATTTATTTATTTTTACAATTTATTTTTTTCTTATGCTGAAGCGGAAACAAGACAGGATTATCCCTTGGCATAAATGATGTTGCAGTGATGCAGCTAGGGACTGGGACTGCAAACTGTCACTATGCATAGCTATGGGTCACAGTCATGCCCTCAGACAAGAATGTTATATTTTGATGAATCATTGAATCTACCAGCAAACTGACCTCTACATCACAAACTACCAATCTGGAAACATCCAGACAATCAGTTTTGCATTAAAATGTTACCCCTTTCTTCCTGTCATTGTGTTTATGGGAAGGATATGACACATTACTGTAATTAAAATTGACAGCACTGGTCTTGCTCAATAAAATCAACAACTAGAGCAGACACTTGACAGATTATTCGTAAAGAATTTTAATGTGATTTTTTCTTATTTCTGACAGAACATTCGGTTTTATTTCTGAGTGCAAAGATGGGACTTTCACAGTTTAAGATAATCAGACAGAGGTGTGATACTTGCCACTTTTTTTGTTGTTGTTGTTTGAGGAATCCTAAAGGATTAGTTTAGTTATTTTAAATCTGAATTTATATAGACTACTACCTATCAAATAAATTCTCATAGGAAACAAAGCAAATTTGATATGACCTAAGGGAAGCCTTCAAAATTTGTAATAGAACAGCAAAGATGATCAAAAGAAATTTCTCTTATGGTAGAAGTTTCAAAAGTGAAGGGAATAATTTACTATTAAGATGAGATAAGAGATGGGAATGAGAAATGACAATTCAATTAATGGTGCCTCTGGATTTGTTTGGAATGATAGACCAAAAAAGTGATGAAGTTTATTTACTGTGATGTATGTGCTATGAGAAAGCTCGGAGGTTTATAGATCTTCATCTAATTGTTCATTTTCTGCACTTTCTGCATAACGAACATTATTACCAACCTCAATTTCTCTTCACAGTGTGATCAACATATTGTTTTGGATTTATAATCTCTCCTTTAATTTGGAGAGAGCAAATGTTCCTTTCCAAGCAGAAGTTGTAACGTCTACACTCAAACACAGGGCTTTTAAATACAGCTCCTAAATTTGTATGTCTTAAAACTGAGCATTGTTGATAGAAAGCACAGTACAATATAATTMACTTCTCCCTTTGGGCTGACAGAACCCATGACCATTTACTGTTGAGAACTARTCTGAAGCCTATCTATTTTCTTAGGCTATTTCCTAAGTGGAGCAACTAAAAGGCTAGGTCAAGTGAACTTTGCTGGGAGGCACTAAGCCATTTTTTGTTAACATTTGTAATGTGCAATGTTTTATATTGTGGTTTTTGTATGTTATGTGTAAGCGTTTGACAGGTATATGTTAAATTGCAAGTTTAGTAAATAGTACATAAAATTTCAGAGAAAAGAACAAACTGTTCTAATCAAAGCAGAAAAACAACATTTTCCATTTTTGTAAGCTGTTGTTGCAATTCTATAATTCTGTTGCTTGCTAGCTAATGGTTTTGTTTAAATAAGAACTATAACAAAGTGTATGTGATAATAAATATCATCCACCACCACCAGAAAGGTCATGGGGSTTAATTCTACCCATTTCTTCTAATTTTATAACATCGACATTGTAGGATTTCAGTTTGTTTTCTTCCCCATTTCATTTTAAGAAGCCACCTGGGATATATTAATGGAGCATACATTTGCAAAGCAGCATGAGATAAAGGTGCTCTCTCAGCCAGATCAGTCACTGAATGTTACAGTGTTTCATTTATACTAAATGCCCAATTATTATCCTTCTGGTGAACGTTTGGTCACATCAATAGCCATAGCAATAATGATACAATCTCAATAGCTCAGTTATTTTCTGAGAGCAGAAGGTAAAAATGGATGAGAATTTAGTATTCAAAACTAAAACGAGCTCCAGTTCTTTTAACATTCATTTGATAATATCCACTATTTATGTTTTTACAGTATCCAGGGGTATGCTGTGTTCTTTCTAGTGAATAACATTGTACCTTTCATGAACAACTAACCACTAAAATTCCTAACCCTGAAAAGATTTGTGAAACAAACTAACTTTCTGCAAAGCTGACAATGTTTATGTGGTCCAAGTCAAGAGCTCTGCAGAAAGTCATGTGTATGTGCTAGTCTGCACAAATTTAACTATCWGTCTATATAGACTAGAAGGTGGGTTGGAGACTAATCTCAATGTACCAAAACAGGGCTGGAGAAGATTGATTTGAGCTAACTGATCATCACTGTCTGATGTTTTATCAGCATACACACATCTGTGTGTGAGTTTTCAAATATTCAAGTTGTGACTATTAGCTCAGTTTTGTAAACATCACAAGGTGCTGAATCTTTAAGGCAGAGTCTAGTGTTAAAAAGCTTTTTCAAATTTCCATAACCACCTAGCAAATAGACAGGCTTTTATTTACCCGAGAAATAAGGCTAAACAGGCTTCAGGCTCTCCCTTCCCCTATATAAAAGATGGAGAAGGCTCTATCCTTTCCCCTACTAGCACTCCCTAGTGTAGAGCCTCAGCCTATCCACCCAGAAGCTTAGATGCACCTAGATGCTGTTACCCATCAAAGAAACCTGGTGCAACTGCACAAAACATGCACAGGGAATCTGCTGTACACAGAATGTGTTGGACCCTCTAAGCATACACTATATGTATGTACCTATTTCTGTGTGTACTTATTTCTGGCACAAAATGTGTACCACATTCTGTCTACAGGCTCTTATTTTCCTCTTATGTCATGTGTCATGGCTGTAACAGTTCCACACAGTGAGGAACATCATCATTTTGGTCAGTGTTGTAGTGTTGTATTTGTGAAGTTGGCTTTTATAAATAGCAAGGTGAATGCTCATATTTTTGCATCATGAATGGTAATTTTGTGCTACTTTCTGTGAGGCTGGATTAAGCTTTGTGTGGACCTTACAGGTCTTTATTGTTCATTATCATCAAAAGCACTTGACCCCAACTTGGGAGGATAATTCAGATGATTATTTGGTGAAGAGTTTGTGTTAGAAGCCTTTGCTTATTTGTCAACTTCCAACAGCAAGACATGTCATTTCTGTATCTTGTAAAAAAATTTATTCCTCTAGAGACGATAGAAGAATTACATAATGATAAAATACATCTGGAATCTGCAACAGTAATAAAATGAGTTTGTTTAAGGGGAAATGGGACTGAATGAAGTAAAGAGAGTCACTAGAGCATTCTACTATTCCATTGCCCCATGATATTTTATCCTTAAAACAAATATTAAAGGTWTTATCATTCTTCAGTGACAAAGAACAGAATACAATTCAAAATGACAAGTTGTCTGCCCTTCCCTTTTCCCATTTCCTGATCCATGTTGGTGCCTTCTCAGTAAGCTTGGTCCCACTGCTCCTGGGATGCTGGTTACTAYCCCTCTGATTCTTTTCACTCATATAACTACAGCCTTTGAGAGATGTAACATTACTTCACAGCTGCAGACTTTTTGGTCATTCAACTTTGTCACCATTACCAGATTTCATACATTACCAATACTTTCATTCAAAAAAGCCAAGTAACATTCAGATCTATCACCCTAAAGTCACACAGAAGTTCTGGGGTTAGATGTCAAACTTTTCAGTCTTTGTCTGTCTAGGTATTTGAGAAAAATAACAGGCATTTTAAACTTTTTTTAGAAAGATAGATGAAAACGGAAATCTTAACACAGACTAAACCCATGCATGTACTGTCTGTATTACAGCTTTACAAGCAAAACATCCTCCATTCTGATTAGCAAAAGTGAATCATTAGCTTCCAAGATGACTGATTTTTTCAGTGCAATTCATTGTCCATCAGCTGCCAGCACTTTTAAAATGTACCATTATTGTAATAAATTACCTAGTATGAATCATTAATTATCCTTTAACTGCATTGATATACTAGTTTGGCAGTATTAACTGTCCTTTGTTTTATTTCAGGTTTATTTTATTTTCAGGTTATTTAAGTATCAAATAGTGCAATAAATGCTTGTAACAACTGATTTCTCAGAGATTATTTTTCAAATGACCAATGTCTTGTTTTTTCCCCATATTGTTGTCCTTTGCTGTCTTCAGATATAAAGTATCAACTATCCTCATAACTATCAAAATAACAGTTTATGTTCAACAGATATAGCAAGCCACTAACTACTGGCTGAATGGAATACAACAACTTATACTTAGCAGAAGAAAACAGCCTATCTAATAAAAACTCTGAAAAAAATCTCCAAAAGAGAGACTGCTGAAAAAGAAAGGAGAAATTCCTTTGTAAAAGGAGAAATGGCATGATGAGAAGTCTCTGCCCTATATCCTAAATGTGCTGCCAATCTCTTTGCTCTGCCTTCCGTCTTGTTTAAATTGCTTTCCTCCTCCTTTCTGAGCAGATCCTTTTTCATGGGAGGCTGGTTTTTGTCTTAGTGATTAGGAATATCTCTGTCACATTTATTCAGCTTTTGTATTTTTAGAATTAAAATTCTGAATGAAGAAAATTAAATAAGGAAGGACACTGCTTCAAAGTTCAATTATTTTTGGTTTTCCTCTTTCAATCAGTGCAACAGCTTTTGTAAAGAAAAATTCTACACGGTCAGAGACACAAAGCAACCCCTAACTTTAATTTATAATCCCATGTATTCTGGAACTCAAATTGAAGTCTGATCCAGTTAAAAAATGAAGACACTGGGAGTTTTGCCACTGACTTGAATAGAAACAGGACAAAGCTTTCCGTATTTAATTTCAATAGGGGAACTGTTCCTATAGTTCAAAGCCACTGTCCCTTGTCATTTGTTTGTGGCAGTTCTGCCCTTGGGAGTAGTAACTCAACAGTGAGAAGTAGATGAGGGACAACCAGTGACAAGCATCAGTGGCCACAAAGCTTGAAAACAACATTATAGTAAGAGAGAGGAAAATTGACTGTGATGAAAGAAGAAATAAATGGGCAAAGGAAATCTGTAAGAAGAGAGATACGCACCTCTCTAAGTACAACTGGATGTCAGTATGCTGTAAACGATCATGAGTCAGATCATGTTCATTTTCTGGAAATACAAAGGAAAGTTGAATGAATATATTGCCCTCCTCCATTTGCTCAGTTTTTAAAAAAAGTAATTGAGCAAGTCATGTTGAAGGGCTTTGGAAAAAAAGTGGGTGTACAACCCACTTCCTGCCTCAGAATCCATCCCAGTGCCCCGGAGAGGATGTCTGCACCATTCCAGTAGTTGGAGAATAACAAAATACTTCCTTCTACACAGCATATCTACCTGTGCATGAATGATTATGTGATCTGAGCCACATCTTTAACTAGTGCTCCCATGGCTAGCACCTGTGTGTACTTCTCCACAGCGCTGAATGTCTGCTAATCACCTACTGCAACCCTTAAGTTGCAGCTCCATTTTTCTTGCATATTTTTTGTAGATTGTAATTGCTGATCTGTAAGAATTATTCCTGTATTTAAATTAAATCACTGGAATTGATCTCTTACTTTTGAAACAGAAAAGCAAAATGCTAAGAATCATATACCTGAGGCTAAAGCATGTCACTGGAATACTTCTGCTCTGGGATTTCAAACACAATAGATCAAATTTATGCCTTGCATAAGCCCATTTAGAGAGAGAAAATAGTCATAGCAGGGATAAATTTAGCACAGTGAACCCTATTGACACTTCTTTCCAGCTCAGATGGTGTGACTTTCCCACATCTACTCTAGTCCTGCATAAAATGAATACCATCAGTAATATATAGCATGACCAAGAAGCTTGTGAAGATATCAAAAATGCTGAAGTGACTTAGGAGTCTACTTTTCACTTTCAAAGGTGCATTTAACTCATATCTTCTTATATTTACTAGTTTCCCAGCGTCTGCGAGCAGTGTTTGAAAAACAGCCCTTCCAGTGCAAAGTTTAAGTCCAGAAATCACTAAATGCAGAGGCTTTCTATTTATATATTTAATATTTTCTATTTTTTGAAAGACAAGTTTACTTTATATTTCCACCTGTGTGTCATTTTACATCTATCATCACTCCACTGGAATTTTGTTCACAATATGGAAACACTGTATTTAAACATACATAGTTTTCTAGAACATAAATTGCCATACTTCTTCACATGTGTAGTTCTGTATAACTGCTGGTCACTGACCATAATCATATCCTAGATACGTATTTTATAACAAAACTCCCACATTAAAATAATGGTATTAAATTCCCAAGACAACCACTCAAAATGTTTGAAACTGCTAGATTTAATGTTGCCAGTGTAATGTAATTCATGTTCTAGTGAGGATCTATCATGGTACAGCCTTTAATTATATGATCACATTCTATTTTTCCACAGGACCTGTATGTACAGAATGTAAGTCACTTACTTAGTCAGCAGCTATTCAGTATTTTGTTTTATTTCATTTGTTCTATGCATGGTCCCATACCTTATTTACTGCATGCTATTCAAACCATGCTCTGAAGACAGAATACTTAATTTCTCCCTGGACTTTTCCACAGTGCTCATCACTGTAATATGTAAATGCTTCACTAACTCTCATAAACTTATTTCTATGACACCCCTTTGCAGTGAAGGAATTACTGTCTCCACTTTCCAACTGAGAAATTGAGACACAGAGAGACTGAGATCAAAGATACCAACTTTTATCTATTATTATCACTGTTAACTATTATAATTGTAATGCAGTTTAAAACAACTAAGGCTGTATTTTTTCTATTTGTTTAGCACTGCATTGCATTTTACATGTTCAAACCATAATTTTACTTGCTGCTGTGTGCGCTCAGTTTTACTGCAAGTTGGATACAAGAATCTCAAGCCAAGCGTCCAGAAAATAAAGAGCATATGTTTAATGACTATCTGAGAAAAGTTACTAGATTAGACTCACATAGGATCTCTGTGCTAGAGGCAGGGATAGGATTCTGTTTCTTAAGGAAGGTAAAATCCAAAGATCTTCTGTTCTCTTAATGCTGCTCCTTTCACTCCATACCTTCCTAGTTCTATAACAAATGAGTGTAAGTCTTACAAACAACTGTCTTTTTTACACAACCCTGACCAATTCTCAAGTGTATGTTCATCCTGTATAATGAATGTTACTGGTGTTTTGCGGAAAAAATAACATCTGATGACAAAATTGTAAAATGTAACATAACATGTACATAGTAGGGGGCTAATTAAACTTGCAATTGACATCTTAATTCTGCACTTCTTAACATTTGAATGCTTACTTTGAGATGGCAATAATATTTTTATAGTAGCTGTTTTATATAATGTCCTGTGTTTTTAGAAAAAAGCAAATCRAAAACCAAGAAATTGTCATTTTGACACTTACACTGGCCATCAGAGTGTCAAAGGACTTAGGCCTAGTGAATAGTCCTCAGTTGCTTGTGTCTCCAGGGATTAGCAATTACTATCTGTCACTCTTTAGTCTGTTTCCCTATACAAGGTTTGGGATGGACTAGAGTAGAGCAATAGACGGGTGAGATTTAGGAACACTGATTTCCATTCTGGTCTTGAAAAGACTGTCTGGGAGTAGGAGTAGAGTCTTCTTCTTGCTCCATATACTCCTGACCTTTTTACTCTATCCCTTCCATCCTTTCTCCTTTTGTCATTGTTCCATAATGCATGCTCTTTACTTAGTCCCAGGCTAAATGTACACTATGTTATGGAGCAAAGGTCTGAGAGCAGCCCTAATCACACCATACTTCACAACTCGTGGTTTGCATATTCTGTAGCTTGGCTGTCTACTAATTCTATATTGCCTTTTTTGTTAGTGAGACTAAAAATTTTTCTAAGAAGGAGCTGTGCCGGCTTGTCTGCCTGACATCAGTGATATGATGATGACTGAAGGCACTGTGGAACGTATGGTGAAGGACTTGAGCAAGCAGGTATGGTGATGTCTTCTGCCTGACATCTGGGTCTCACTTGATGCTCAGGTCTGTCTTTATGATTCTATGATTCTAACCCCTATGCAGTGCCTTAAGGTAAAATCAGATCCATATCAACATTTTCAGTGTCATGCCATTTCCAATTCACTAACGTTAAACAAACTGTCCTACTCCCTTCGCTCAACACTTCTTACTTTTTCCATCATCATGCCTGGCGCCTCTCACTCCATCAACTCTGACTGCCACTCTTCTTTCCTAACCTTTCCTTCAGTTCTTATCTGGTCACAGTCTCCTGTAATCCACTCAACCATTTGCTGTCTTCCATCTCTTTTCAAGTCCAGTCAGCAGTACTCTCTGGTTCCCACTGTTCAGCACCTCTGTTCAATTTCTTGTTTTTCTCCATTCTTCTTACTCTCATCTTCTGCATACAGTTCAGGTAGTTCCTCTTTTAAATTGTTAGAGTGTCAGCAATGGTGGCAGTGAGAGCAAGAAAAGATGAATCCACTAGTCTCAGTTGTGATGCCCGTGTCGAGATAAAATTGCAGGGAAAATCCCTGCTGTTTCAGTCTAGAGAGTATTCACAGCTGACAGAATCTTGGAGAATAAAGCTATAGAGACCTGCCTGGTTTCTAGAGAGTAAGTGTAAACTATTTTTTCAAAGGCTTTGAGTAAATTTGGGTATACTTTCCAAGGGAGAGCAAATAGCACAGTACTGACCTGTCAGCTTTCATTTCCCTTCTCCAAAACACGGAAACACTAGAACTTAATGAAGAAAAGATCACCAGAATTTTGACATGGGTCAATGAGGAAATTTTTCATAGGATTTATACAGCAAAGAGTATTTCAAATGAAGACAGTGTTGTTCTTCAGTGATACCCTAACCTACATGTTCCCATATACAGTCCATCCCTCCACATTTTCACTAAGAAACTTGTAGGTCAGAGTAGTGTTTAGACAAACAAAAGACTGCAAATGCCTCACTATAATTTAAAAAGATCTGCAGTAGTTTTTTGTAGTAAAACAGGAGGTAGTGACTCTGAAGGATCATCTCCCTGATAATACAAGGCAAAGGATATAAAGCAGGTTCACATCAATCCTCTTTAAAGATAACTCCATCAAGAGTGATTTGCTGGGACTCCTCATCTAATTAACAACAATAAACAACACTGCTCTTAATGTTTCTGTGACACTTATACACCCAGCCCAGAGTATTGGYCTCCTGCAGTTAATGAGGCTCATCTGCATTCCTTTCAAGGATCAAGTGCTAATACACACAAACTAGTTAGCAGACTCAAAGGGTAGTGAGCAGTGTCCAAGGGGAGGGCATGTGTTAATCCCATTTTTGAAAAGTCTAGGCTAAATCACTTTATCACCTCATAGTTACACTGCACATTACTACAGCTGCTGAAAAATTATGTCTCCTTAATTATTAAGGAAGGCAGCAACATATTTCCACATTTAGAAAAGGAAATTTCACTCTGTCACAACTGCTAAAGAACTGGGGTTTGTAATTCTGTGGCTTCAATTCAATTAGCACTTTTAGGAGAGACTTGGGGTTTGCTACATTGCATGCAAGAGGACAAAAGCCCTCCCATACTGTATTCCATTTTAAATGGACTTAGATGCATTATGAACTCATTCATTTTATGCCAGTAGACTCTCACAAAGTTATACAGAGTAATTTATAATATACTGTTTTAATAAAAGGAAGTTTCRGATCTAGACTGGCCTGTGACAGTATCTGAAACCAGGAGCACGAATTGATTTTTTTTTTTTTAATATACCGAGCCTAAAATATCAATCGCTATCTGGTGAACTGTATAGCTGGTGCTATTTTATGAGAAGACACTAAGTGCATTGACCCTATAAGAAAGGAAGAGTCAGGGAATGCTAACTCTCTATGGATACTGAAGTCTTAACTAAGATATTGGCTACCAACAGAACAGAAAGGAACAGCAAAAAATGCTGTATCGCTTGACTGATAAAAAATCCAGCACTGCAAATTCAGGATAAGACTAAATAAAGGAACCGAAGTCTGAAATCTGTGATGAGATGAAAAGTTGTCCCATGGTTGAGAACTTTGGAAAAAGCGGCTTACTAAGAGTGAGAGAGTTAAGTATTTTGGGAGAAAGAGAGAGCTGGGAAGGTAGCTCAGCTCTGTACCATGATGTCAGCTTGTCAGCAATGAGGTCAGAACAGGATTTGAGAAGTGCTGAAGCTCGGTCTGACTTCCCAGATGGACTCAGCTGCAAGCAGAGAAGATGACCTTAGCACTGTTTTGTATGTAAAGAGATGCCTGTTGGCAAGTCAGAGACAGAGAAAGAAGAGTGAAAATAAAAAATACAAAAAATTAACATGGCAGACTCTCCAAAGAAGTGATGGGGAAACAGCTATGTTCTTTACGTAGAGTGAATGGATGTTCCCGTTTGTGTTATTTTGTATTTGAGTACAGGTGATAGGCCTGACAATAAGAATAAGCTCAGGAAAAACCTTGAATCCATAAAGTTCTGGGGAGATTTGTTTCTTTGTCAAGGGTTGGATGGATAGCATCATGATTGCCACATATCTTTAAATTTCTCTGGCACTTGGATTGATAGTTTTTGAGATATTTTTCTAAGTGGGCTGTGAGGGCAGAATGCTAGTCTAAGAAGGTAGTGTAAAATAGGTGGCTGTTTGTGTTACTCAGTTTTAAAAGGAGAAGAGAGATATGAGTATCTCAGAGAGTCAATCTGGAAGCATTTCCACTGGCGTATTGAGTATGTCTAGGAATTTGACAGGTAGAGAACAGTAACAAGAAAGGAAGAGATTCCCATGGAGCTGAGATTAAGAAGTTGCTGTAGGCCATGCTGATGAATCAGTGGATTATGATAATGTACCGCTAATTTTCCAAGACCATGAATTTGGGCATATCTTCCTTCCCCTTGGTTGTGAATCAGAAGCCAGTTCTTGGTTCCAGGTGCAGAGAGCTCTCAAGTGAAGCCTACAGGGAATGCAGGGTAGGATTCCTTGGGAAGTCCAGGTCCATAGGAGATACAGATAGAAATCACACTGAAATTTCAATTACCAATTAGGGACTATTGAAAAAATATTCACTTGCTGATTAATCAGTTATCTTTAGGTAATCCCTCATTCCCTTTATCCCTCATTCCCTTCTTATGATATCCGTCATCTTCTATGGTATCCAAATTTCTGTGGACCTGGGAAAGATATCAGGCTGAGGTGAGAAAATGTCAGCAAAGATTTCTACCACATGAAGTGTTTATTTTCCTCTCCATGCCTTTTTTTCTCAAAGCCTCTTATAATTTTCCCCAGCTTGATTGAGACCCTGTATCAGAATTTTCCAGGCGTATCCTGAAAAAAGTCCAGAGCTTTGAGCACAAGTCAAAATCATTGCTGAAAACAGAGCAAAAAAAGGATGACAACAGAATAAACATGAGAACAGCAGTCCTGAAGGATGAAAAATAAAATTTAGAAGGTTTGTCTGATCTTTTTGGTGGTGATTTAATCTTCCCAGGAATTTGACTTGAAGGTCTGGCTAAGGAGTGGAAAATGCAGCTGGGGGATTGTTCTGAACTTCAGTGTGAGGTGAACTCTTTCTTTTCAAGTCTTCTGAAAGCCTCATGTCTTCCTTGATGTCCATGGAACTGTTGTATAAATAACTATAAATAATTGTGCTGGTACTGCTACCTTTGAGAGATCTCACTTTATCCTTGAGGAAATTATGGGCTCTCTGAAGTATAACATGGAAGAAATTTTTGAATGACTATCTGCTTCTTAGTGCCTGAAAAATGTGATCTGAACATCTATCCCTTATGGATATTCTTAAAAATCCATATTCTCTTGTATTTGTATTACCTCATTTCTCCCAGGACTCATTCTCATGTCTCTCATTTTCTCCTTTTCCAGAAACTACCTTAACCCAACCTCAGTCTCTCTCCAACCACTCCTGAGTTTTGTCTTCTTGATTCACATTTTCATTCCATGAGATTACTCTTTGTCATGTTTYTAGTCTGCAGGATGAGAAAGGGGAGTCTTGCAAGACAACCAGAAGAACCACTGCTATACTTCCATAGCTTCATCCTCGTCTTCACATCTTTAGTACCCATTTCTGAACCAGCCAGCTCAGATGGAAGTTTGGTTGGAAAGGAGACAGATAAAAGAATCAGGAGGAAAGACTGTTTAAAATTTTCAGCTTTAGTATATCAGGTAGGAAGACTTGGAAAGGAACTTTATGAAGTAAGAAGAAAACTATAAGGAAAAACATTTCTGCTGAGGTTTATTGACATGAAAAAATCAACCTGTCCATTATCAGTTTACCACAGAAAGAGAAGCAACATAAACTGACTATTAATACCTATCTGCCTAACAATATACTTATGCATTATGAGCTATATTTTCACAGAAACTGTCGTCTTCTTGCAAGTGACTGGATTAAAAAGCATGGAGGATGTAGAGGGACTTGTTTCAGTTAAGTCATGTTTCAGTTCTGTAGCTTAGGCTGTCTTGCAAACTGTTCTGTTGAACTCATACAGAATAGCTTGCAGCAGAAGRTCTCTATGTATTAATACACTGGAAAATGCCCCTCCAACCCAACAACTTAATTGTAACAGTCAGTCTAATAGTACCGTGATAAAAAAAGATGGAATTTACTGTTGTTTTTTTTTTTTTTCCTCCAGAATGAGAAGTACAATGCTTTCTCCTTAGAAAGCTGGTCATGCCAATTGCAGTGACTTGAGAGATCATTTACAAAAATACTGACACAGTCTGATAACAGTGTTATCAAGAATTTGAGAAAAAAAATTCTTGGGAACAAAATGCACTCCAGAAGCCCAGCTGAGTGTGTTACAGCAGACATTTTGAACTGCATCTTGCATAAGGACAATTATCACTAGGAAGCATAAGGGCATACGGCAGGGGGTAGGGAGACTTAATGTTATTATAAATATGTATTATTTGTTTTTTTCATACCAAATTCACTCCTTTTGACATATATATAGCTGGTTTGTCATCCAATTTGTTAAATAATTGATTGATYCATTAATAAGATGATGGGAAAGTCTTCTCTTTTCCTCTCCCTTTTTTGCTGTTCCTTAYGTTTGGTGCAGCCAAGAACTGTGACAGTTTTCTACTTCTTGTGGTCTCTATTTTGAGTATTATACAAGGATCTGATTTATTAAAAGGACCTTTAAAGCTCTGAGAAATCTTTCCTTTTTCAAATTTTATCTAGCTTTCCCAAACGACACTGACATAGACGTTCACATCACAGGCTGTTTAAAGGTAGACATCTAATTATATGGGCAAAAGTGCCAAGCAAATCCAGTTAACAGTGATTCCATACCTCACAACTCTTTTCTTACTCAGTGTGTGAGGAAACATCTTTGATCACATCACAAGCAGGTATTTATCTGTGTGATAATACCATGCATGAACCCATGGCTGTGAGTTGTCTAATGGCTCTCCCTTGACCAAAAGAGAGTTTGTAAAGCTGAAATTTGCAGCTGATCCACACTTTTGAAAATCCGTTCACCTTTTTATAGCAGGATGGCTATAGATTTAGGCATTCAAGATAATACTTTCCTTTGKTTTTTTCTGAATAAAATTTAAAGATCCTTTTTTTAAGTAAATGGGGTCATTAAAATACTATGTTATAAAAAGCAAAAAATTCCTTTTCCCACAACACCCATCAGACTGGCTGATATATAACAGATGGATAATGAATTAAAAACTGAGAAATTTGTTATGGTCCATTGTTGGCTTGGCACTTTCCTCTGATTTGCAAACTTTGGTGTTTGCCCTGCAGTGTCCTAAAGAGAATTACTGTACTTACATGGGGGGAGGAGGAGTAAAAGCAAAAATACATTTTCACTAGTCTGTTACTTCATGCAGGATACTTCGTACTGAAGCCTATTTGAACTGTCATTTTGTTCACAGAACTTAAATGCACTTAAAATTGACCCCACAGTATCTGGAAAGCTGGATACATTATTTTACACTGTTCAGGCAAAAAAGAATAAAATTTACTTTCTGTTACTAACAATATATAAATAAAAATATTATTATCTAGGTGGGGAAAATGACTTTTAATAGCTTCTTTCAACAAGTTCCACATATGGCAGAAATGTTGGCAAAGTTTAATGATTCCTCCAGTAACCAAATCTCATCTCATCAGTTTTGTAAATCTTTTGTTCTGGCCTACTTTGCACACATGTCCAGCTGTGATCACCATATCCAAGGGTTTGGTTTTAAATTCCTAAGTTTTTCATCTTGTATATATTGAAGACTATGCTGTAGGCAGAATTGTTTAATGACATGTTCTTGACTCAGACTCCCCAACCTGCCTTTCTGCATCCTTTCTCTGCTCTAATGACCTTGTGAAACTGCAGCTAGGACTTTGAGAATCAGTTTAAGAGCAATTGCTGAAAGTTTGGTGGTTTATTTTATGACAGTTGCCCTTTATGCTACTGATTTTGGAGTCCCTTCTTTTTCCCCCATTAAACTGACTCTGATACCTATAATATCATAGTCGAGCATAGTTATGTGCTTTTTACTCCATACTAAAAATGAAAAATATTTGTAGATGCAAGTCTCTCCCTTTTTACTGGTACAAGCTTGGTGCTGAAAATTGTCTCCTGACTCTAGGTCGCATAGGAATTGCATTAGGTGTTACAGTTTAGTTCTTACTTCAAGGTTGAAGATCCTACCAAATCAGGCAGAGCAGGTGTGCAACAACAGGGCCCTAATTAGTCCCTTTTGTTCCCTCAGGGATAGATGTATACAGGAATATCAGGCGATGGTTATCACTTAAGGTTATAACGGAATAAATACATACTRTATTGACTCAAAGTAATGTGACAGTTTTTTCTCCGCAAAAGCTAAGAACTGAAAAATTCAACCTTGTCTGTTTTCATGGACTACATTCCAGGCAGAAGTTTGCCACCTCAAAGTTATTTCGACACTGCCTGATGACCTGAGACAGATACTGCTTCCCCTCTCTCAACTAGGCAGCCAGCCCCTCTCAGAGGGAGCATATACAAGGGCAGGAGTTTAAGAATTTGCTGCTGGAGAAGCCCAAGGACTTTATGGCTGAGAATTAACAACTCTAGCACTATCTAAGTCCAGAATCAAATTCAGGTAGGTGTGTCTGCTTCCTGAGTCAAAAAGACCTTTCATCTAGTGGTTACAGTAACAGAGAAGACAAAACACAAGGGAAGTAGCTCTAGGACATATGGAGATAGGGATTTCTGGAACAGAATATGGAGTTTCAGGAGAGAGTTAATACAGTCCTTTAAAGCTAAGCTTTTCTATCTTTTGAAAAGTTTTGGTCATCTCAGGTTTGAAGATCACTTATATCTTTGCAAGTGCAGCACCTCTGATCTTCATTTGGGTTGGTACTTTGAAGCAAAGCCTGCTAGACAGCAAGAGCCTGGGAACATAAAAGGAATGGAGTGAGCTGGGCCTTTTTCCATCTCTATGTATGTAAGAAGTACCAGTAGGTAGATATAAATGTTACTTCAGGTTAAAGGTAGAGACATTTTCTATTCAATACATGACTATAAACAAACAGAAACCAAACAGATAATTGTCATTGCTCTAAGTAAATTAACAACAAGACACTGAGCCTGATTATTGGTGTCAGTGACAAAACTTCCTGTGCCTCTAATCCTGCAGTCCCGTACAAAGTAAGCTCAAATACACAACAGTTGAGGCATCAGTTTTCTAAGCTTGTTGGAGCTTAGAAAGTAATTTAATAATTATCCACTTTTACTGGATTATTTAAAAACAAAACATTTAAGAAGCATTGCGATAGATCTATTTTCACAGTATGGAGTGTAGCTCTGGTACTGAAAGATGAATTCTCATGGGAGTCTTGAAAATTAATGTGGGGATTAAAATAAACCTTTCAAATGTGTGAAACATTTTGTATGCTTACGTTTTCCACATTATGCTTCTAATAAAGTCCTTAAAATATTAAGTGTTATAATATTCGCCTAATGAAATTAGGCTGGATTCTGATCTCAAGGTGAGTTTATGATAGTGGAATTCAATTGACAGGGGTTACTTCTGAGTTGCACTGATGACGGGATAGGAAATAGACCCACCATATATAAGGGTATCTCAATTATGTAAAGTGAAAGATCAGATCTGAAAATTGCTATGTAAATTGGTAAAGTGACAAAGTTTTCCTCCAGATTAAAGAGCACTAAAAGGAGAAACAGCCTTATATCTGTGTGGCAGTATCTTTTCCTTCCTGCTGTTTTACAACGTTATTGTCATCAAAAAGTTTTAGTTTTGTTCTGGGACCCATCACTATTTCACTGTAATGTTTTATATAGTTTATTACAAATAAAAGTAGTTTAGAAGTTTTTGTGTGAATGAAAATTCATTGGTTTTCTTGGTTATACACATTCTCCTTTCTTGTGTGAGAGAAGTTGTCCCCACTTTATCTTTTTTGCTTTTTTCCTAGCAGAGTTCTCATCTCAGAAAACATATATATATGTATTTTTTTTGATAGTGAATTCTCAATTTTGTAGGGAACAGAAAAAACACTTCCATATTTCCTTTAGCAAAAGATTTCCTTATCTCCATCAGTTCCTTCCTGCTGTTCTGAGTCACTGAACTCAGGAAATGAAAAGACCTTATTTTTCTCACATCAAATTTCCTCAGACTCACAAGTTAAGTGTTTCTGTAACACCAGCAGCTTTTATATAGTAAAGAATGCACTTCCAGATTTGTCTTCCAGTTCTTTCACTCTCTCCTGGACATCTTGCAGGAATGCCTACACAGTTCAGAAAATTTTTTTGTTCAAGCTGATCTTTGGCAGTTTGTGCCACCATTATGAATGCAAATCTGAATGAGTTTTGCAGTTCTGTTCTAGCTGTGAGTTCAGTCAGGTTCCTTAAAACAGCACTTAATTGGTGTGCTTAATGTCTGGTTACTCCATTTCAGAAAAAAGATAAAAAGTCTGGATTTTGGAAAAATGCTGTATGTTCTCTAAGTTAGAGCATGAATAGTTTCAGGAATCGTAGAGGAAGGACAACTTGGGAATGCTAAAAATTAGCTATGCATGTGCCAGGTAGAAAGGTACTGCATTGGCTAAGAAGCCTGACTATCTGGACTCTGTAACTGTGGGGGCTCTCCTTTGGGGGGCAGGCCAGAAGAAGCCCTGCCCCACCTCCCTTGTACTCCAATTTTATTTCCAAAGAAGAGGTATCTGGGCCAGGCATCACTAATGAATGTGATTTCATCTTACAAGATAACTTAATGAGGAAAAGTGCCTGCCTGTAAAAGAACAACCTCTTACTATACACAGTGAACCTCTAGTAAGTGCAAAGAGTTTCCAGCAAGAAAATCAATACTCTTGTTTCCAATGTTAGTCTAAGGATGAGACTTTGGCCAAAAGGCAGCTAAGGAAAAAATCACGCTCATTTCATACCAGTCAAAGTTAGATGAATCTGTCTTGGAGCCTTGATGGTTTATATTTCCTCTGAAGTTAGAAACAGCAGATCTTTGAGTTGTGAAAGTATCATACTCTGAACTTTAAGTAATCTGTGGCATGGTCTGTTGGGGCACTGATTCTCCCAAGAAAAAATAGAGGCCGGATAGTTTTCTGTCAGACACTTGTCCAAGAAAATCATCTGTTTAGTGAAGGGCAGGAACTCTCTATGAAACTTTGATCCACAGCACTAGCAGTGGTAACACGCCAAAGAAAATGTAATTGTCAGGCAATTAAGTCAATAGGAAAGACAGCTATTGTTAAAGTTAGGAGTAGCAACTTTTATTCGTGCATTTTTGATTCCACACTTGTAACTAGAAGCCTGATCTTAACTTTTGCTTTATATTTAAGTATTTTCATCAATGACAAGGTTAAATTGGGTGAAACTGGCAAACTAGAGTGTACTGTCTGTATGGAAGCAACAATTTGGAATACAATGCTCTGTGCAAGCAGTCCTCAGGGACCTGCACTTGAAGACCTGAGAGACTAGATGTGATTTTTACTCATCTTTAAACTTTTGCATGAGGGTCAATTAATACTAGTTTTGGGGAAAAATACTTCCTCCTGCAAGCACAAACTATTGCACTTCTTACCAGGAACAGAAGGCAGAGAGTACCTGACAGCTGTTAACAAATTAGAGTCAGAGTTGCCTCTCTGTAACTGAAGTAGAATGGGACTGTCTCATCAAGGCTTTTCTGTGTAGTCTYGTGTGATTGGAGCCTATTGGTATCTAAAGGTTTGGATGAAGCTTGTGGCCAAGAAGGCCAATGGTAATCTGAGCTGCATTAGGCAGAGCGTTGTCAGCAGGTCAAGGGAGGTGATCCTTCCCCTCTACTCAGTCCTGATGAGGCCACATCTGGAGTACTGTGTCCAATTCTGGGCTCCCTAGGACAAGAGAGCCATGGAGCTACTGGAGCAAGTCCAGCGAAGGGCCACTAAGTTAATTAAGGGACTGAAGCATCTCTCATATAATGAGAGGTTGAGAGAGCAGGGACTGTTTAGCCTGGAGGAGAGAAGGCTCAGGGGGGATCTTATCAAAGTGTATGAATATCCAAGGGGAGGGCAGAAAGAAGACGGAGCCAGACTCTTCTCAGCAGTGCCCCAGGATAGGACAGGAGTCAATGGGCACAAACTGAAACACAGGAAATTCCATCCGAACATAAGAAAACACCTTTTTCATTGTGAGGGTGGTTAAACACTGGTTTTGAGGCTGTGGAGTCTGAGGTTGTGGAGTCTCCATCCTTGGAGATATTCAAAACCCAACTGGTCACAGTCCTAGGCAACTCACTCTAGGTGACCCTGCATGAGTAGAGGGGTTAGACTAGATGACCTCCAAAGGTTCCTTCCAACCTCAACCATTCTGTGATTCTGTGAGAAACAGCTGACGGAAAACAGCAGGCTGAAGAGAGGGAAAGTATGTGGTGAGAAGGTAGTACACTAAAGTTTCTGAAAGACCGACAAACTCTGGAGACTTGAAGTCCTGTTGAATTTGTGAGAGCAAATATATGTGGAATATCAAGAGTCTGCTAGGGCTGTACAAGGCCATTAACTAACACACATTACCATCAACAAGGGTTGTAAGACTTGGACTACATCCTAGAGCATGGTGTTTGTTACATGCAGAATCTACCAAGGATGCTCTGAGGGACTTTCCAAATATCTACCTAGAAGCTACATGTGTGCCAGTACAACCATCCACTTCTGAGTATACAGCTGAGGTTGCCCTCCCAACTGTTGCTCTGAACAGGTACTTAGAATTGAATGTGTGAGTGAATGAGTGAATGTGTTGTGTGAATTGTCATCTGCTATTAATAATAACAGCTTGGTTCTATTTCTAATAACAGCTTAATGAATAAGAGGTATTCTAAGAAATACTGGATGTGATCTGTATCTCCCCCCRAAATGATCCCCTATCATGGAAAGGGGAATTTTCAAAACCTGGATGTCTGCTCGGTAGTTTATTTTTTGTGCTGTATTAATACAAATAATGAATAATAATTAGAAATTACCAGTACTGGAGCTGTCAAATTTACTGAGAGCAAAACAGAATGTATACAGTGCATCCAACATCTCTAGATTAATGTTGACTAGAATCCCACCATTTGTCTCTATTTTCCACCATTTATCTACAAAACAGATTACGGACCTCTGTCTTGCTCCTTCTCTTTCTTTTTAGTATTTGAGACAACTAGAATCAGCTTTAATAATTTCTTTTCCTGCAGGTAGCTCTGTTGTTTGAGTCACTATTGAAAATAATTATTTAAGTATCAACCTTAAGTTTCAAAAGGCAAAGGAAAAGAGCCCTTTGCCGTATTCTTTAGCTGGAGCCAACATACTAAGCCAAATTACTTTCTCATTTCCACATGGGCAGTTCCTCTGAAAACAATTTGGTTTTATGGGTGTAGCTRTGAGGGAATTTGGCACAATAGTTTGTGACAATGATATTGCAAAAGGCTCTACAATATTTTGAATCCATGTAGCAATGTCACGTTTTTTTACAGAGAAATTGAGTTAATTTGCTCATACTGCAGACTCCAGTGTAGGCTTTAGATAGTACTTTAAGTTCAGGAGCAATTTTGTATTATCTATATTCTCCTGTACCATATGACAGAAAGGAAAAAAATCTGTGCCACCAGGACCTGAAGTTTTAAAATATTTCTTTTGACAAAATATTAGCCATTTGCAGTGCCTTGTAGGGTTTCACATGATTAAAAGATGCATGTGGCTTCTAGGGATGCTTTGTCTCTGCTTAAATAAAGTGGAATGAATTATGATATCACAAGGCTGCTGTGGTTCACAAAATACAGTTGAAATCAGATCAGAACAAATTAAACATCTCAAAATATTGATATGAATTATTTCATTTTCAAAGCTTTTGCTGCACAAATACACTATGTGACCAGGTGCCCTGCAATAGCAGACTTACTGGAGCTCCCTAGCTCAAGAAAYGTGTGGCAAGCAAGAGGGAAAGTGAGATTTTTCTGGCACATACTAACTGGAGCTGTTCAAATATTTGAAAAACCATCATGACTACATTCTTCTGAGTAAAAATACAGTGAGAAAACACTTGCTCACTGCATTTTCACTGTTTCTTTTTTTCTGGAAATTACTCACATTCTACTCTRTACTATCTCTCATTGCAACATACCTGATGAATACAATCCCAAAACATAAACATCTTAAGAACTTGTTTTTAAACGTGTAAGGTCTTTCAACAAAGGAGATATTTTAGAAAGGGTTCACTTTCAAAGCCACAAACCATTCTATGTTTTGGAGTGTGTTTATAATTTTATAATTCTTCATTGTTGTGGTTACAATTGCTTTCCTTTTAGAGGTCTCTCTGTTCTAAAAAAGTTCACTCAGAACCTGAAAGTAGGGAAAAAATTGTCTACTCATGAACACTAGAGTTTTCTAACTGAGGCCCAAGCTGATGCACACACTTTCTGAAGGATTCATAAGCAATATACCCCACCTAATTTGCCTGTCAGTGATTCCTGCCAACAAAGTTATATCGTGATGCCCAAAACCAAAGTCAAGGTGGCACTAATATTATGTTTGACCTGTGGACAGTTATATTTTGCAAAGTTTACTGGCATATTGTGACTTGTTAGCAAAAAGCCTGCAAGGTATATAATAATTACACTATTTGTTTCTCTGCTACGCTGGTAATTCTATCCGTATTTTTTTCTTTTTATTTTCTCTTTATTTTCTCTTTTTTTAATAGCATCTTCCAGTTAAATTAATCTGCAGTTGCTATAATCCCAGAGAATGGTATAAAACAGTGAAATGCTGGAAACTATTCAYTCTGAATCAAAAGCTAGCTCTTTCTGAAGGTTTGTGAAATGGACAGGGCACCAGATAGACTTAGGAACATAAGCTAACTTTCAGTGAGCTTTAGGCCTCTAAGGGCCAACAGCATACCTACACTATGCAATGATAGAAGGTGTGGAGGATGCTGCTGGCCAAACCTAATTAAGGGCCAAGACTCATAGCCATATCACCGATGTGCCTATGCGGTGGTAACAAGCTTTACTGCAAGTCAGGATACATTAGCTCAGTATGGTACATCACTAATTGTTATATTGCTTTCAGACCTAAGCTGGCTACTCTGTAAAGTACATTACTGCATGGACATAATAATTGGGTTGGCTCTCTGTGCCAAGCTGAATTATAGGGTGCAGCCTTCTGAAAACAGGATTTAAGGAATTTTGAAACTTTTACATTATTTTATTCATACTTTCTATGAGGCATAATTTTGCATTAAATGACCACGACAAATGCCCTTCAACTTGAATTCATTGGGGGTAGGCAGCCAATTCCAGGAGGATTAGAGATTGGAGTTCTAGCTTTTTTTACACAGCTTGAAAACATTATTTAGATTTGAAGTTTTGTTCTTTCCTTCTTCACTCTCTTTTTTCTTCTCTGCTCTCTGTGGAGCTGTACAGAGTTCTAATAACTAAAAAGTAGTCCCAAGAGAAGACAGCAGTCCATTTCCCTTCTGTTTCTCTCACTTCCTTGCTCTTTTTTCAGCTTTTATCTAGACACTACCGCCTGGCCACCAGAGATGAGAGAGCGACCAATAATACCCTTTGACTCTTAATGTTAGGTGCAGTTTCCTAGATGCATTATTGCCCTAAGAATAAGGATAGGTAATGGCTCTGTTAGCCCTTACTTCCTCACCCACGGTCCACTGAATTTTAGCTTAAATTGTCCTAAATTGTCACGTAATAGAAATACAAAAGGTGAGTGACTCATTCTATTGTTTCCCCTTGCTCATAAAAAATACCATAATAAAATTATTACTTCATTCAATTTCTTTAACCTCAAATTATTTTCTACATTAATGCCCACTGGCACTTAAGAATGTATTAGAGATTTAAATTTTAATCTTTCTACAGGCAAGTTAAGAACTGTGGCAGGTGTAATTAACATTGTTCCCAGAAAAGGAGAAAATATTGTGACCTATTTGATGGATTTGTTTATTTATTTGTGAGGGGGTATTTACACTTTTCTAGGATGACTTCGCTGATGAAGACTAAATCGTGCATTCAACCAAAACCGCAAGCATTTTTTCATAATTTTTCTTCCTTTACAGGAAGTCTTTATTTTTGCCTTCTGACCAGATCTGAAAGCCTTTGCCAAAACTGGCCATCCCACTAGGGCAAACTGAAAATTCTGTTAGAACAGTCAATCATCCATTTGTCATTTTCATTATGTTTTTTCCCCTCTTCAAAGATTAGAGAAATGAGTCGGAGGATAATAGTTCTACAGTTGTTCTACACAGTACTAATCCAGCTTAAAGGTTTTCACTGTCTTTCCATTTCTTTTGCCGTTTTTAACTTGCTGTTTTTTGTTAGACCTCATCTAGAATAAAGGTATACAGCATTGGTTCCAGCGTAATAAAACAAAAGCATTGTTAGGCTGGGATGTTGCTTCCACGTGATGATGCCCTATCTGAAAAACTACACTGAAAAGGGAAACACCATCAGTTTTGTTTTAAATGGGTAATGCAAGACTGCAGTAGCGTCAGACAAGGCTCCAAAACTATGAAAGAGATGAATTAAGCCCACATATGCATGGTAAAGTGCTGGCAACAAAAAGAAATTCATTAACTGAAAGTAACCACAGTAGGACAGCTATTTCTGTGACATAGATTCCTTGTATTCTTGCCATCCTTCATATCTTCCAGTCAGAACTCTTCTTCGCTCTACTGGTATCATGTCTTTTAAATTTAATTTGGTCTTACATACTTTTAAATGTCTTCTTCTGGAAAGAGAGGTTAATGTTGCTGCTTAGTAGGTTAGGACTCTGCCTGGAACTTTAATTTTCAGGCTCTGAAAGCAGCCATGTAAACCCGACCAAACAAACTTGTTTAACACTGGTAAGTATCTGTTGCCTAACATTAAATAGGACAACTTCTCTAGTCTGTAACTACACTGTGCTGTTACAGTGCCTCCCCAATGCCCACAGTGCCCAGTCCAACCCTTTGAGGCCATATTTCTTGAGCAGTCTCACTATCTTTACAGTGGGATGCACGCAGGAGGGCCTTAAGAACCAAGCCTAGGTGAAATGCTAGTGTGAAACTTGGAGAATGGCTTGAAGAATTACACAAGCCAGGTCCACATACCATGACCTGACCTTTCCACACCATTTTGTGTAGTCTGGACAGAGTGCCCAATCTTATTTACTGCTCTGATTTTCACATCAGTAACAAGCTGTATCCCTCGAAGAGCCCCCTGACACCCTGCAGACCAGAGTTACACAGGAAAGGACAATGCAGAAAGCAATAACGAAAGCTTGAGTCCACCTCATCCCCTCAACGACTAGCAGAAAGCCCCATGGGCTAGAACAGCTGCAGCATTTAGAACCCTCCCTGTCCTCAGCTTCTTCACTTGCACAGAAGGCATCTTCCTTTGGATCCTGCCAAAAACCCTAGCCATGTCAAAGCCTGGGATGTTAGAGCATGTTTTGCTGCTTCATCTTCTTCAGATTAGGGCACTGAAGTTGTTCTTCTTTGACCTTGATGCTACGGGTGGCCCTTTGGAGTAACCTAAGAGAACTCATCCCTGCCACAGCAGCTACTGAAAAATGATATAGAAGTGCATGCTAGTTCCTGCAGACTCACATGCAAAATCCTTAAGTATGAATAAGAGAGGAATACCCTTTCAGAGAGGAAGCTGAGAAAGACGGGACATATAATTTTACATACGTTATTTGGACTGGACACAGGGATGCTTTGCTTCTTGATTATGTCTCTGTATTGGCTTGCCACATGAGCTCTAACAATTCATTCTACAAAATCTTTTACATTTTCTTTTTATAAAGAATTATGTATTCAACGTACAAAGCATGTTTTTAAGAGAAAAATTGGCAAGACTTACCATTCACTTCCTCTATTAAAGGTCAGCTAGGTATCTAAGATGCTGCAGCTTGATCAGTGAGATGGAACTGAATACTATGAGTGTAACTTCAAGGATGGGCACTTTAGTTGATTGATATAAGATTATGTAAACACTTGCTTATAAAGAAATGGAACCCTACCACTGCACCTATGCACTCTTTCATTGGTGTGTGTGTGTCCTGCCTTCAAATCAAAACCCTGCAGTTTAAACCTTAATGTTTTGACCCCTGTATGAGTTACAATGTAACTGTACACTCAGAAGTAATATAAATTCAGCTCTATAGTAAATGCATTTCTGACTGGCTGGCCTTTCCTTCCTTTCTTGCTATAGTAACTTTGTGATTTAACATCTCTTTAAAGAATTTATCAATGGGAGTCAGTCCCATTATCTGACTCAAAGAAACAATAGAAGCAGAATATGATTTCATTTTCAGTATGTTTTTGTAAAGACTGGCATCTGTTTTGATACATTGTCTCACTTCTATCAAAGGTTTGGTTCACATAGATCTAAAGAATGACAGGAATTTTTTATTTTATAGGTTCTTTCCCTTCCCCTCAATCTCATTTTGGATTTTACAATTCTAGATGTGCTTCAATTATGCTGCTCCTCTTATCCTACATGCAGGGAATGGTTATGGATGCTGTGGCTAACTAACAATCTAAGCGCACAAATGTCTCCTTGAGAACAAGATCTGGCACTAGACTAAATGAACACTCTGATTGCTCATTAAAAGCAGTAGTTTCTCTGCAAGTAGGGTAATCTAACAAGGCACTCATTGTTTTACCTCCTGTTTCCTCCCCCACTCACCATTTTTGTTAGCAAATTTTTCCCCTTTCCCTCAAGCAGCAGACAACGATAGCTTTATTTTTCTCAGCGTGTTTTCCTGATATATGCTGTCTACTTCTGCACCTTCACTGCACTGTGATACTCACTTACTGAAAGCACACACTTGCTAAAGCCTTCTTAGTGACACTGTCTTTGTTGACGGAGCACATTCATTTAGCATTTCAGGTAACAGGCTGTCTCAAGTTAAACAGGTGATAGGTTTGGTCTTACAGAGTCTTACAGAGTAGACCCAAGTTTGCTTAGTTCTAATTCAGTATTCTTCAGAAAACTTGTAAAGCCTTGTCTCAAGAGGCCACTTGTAAGGTGGAGCTTATTGCTTTTGCTTTAGATAATGTTATCTTAAAAGACAGCTTATTCTGTTGACTTTAGATGGTACATGCTGAAATAACATTATCTGAGGTAATGTATTGAGCATTTGATGGCAACCATCATCTATACTTTCATGAGGAGTAATTTCCTTATCTCTGAACTAAGCTTTGCTCTTACTTTCTGTGAGGGTTGCCTTCCTGGGAACCCCTGAAAATTCTGGAGAATTAAGCACATCGATGTGTTAGCTCCAGTAAGTCTTAACCTGTGTCTAGCTTAGGGAGAATATCAATGCCTTTAAGTGATGTTGTTCCTTATTGAAAGGATGATCTTAATTTTGCATCCATGTATCCTTCAACGAAATCTAGTGCTATATAACTCATATTTTTTATTGTATCTACATAAAAAATAATTAAAAACTGATCTTACTTATATAAATATGCATAAACCTGAAAATTTTTACACTAAAAATCCTTTATTTTGGTTCTGTGTTATGCTCAGGAAACAAAGAAAACTGTACCTGTTAAGTTTGCTTGTTTTGGCCATCATGCAACAAAGCATTTAAGYCAAGGCTTAACTGTCTTTGAAAGATTATTTACCATTTTAAATGAAAAATGAATGTTGATAAAAATCTCACTTTATAAACTCTGGGTCAACCTTTATTTTTGTATAATCCAATTATCTGTCACTAAAGGTTATCAGAAATTAATATGGCATATTATTTTGGAGATAATACAAATTTTAGTAAAAATATTTGGAATTAGCACCAATTTATAATAGAATATTTCTGCAGGCAATTCCTATGCCCACTATATTTGTGGTATTCAGAAGATACTCATTTTACAAATATTACCTGGAAAACACAAATGATATCACAAAGAGAAAAAACATATATTTACTAATGCTAACTAGTCATAATTTATACATAACACTAATATTGGTATTTAGATTATAATTTGTCATTTTCTGTTCTAACAGATTATTTTGCTTTTGTCTACCATGATTAAATATCACTGTTTTCTCTGAACTGTAGTGCCTGTCACAAATTTTATGAAGACAAAAAACAATTGGGTACTGATGAAATGAGAAACATCTCTCTATTCAACTTCTTTGAATTAATTGTAAAAAAACTGTCTTAATATCAAATTTTCAATAATTAAAATCTGGCTAATAAACGAGGCCTCTCTTCTGCTTCCTACTTTTAACACCACTTTTCTGATTTTCCAAACTCACTGTAGCACTGGCTGAGGCAAATGCCAATTCATTCCCTTTTCAGAACATGACCAGGTGAGGTGTGGGAAATCTCTCAAGGCTGGTGAAGTCATTAAAAATAGCCTAACATTAAAATAATACTAAAAATGGAAGATTTCCAGTTATTACACCTTTCCTTTTTACTTACAAGATGGTAACTAAAAGCATGAGCAAAAGGAAAGGTCTCTTGTGTATGTGTGTATCACTTGTTAAACAGCTGGATCTGAACAGAATATGGCTTGAGTCTGATAGAAAATGGCTAAACTTAGTTTCATTCTCTTTTGTTAAAACTTCTGCCCATCTGGAGGGACATATGCTACACAAATGCTTGTCTAATCGTTCAACCTTCACTTTGACCAAGGATGAAAATAAGCTTGCTAAGAGGTATTTAAATTCTTAAGGGCACGGAAGCTGGTAGTTTAGTTGTTACAATGATAATTTCCTAGTCATCACATGTATAAAATCTCTCTCTCACTCATGTGCTTTTTACTGTTTACACTGTCTCCACTGTATATCAGCTTATTTGGTTGTTATTTAATACTCTGTGTAGGGAAATAGAAAATAAGGAATTATGTTTGATAGTCTACAGAGGGAAAGGTTATACCAGGCAAACAATACCAAACATTTTCCTATGAATAATACAGAGTGGATACTATCTTCTGATGTGCCTTCAGTTCTCATTCTATTCTGAAAGCAAATATATACTTTCATCTATACATACTGTAGTGTGTATATGTATATATATCTCCTGAAAGAGACAAGTTTTCATAAATAGGAATAATAAATAAAAAAATAGAATGAGTTTTAACATGTCTAAAATTCCAGTTAAAATTATAATACTTCTGAGTAGGAGACTGACATCACACTATTTGCAGTGGTAAACAACTGATTCACAGTTTCTGTTTATATGAACTATAGAGGAAGTAATAATGGATATTGCTGTAAATGTTTTTTATTTAAATCAAAGTATACACGGAGACAGAAAATACAGCAGTATGCTCCCATGTGTATAAGGGCAGTGCATTTGTCCGCAGAGTGACCATCACTATCTACAGAAGCACAATTATAGCATTTGGGGCCAAATTCTCTTCAGGTATCATACAGTGGTATGAGGAAAGTTACTTCTGGAGGATAACTTAACAAGTACTATCTAATATGATGTTCTCCTTCCCACCTATTAGAATGTTTGACCTGTTTAAAAACAACATAAAAGATAATTGGTGTGACAAAACAACCATAACATAAAATAGCTTATTTGGATTCATACAGAAAGTGAACCATCATTTAAAAACTTATTTCACAGCATTATATAAAATTCTCTTTGTTTTCGTACAAGCACATTTTAAAGAGAAGAAATCTATACCACTTAACTTGAAATACACAGCCTGAGACCACATACTCATGTCATACTAAAACCATAATGATTCATTTCTTCCTGAGCCTGTTATGCTCTAAAGTCTAATAGGCAATCTGACACCTTTCTCTAGTATACTGTGATTCTGTGAATAATGGTGTTTTCTTTTTAGGCACTTCCTTTAAAATCAAGTTTTTCTCTTTATGCATTTACATCAAGAGACAGTATAAACATTCATTTTCTTCTTAGTTACACCATAAAAGAGTATTGTCAACAAATTTGTTTGATAAATACTAATTTTACACTCAGGAAATCTATTCGCTGGCTACCTTCCCTGTATCAGGTAAGTTCAGGTAAGTTCTCCTATCTAGACCCAGTATATAACTGGTCCTGATTTCTTCTGTGATGCATAAACTCAAGCTTTTACCCACCTTCTAGCAAAAAACTAGTGGCAGAATTAAGCTTCTAAATACTTTGATTTCTTTTCTTAGGGGGTAGGAATGTAACACGTCTTTTGCTCTATGCAAGTATAAAGACAACATATCAATAATTCTGCAGATATAATTTGTTTATTGTCTTAGTGTTTGACAAGATAGCAAGCAACAGAGACTTTTTCTCATTGAAAAACACCTTAGTTCTCCTGACAAATCTTATGGTAACAGTCACAGTTCTTACTAAATATTTATCAATTAGTTGCTAGATGGTCTGAGACAGTTAAAAATGAGTAGTACTATAACTTGAAAGAAGCTTTTTAATTATTAAGAATAAAACTGATATACCTATTAGATTCATCAGGTGTTTGCCAGAAGCCACCAAAATGAAACATAACTGGAGTATTAATTGAAGATGTATGTGTAACCTTTGGGAAATTTTATTCCCCATCTAATGATATTGTGCTTTTTTAACATAAGAAACAACTATGAAAATGAATTAGTAATTGCAGAGGCTGTGGAGTTAATGGCCAAATGAGGAGATTTGTAGGTACAAAACAATTCTTAATTTTTTAACTGGGAAAAATTTAAACTTGAGCTCAGTTACAGATCCTATTTTTTCCTTCTCTGATTATTAAGTTCAGGGTCTAAATCAAGTTTGCAGATGAGCGAATAATGAACATTTTACATTCCAGAATGTGAAATTATTCATTACAAATTGAGCAGGCAATTAATTTATAGCTGCTTGGATATTACTAAATCCTCCTTTCTGAAAATGTATATTTCACTCTTCATGTTTACTTTTCACTTAGACAATAACTGGGGTCATTTTGTGCTATTTCTGCTCCTTGACTAGATGAAATACACTCAAAAATTGGGCTGGTGACTGTAAAATGGCAAAGGACAGATGATGAACGGTGAAAACTCTGTTGGCTCACAAGGGTCATAATTTGCCCATGAATGATTATTTATATACAGAACAAACATTCCACAGACATTTGTGAAAATAAAAGATTCATAGATTTTTAAATCTAGAAAGGATTTTAAATCTAGAAAGGACCTGTAGTCAGATACGCTGACCTCTTTTACAGTATGGACCATAAAATATCCCTGCATCGATTTGTGTTCAACTAGAATACATCTTTAAGGAAAAAGAAAAGTCTGATCTATCCGGAAATGGAGAACCCATAAAAAATGTTAGTCAATTGTTTCACTAATTAGCTACCCTCTCTAAATAAAACAGATGCACCTTGATTCCAATTTGGATTTGTCTAGCATCCCTCCCAGCCCTTGGACCTCATTACAATGTTTCTCTGCAATGCTCAAATGCTACCACATTCCTATTCTAAGGAAGAAACCAATAGCTTGTGATTAGGTCACCTTTAGCCTTTTTTGTTAAGCTAAACTTATTTACTCCTGCAGATACTCATGGTAAATCATGTTTTTAGTCTTTTGATCCTCAATATCAGAGTAACATAAACTTCCAAATTCTATATGAATTGGATATATATAGCAAACAAGGGAGAAGACTAGCACTTTCCATAATGCTGTTGTGCTAAGGGCTATATTCAGCTATTCATATATTGTGAGTCTCAAATCTTTCTCAGAGTCACTGTTTTCCAGAAGAGCATCCCACCCTATATATAAGACCTACAAACTTAAGAGAACTCATGTATAAATATGTACTAGTGGAATTACTTGCCTACAGTGTTGATTGCCTGAGTTGATTACATTCATGTTAGTGACCTCCTGTAATCAGAGTATGTTTTCTGAACTTGTTCATTCTTTTTGCCAATCTAAGTAGTCCATTTGTAGTAGCATTAGATTTTGAATAGCAAAATTTGATTCTCAGAAGATAAGTCAATCAGTCTGATTGCCCACCTCCATAGTCACCATTCAGCTAAAGCTTAAATTTCTTTTCTCTCCTAGAATAAGTTTGAGAGGAATTTGATTAATGATTAATAAAAGCTGTCCATAGAGAAATTGTGATATTCCTGTACTTTCAGATAGCAGGTAAAATCTAAAACTGATAGGGAAATATGAGTAGGGAGGATATCTACCACACAGCTTTACACCACTGACTGAAGATCTCAAGTTCAGAAAAGTTTCCTTATTTAATCAGCTGGGAGAAATAGCCTTCATCAAAGGTTCATTTAGCTTATTTAAGATCCGAATTGCATCATGGAATTTCTTATTTCCCCATATTCCCAACATTCCACTTCCATTCCACTTTAACTGCTGTTAACAAGTATAGTTGAACAGTCAGTGCAATGCTTCTCAGCTATTTAGTATATGCTATAAATCCGTTGAGTTCAAGGGAAGACTGTAGACAGCAAGGAACACTGCTTTCTTACCAAAAGTTCTACTATGCCAAGACTTACTTATGTGGATAATAAATTTGGCCTTCCTTGCCTATTAAGTGACTGTTGATTGCCTTTCTAGAAGAAAGATTCCTTTAACAGCTCTTTTCAAGTGGATGTGGAAGCACAGGATTTTTTCWTTCAGTAGTATTTAGAAACACGTTGCCACATTCACATGCAGGTTGGAGGAGGACATCTCTCACAACCAGCAATAATACTTGGGAGTTTTAATTATCAATATTTGATAACAATCTTAATTGAGGATTTATAAACTTCACTTTGGCACAATCAAAGCTTTTTTTGATCTGACATTTTTATTAAAAAAATTTTACTAAACAGAAGCCTAAATTTCAAAACGATAAAAAAATGAAATATGCGATATCTTCCCCTAAAAAAATATCAGAGCAGGACACTCAGATTTAGTTTTTGGAGTAAAATGGCTAATATGTAGAAAATGACTTTTTATCAGAAAACAGAGGTTTTGATGAATTGGCATTTTCTTATGAAAAAGTCATAAGAAATTACTGACTGAAATCTTTTCACATGATTAAGAAAAACTTCCAAGATCATGGTGTTCGATGGAATATTTTCAAGTTGTCACTGAGCTGAAAACATGATTTTTATTCAAAATCCCATTTGACTGTTATGATTGTGTCCTATACTATTTAAAAAAGATGCTAGGTAACCATGGAAAAGTGCTGTCTTTTATGATATGAATTGATATATTTGAATAAAACAGACAAGATTTTGAGGATGCAAACRCTTCTCCAGGCCTGCAGCAGAAACAGAAAGTCTCAGGTTTATATTGGCTGGGAGCTCTCATGTTCCAAAAAATCCATACTTCTTCTGGATTCTTGAGTGTTAGTTTCCAGCTGAGCTAAAATTTTCAGATTTTAGACTTGTTTTATGAGGGTTTTTTTAGTCTTTGAACTAACAGGCCAAAGATGAGGGGTTGCTTTGTGAAACATAGTCTCTCCTGGTGAACAAATCTCTGGAGTCTAGAAACATTTTCCACTTTCTTCCCCAAGTATTATGGACCACACAGAATCCTGCTAAAGCTAAGAATCCCTGTCTCATAACAACTTCTGAATTCTAATCCATGTAATTAAGTTAGATGTTAGCAATCCTGAAAAAGAATGGAAGTTTGAAAACTCTTAGAGAAAGTACATTTTTATAAGAAAACATAGTCTTACCAAAGGCCTTACCAAATTCCTCATTTCAATAAGATTTTGGTTTAGAATTTATATTCTAAATTAAGTGTTTTCAAAATTTTAATTACATTTTTGACAAAACATATATTCCTGAGAAATGCTCTAATTCTGTTGATTCAGCATGGTAGATTAAAAACCATTGCCTCCAAAAACAGTCATTCAGATCTACAAATATATGGAGCATCATATTGATAGTCATCTAGAATGCCATCTAACTGATGGCTGTGAAACAGCTAGCATAAAAACTTTAACATATGGTATTCTCTGATAGTGATGCAAATACAAACAAATGTTTATAGTGGTGTAAACTCTGGATTGTCTATATATTGTTACTTATCAAGCCCTTTCAAAGGCTCTGATCCTCATCTAAAGCATCAGTCTCTCGACATGTGTGGGATTTTTTTATATTCTATCCTATTGTTTATATTTTATTTCACACAACCCATAAACACACATCACCAATATGACCCCGTTTACCACAGTGAAAACATCTCCATAAATAACGCTGGAATCTGTATAACTGAAAGAACAAGGTGAGTAGATTTCAGCTTTGAACAATAACATCTGATTTTGCCTGTTTCCTTGCAGGGTTATGAATATCTCCGTGTGCCAACTTTTGAACGTAAGATCTCTCTCTAATGTCCTAGTATGGACATTACTCTGTTTTCATATGACTGTAACTATACTTCAGTTTTTTTTTYCAGAAAGTATTGGTTTGGAGGGGCTCTGCCTTCCATTCTCTCTACTGCATTACTAATGATAATGGTAATGGCATGAAAGACTTACTGTCAGCCGTTTATATGGTCTTCATCTATAACACAATTTGTTTTAAAAATTACTTTAGAAAATTTGGGAACACTGTTTTTTAGATTCTGATCCTGAAAATAGCTTAGAACATGCTTGGCTTGACTCACTTGTGTAATCCTATTAAAGTCACTGACACAACTGAAGTGAATACTTGAGCGCATTGCCTGCAGGAAAAGTATAGGTCTGTAGGAACGCTTCTCTCTTTACACCAGTTTTCTGACTCTGTGAAATCATTTTTCTCAACAGTGTTTTATGATTTATAGTAGGGTAAACTGAAAGAAGAATTTGACTCCTTGGCCAGATCTTCAGAGGCCTGTAACCTGACAAAGTTCCACTGATTTCATTACCAATTTACCGTACCTGAGGATACGTTTTTTTATATGTTTTTTTCTCCTTAAGCCTAACAGTTATTTACTTTTTTACCTGTTACTTGTGAACACAAAGTACTTCATAAAGTTTATCTTAGATAACCAGGCTAACCTTTTCCGGTCTTGTTTTCTTTATAACATCCTGGAATACATACATCATTTTAACTTGTTAAAAGTGTTGAGGACTTTCTCCCTTTAGGGCTGCATAGCAGAAGCATGCTTAATTTTATGATAATACATCTATAGACCCAGTGATCCCAAGTAATCTCTGCAATTGTTCTACTTCCTGGAAAGCAGTTCTGACTCAAGTTGCAACTCTCCTCTCCCATCTTTTCTACCTCCAGAAAACACGTCCCTTTGCCAAAATAAGATTTATAATATTGTTCTGTTTTTCCACTCCTACTAATTGGTTAACATCATACTTTATAGTCCTAATAAAAACACATCTGCTTCTATTTTATATGTTTGGACATTTTTATAGGAGGAAAAAGCTTAAATAAAGACAAATTGAGAGCAAATGGAAATTAAGTTTAATTACCACCACCAGAACAAACCACTTAAAGAATTACAGCACTTCAGTATAGATTTTGTGACCACTGCAGCCAGTAGGAATTTTCCCATTGACTTTAACAGCATTTGGATTTGGCCCCTGAAACTCAATTACTTGTACTGCAGAAGCAGAACCAAGCCAAGGACAAGCTTACTTCCCTGATCAAGGGTGTCTGTTGGCATTACACAAGTCTGGGAATTTCAGTGTTACACATGCGCTTACAGTTAGGGGCATATATAAGCTTCCTTCCCTGATTTGGGGACCATAAATACTTATAGCCAGTATTCAGGGAGAGGCAGATGAAACTATGACACAAATACCTGGAAAAATGTGCCTTCAGTGGCATTTCTAGCACAGCCAATCCAAACACTATCCTGAGGGATGTTAAAGGTGTGATGACAGCATATTTTAAATGAGCAGGCTTTAAAACAGCTACCTTAGGAACTGATAGTGATACAACTTAGGCTTTAGCAGAAGCTGCAAAACATGCTGAAAAAATTAGGTAAATCGCTGGGAGGTATTTACACAATGGGGTAGGTGGCAGAGCAGCTCCAAACCTAAGTTTTGAGTTTCTACACCTATGATTCTTTTAGTCCCTCTCTAAAGTGGACATACTTTTAGTTTTGCTGAACTAGGGAAGGAAGTTATATCTACAACTCCTTCTCCCACTGACCATATGGAAATGGAAAAGACCAATCAAAGGCTTAGAATTTGGAGTTATTTCATCCCATTCATACCCCTTTCCCTACAAAGTTCCCAATGGTAACTAAATATCTTCAGTGAAAAGCAAATATTTGTCCTCAGTTTTTAAAATTCAGGGGAAGTTGCTACAAACAGATGGCAAGCAGCTTCTGCTGCTTTTTCTTCCTCCTCCCTAGAGCAGAGGGAACATTGTTGAAATACATTTGAGCATTTCTACTTGAAATTACGTAGGAAAGTGTTCTTTTGGGGAAGACATTTTTGCCTGTAGTAGAGATAAGAGTGTCTTTAGGAAGGGATGAGGGAGAGGGGAAACACCTTTCAGTGTTGACAAGCTGGCAAGACCATTGCTTGGGTGTTCTTTTTAAATCTATACCTTTGTCTCTATGAGATGTCAGTCATGATGTTCTATTGAAGAACATTAAAATGCACCTTGATTAATTGGTGCACTAATTATTTCTCATTTGATCTGTAGGCATTAAATACAATTCTAATGCACTTTCAATGACTCTGGGGCTGTTATATGAATTTGGAATGAATTTAGCCTTTATGTTTTAATTTGCCCAGCCACCTTATCTAAATAGAGTATTCCAAGGTTTGGAACACCTGAAATACTGCTAGTACTTTTAAACTGCAATTTAAATACTTTTGAAATCAATTTAGAGAGAAAGTAAGATTTCTCTTTGATTGAACAAACATGTTCTCCTGCTTCTGATCTTTGGACAGTAAGTTAATGCTGTTGCCTCATCAGATTTTTTAACATATTGTATGTTGTTCAGTAATATGCTCTTGTGAATGCAGCTGAAATGTAACTGATATTCTTTTCTGCATTTTGAGAACAGTTTCCCCAAGAATGTTTTGATTTAAAAATAAATGGAAGTTTGTACAGCTAGGCAAAGATAATTTACATACTGCTTTCAACCATAAATAGCTCGTTTGGAAATCTACAAAACTGCCCGTTTTAGAGGCAGAATGTTCTTGTATTCCAATACTGTATATATATAATCCTACAATCAGGGCAGGGAAAATCTGTCTAGAAATTTGTATTGCTTTTTTCAACATAAGAGCTGAACACTTTATTTTCTGTCAACATGCCAAATCCCGATATCTCAATCAGATTTCACTCCCTTCATAGTGGGCCATTGCATTAGCACTTGAGGAATTAAAATGTTGGATAAACTGAAGTTTCTATCTATATTTTTGTGGGGAATAGTAATAATTTAAATCTTGAAACCTTTGTTATTTCTGACTCACTTTCTATTCAAGCAAAGCTCAATGAACCCAATGGAAGACTTGTTTGACGAAGGTTTTCAAAATTTTTCTATTATAAACACCTATTCCTGTACTTTTGCTTCACACATTGTATATCTCTTCTGACTTCATTACCTTCTTTTTTAGAGACAAGCTTAATGTGTTTTTTTTCTAACTCCTTGTTTGCTTAGTTTATAGTCAGGGAAAAATCTCACTGAACACTGTAGGAATATTTTCCTATTAGGAATATTTAAGAATATTTTGCAGTTTTGGGCAATTGTTAGAACTAATATTTTATGCAAAGGATTAGTTTCATTCATGTTTGCAATTTAAAAAAAAAGAGAGAAATCTTTTAATGACATCTATATAAAAACACATTTTTAGAGCATCTGGGTTTATTGTTGTCAGAGTGGATACATTTTTTATACACTTTATCATCGTGCTTGAGATTCGTCAGCCATTTGCATCTTAGAGGCCCTGCATAAATCTATAGCTACCATCAAGATTGTTATGACCTATTACGCTAAAGACTGATTGTTCCACAGAGTTAAGGTTAATGAACAGTTCAGCACAAAGAATAGACTGCATATTTGATTACATGTTTGATGGTGCCAATACATAATCACTAGGAATCACTCACAATACATTGCCATAACTTAAAAAAAATAGTATCTGCAATATTTGCGGTAGTTAGTTACAGTAACTTTGGATATGCACAGAAGATATTGTTATGAAAATTCACCAAAGATCTCAGTTGTGCTCACCTGCCAGGTTTTTCTTGTCATCCATGAGTCAAACTCACGTTCATAATGGTTCTTAGGTGCTTAAGACCTATAAATCACCTTCTTTTATACAAAGCACAAGCATAGTGGCAACTGATGCCCATAAAAATTATTGCTAATAATCATAAACATTTCAGTAAAATAAATCTTAATGTCTCTGTCAGGTCTCACTCTGCTAGATACAATTCCATATGAAAAGGTAATTCATACTGCAAAAAGTTTAGATGTGGGTAGTATACAAGTAACTGGTTATGGAGATTTTAACTGGTAGCAAGAAACTAAAAACAAAAAGTAGAAACAAAGTAACTACTTAAAAAACAATCCTACATAATCCTCAAATCTCTCACAGTCCTGCACTTCCTTCAAGTCTGTATGGGGCAAATGGTATTTTTTTTTCAGTCAAATTTACTTATTTATGGTAGAAATTGTTCAAAACATATTCCATGAGTTTAAAGTATTATAGACTGTGTTAAACTAACTTAAAACACTGTTTATGCAATATATACAGAACCTTACTGAGGGGCAAAACATGTTAGCCAAATTGTTCCTTCACACTCAGAATTCAGTTAGTGACATGTGAACATAAATCGAAGAAAGAGTTCCCTGGTCAGCACTATATCTGTGCCACAGTGGCCACCTCTATATCTGTACTACAAAGATTTGGGATCAGCCCAGTGTTTTTTATATGATTTTTTCTATTTTTATCATTCAAATCCCAAATAAAGTAAGACTATACTTTCAACCTGTAGCACCTGAAGCAGATCACATATTTAGCTTAATTTAGTCATGTTATAGATCATGACACTGAGCTCAATATTATTATTCCTTCATTAATTCACACATACATACAAGAATAATTTATAGCACCACTTATTCATATTTACAGGATAGCACCAGGAAGGACTGGACTCGTGGCATCTGGCTCCTAAAGCAAAAGCATCCACTTATATTAAAAGCTCTTTTACCCAAGGCTAGAGTAGACAGTATGATACAAATGGTATGGTTACTGTTAGTGCTGGAGAAAGACAACACTGTATATCACCTCTGCATAGATGTATTTCTATAGGAGTTTGGTTTACAAGCTAACTCCTGAGATGGACGAAGACCCTATACTGCTGTCACAGAAAACAGATTTTACTGTTTACAAAGAGGTATAGCTAACTGATGAATGCTAAAGTCACCTCTAAATCAAGAGCTTTAAAAAAGTGTAAATTAAAATTTTGATGTAAAAATTTCTCCAATTAATCACCAYGTAATAAATAAGCTATCAATCCCTAGTGATGTGTCCTAGCTTTCACTAACGAAACATCTTTCATTGTTTACATGTAGTATTTGACTTGGAATAAAATGCTGTGCTAAAAAAAATTATCCAATAAAGAGCTAGCTCCTTGGGGGTAAAAAAAAAGGTTCATACTTTTCAGAGCATAGAGTCTTACTTTATCAAAGCAGCACAGACTTTTCACCTAGTATAAACTGCAGTTTTCTCTGTCTAGGCCCTCTTCCATCTGCTGTGTGTTCCCAAGGCTTTGTAAGTTCATAAACTCCAAGCTCAGAGACTCCTGAAACTACTTCAGCCCTCTTGGACTTGTTTTAAAATTCTGCAGAAGTGGTGAGGAGAAGAGGATTTTGCCTTGCCTGTAAGAGGTATCCTGTTTCAAAGGCCATTGGCTTCCTGGAAGCATAATGTACTGCATTATAATAGTCTCCCTGCTATCTAATTTGTGTACCTGTTTGGGAAGGTGATAAAATGAAGAACACGAAAATCCTATGAAGGGAAGGATTAATTGTCACAGTTCCAGATCTGAGGTCCTCTACCTAATGCAGCGTCACATGGTAAAGAATTTCTGACTAAGGCAAGACAATGGGAAATACTCTCTGTAATCAGATCCTCATGTAAAAGCGCTGAAACAGCACTTCCTGCTTAGYGGAGGAGCAGCCAGAAGTTCTCAGGGACTGGATGCGCTTGAAAGTGTAAATCGCTACAGTCAGGTGCATTGAAAAAAAGAGCCTGAGGTTTGCCTGYCACCTTCTTAATACTAGACAGTCTTCAAGACAAAGCAAAAGTGAAAATTATTCTAGAATAGTTAAATGAAAACCTTAGGAAATCAATTACTGTATTTGGATAGATATATCACAAAACAAAAACAACAGTATGCTTCACAGCTACTTTTTTGGGTGATTGCACAGGACACTCATTTTGGCAGCACCCATGAGCTCTGGAAGTTCTTTCTCTAACCCTCCCCACTCATTCTTGCTCTTGCATGTAGTTTTCCTCTGTCTAGCTTTACCTACACATTTGCATTTATGCTGTAGGTTGGATTGTTAGATGACTCCTGTTGAAAATAACACTTTTTTTTTTTAATCCAGAGTGTTTCCCTGATCTGGTTTACACTGGAGTCCCACAGAGAGTGCATTAGCTCAGTTCGATGTTGAGAACAGCTGTGCAAGTGTGAGAATGAGTGGCTTGAACAAGGAGGGCCAGAACTTCTTAAACTGGCTTTGCCATGTTATAGAACATTTCTGATCTTATAGACTTCATTCTGATTTTGCTTTTTGCCGTGTTTTCAGCATTCATTCACCCAGCAGATTCCAAAGCCAAGTTAATTCTCAGAATATACAGTTTCGGAGCAGAAGTTCAACATCTTGACAAGCATCGTTGTTAATCACAGATTTCTTTGAAGCAGAGATCTGAGCTGGAGTACACATTTCCTCTATAGACTCTTCTTACTGAAGTTGCCACTGTTATTAAAGGCAGCCTTAAGGGTTTTCTGGAACTCGTAGCTATGCTAATTGATCTAATCAGGTAACAGGTCTCCCTTGCTAATGGACTCCTGCCTGTCAAAGTTTCCACCACTGTTAGGTAAGGGTGTGATACATGCTTCACTGGGCAGACCTAGAAAGATTCATCAGCTGGTCTGCTTGTGAACAAACACGTTCATACAGTGCCCTTTTGCCTTTTCTTGGCATATGGGTAACAGAGAGAATTTCATTACTTTTGAGTTTCTGTTAGCTTTAAATGCATAAAGTTTCCATGACACGCAATTCTAGATCTGTTCATTTTACAAACTTATCAGCAAAGATAGAGAATGGAGCTTATTACTAGCTCTTGGCAGAGACAGGGCATGATGACACCATCAAAGCCAGGTGACCCTTAAACACAGGACACACTGACACTGACAATTCGTGTTGGCAGATCACCTACATGACTTAAAGACCTCATGCAGTATGCTTTTGGAATCGTTTGCAGGCATGGTATTTCTACAGACCTATCCTTTTATGTTTTCTAGCTGTCATATTGTGTAGTTACAGATTTTAACTAGACAGCTAACAGCATACCATTTCCCATACTCTAACTAGCATACATACAAGAACTTAAATGCAAGTTAATGCTGTTCAATTACAGTAATGGTACTGAGGACCAGAGACATGAACAGAATGAAAGAAAGATGCAACAGATGTGTGGGTATATTTATCTGTTGTCAAACACTGAGGCACTACAGTAAACATCAGATTTTGCATAAGTAACAATCTATTTTTTTTAGCMAATTAAAATGTTACTAAGTAGGTTATGTAGTGGATTTGAGCTTCGCTATTCCATACATCTCTGTATCTGCAGAAATAATTGTTTTGACTTCATGCAAGTTGAACATTGTATAGGCAAGAATGACCTCGGCAGAACTGAAGTGGCCGTATGTCCTCTGAATAAATTTATGGAATTTAAAACATTAAGGCATGTAAAACAATTAAATTAAGGATATGAACTCATTTTTGATGTCCACTGATGGAATATCACAGTCATCTTTTTTATTTAATTTGAATATTTTAAAATGTGCGACAAGGAAGAGATGGTTAATCCTCAGTCAGGTCTGAAGAAATTTAATACCTTGATATGATATCTTATGAAGTGTTAAAACTGGATTTTGACTTCCATTTATTTTCCATAGAACATGAGGCCAACTCATTTTTAAATTGTACACAGAGACAGTAAAAATGATAAATGAGAGCTAGTAGATGTGAAAATGAAGGGACTATCAGAAGCGAAAACAATCGTCTCCTTTTATCTTATCACAGCTAGATAATTCTGTTAACTTCCTCATGTGCAGCCACCAGTGGCCTCAGTTCTTCTCTTAAGCTGGCTAAATACCATTTAAACATTGAAATCCAACAATTTCTTCCCATTCAGGCAGTTACACAACTATAATAATTGTTAGACTGAGCAACACATGTATTATAGCAAACTCCTCACGTTTTAATGTAAAAAATATTTCTGTGATGCAGAATCATGTGATGCAGAAACCAAGTTAAACCCATTAACTATCTGTAATTGATACCAAATTTCTCAGCAAGAATTCAGTATAAGAACATTTATATATACATTTACCATTCCCTTGCATATATGAAATTGATTTTTACTGAATGAATTCAGTTCAAACTCAATTTCATGTTGAATAACAAAAAAAAATCTTCTAGCAATTATACAGAATATAAAACTAAGTACCACTCTAAAATGAAAATGTAAGCTCTGACAAAGCAATGAAATGCAAGAGCAGTACAACACTGCTGGCTAGGAATCTTCTGATAAACCAGATTTTCATCACATTTAAAAAAAAATCAGAAATATGGATGTTTGCATTTGTGTTGATGACTTTTTACCTTAAATTTATTATCATCATCAAAATATAAGCAAATATGAGAATTTCTTTAATTTTCCATTTTTTTAGTCATGAAAAAAATCTCCAACACCAACTCTTCCATATGAAGTTTCTGTAAAGTTCATTAGAGTTAAAAGCAACTACAAGTCTTCTCCTAGTCCTCCTTTTTTTTTTATTTTGTATAGCATCTGCACTATTATTAGTCTTTTTAACTGCAAACTCTTAACTTTCTGTGAATTAACACAACAGTTAACAGGCAGCTGAGGCAATTCATGGACCTAAAATGAATACAGGTTTCAGTGATTAACTTCAGTGATTAACTATTAAGAGTGAGTATTTAAATTTATAGCTTGAAAATAGATGTATTCCATTCCATCAAATAAATTGCCTTACAATACAGTTAAATTGCCAATTATCAGTTCCCCTTGCCTGACAAATCAATGGTGGGTAGGGGAGAGAGAGAAATGGTGGATATGCCAAATGATGAATGTTTAAAACTGCAATTATTTTTAGGTACCTTATATACCTGAGTTTTGCTGTTGTTATTTTTTTAAACAGCAATAATGTGGAAGCTACCAGAATGGCATGGTCAGGCCTGCATTTAAAAACAAATTCAGAAAACAATAACGGATAATCCCATTCTAAAGATTAAGCTCTTGCTTAATGTGTTAACAGGGACTGGTCTTTTGTTCAGCACTTTTGTTTGCAGAACAGTCTTTGTTCTTGAAAACACCTGTATGTTGCATGACAGAAACAGAACAAGGGCATAGGCTTCTTGTTTGTTGTACTGAAGTAAATCCACAATAAAGAACATCTACAGAACAGTTATGATTCTGGATATTATATTGAGGCACTGGCAGAGGTAACAGAGGTATCCCAAAGAAAGGAGTCTTTGCACTCCTGAAAAAAAACTTTTATTTCCTCCTCTATTCCTCTTTGCACAACTGACTGATTTCTGAGTTATATAACTGACTTCTGCTAGGATCAGTCATGATTTTCAGATATTATCTTCCAATCTTTATTTTGTAATGACAATTCATATCAGTCACCTGTTGAACTGGCCTACAAGCAATTTGAAAATGAATTCTTGTGCCTTGGAAGTAGAAAGCTACCAGGTTCACCCCAGAGATGGCAAATGGCTGGCATATTTGCTAAAATATTAGATTAGCCTTAGCTTCAAAGAGTTTACTCAGAGTGACATTAGCATATGCCACTGGAATCTATTTCAAAGCAGAAGAGCAGCATCAGTTGTGAAGGGAAAAATATTTCCCCACCTTTAAGAGCACATTTTTAGTGAGAGGAAGGAAGAAGGAATAGAGAAAAAACATGATTGCAAGCAAATAGAATCTAATGTGAGTTGTAGCCAAACCCTGCAATAAAGCAGAATATAGAGGAGATGAATGGGCCCATTACCTTTTGTCACAGAAAATGAACATCAGCAAAATGATTTGTAAACCACAAAATAAAGTGTTTCAGATAACTAATGAAACTTAAACAAAGGACATGAGAATTCACTGAGATAAATTTAACTGTTCTGAACCTTCCCTCACCCTCTTTTCTGAAGAAGAGTATAACTAATTCCCTATTAATTAGTTCTTCCTGTTATTTTCACTTCCACTGTAATTTTTTAATTTAATAATATCATAATTGAAAAAACAAAGAAAAGAGAAGGTTGTCCTTACCATATGTAGGATCTGGATGGAACCAGAAAATACTGGAAAGCTCACTTGAATCTTGTCTGCCCACAAATTCCAGTGTTGTCTCTAGAACCAAGAGGACAAAACAAATTCAGTTGAAGAATTTAAGAGGAACTTTTGGCACTAAGGAAACAAACAGCAACACTTCCACAAGCCAGTTAGTATTTCATCACTATTTTTAATGATTATTTAGAAAGAACATCCAACCTGTRAAAGATGTGGCCATTACTCCTTAAATGCTGGTGAGTTTTTAAATGCTTTATGAAGCTTTTTTTCCTTTAAAAAGTTTTAGTTATAGTAATAAGCATATTATCCTCTTCTGTTTTGATCAGATCTATACGGATACTGTATGCATAATTCCACTCTAAAAGAGGAGATTGCCAGTAGTATAAACATATCATTATGCAAAGTAATTAGATGCAGAAAAGGAAATAGAATCAATACTGAGAGCTTATAGAAGTGCAGATAAAAAAGTGCTCATAATGTTTTTTAATAGATGTTTAGAAAAATCAGTCATATCCTTCAGGTTAATGACTTAGTYCCATCTAAATTTGCTCTTCGGTGTTCAGAATATACAATTATAATGTTTATAATTCAAACTGAGAAAAACTTGATGACTAAGTCTGCAGAATCCAGCAGGCTTCAGCAGATCAGCAATCATCATTTAAAATCATCTTTAAAATATATAATGGCATTTTCTAAACTCACAGGCAGTCCCAGAGCCTCCTTCCCCTCCCCCCGTTTTTTTCTTCTGTAATTGTATATACTTGTTTGTTAAAAATATAACAACTATTTTTTTTGTGTGTGAGACAGATACTATTGTTCCTGCTTTGAGGAATTGTTCCTGCTTTGCTGTTCCTGCTTTTTGTTGTGGTTCCTGCTTCGAGTTCCTGCCATTCAGGACTGCAGTTGATGACAACCATCTCCCCAACTTCAACTGGGGATTCCTTCTTCTTGCCTCTTCACTTACACATAAAGTTTCAGAAGACTCCCCTGTCCTTTTGTGAGCAGATTACAGCTATCAGCCAGTATAGTAACAGTTAGTACCCTTTATTCTTCCATTGTTGGTTTGATTAAATCTCACCTTGGCCAAAAGTCCAAAGATCCAAGCATATCTAGATTATTAAAACTTTCCTCAAGTGTATTTCACTTCTATATCCTGATCAGTCTCTTTTTTTCTTTTTAGAAATACATCCAGAGGTTTTGATGACCTGTAAAAATGGAAGTGAGCAAAGCCACCTTTGTTTTTGATGACAGTGACCACGTCACTGGGTGAAGCCTACTCAAAAGCACTGCTAGGGTAAGTCAGACCTTGACTACACCTGCCCAGCTCTAACTCATTAGATGATTCTGATATGCCCTGGAAAAAGATGGTAGACACAGATAATTGTCACAAGCAAGGCTTGCCTAAAAGCCCTGGACTAAATCTGTCCTGTTCTGATGATTTAGGTATGTGCAGGAAAGAAACAAAGAAGAACAGATCAACTGCTATCAGTTTTTCATCCTTGTAACACATTTGACATGGGAAATGACAAGGTGATAGTGACCCAAAGAACAACTGCTAATTTAGATTAGATTTAGAGAAAGTCAGACAGATCAGTCTGGGGTGACACAACCAGCAAGGTGGCTTATGACGACCACCTAAGTTAGAGAGCAATAAATAGTGAAAATAACAGTCCCGAGTGGGAGAAGAATATCTATCTGTGGATATCAGGATTGTGCATAAGACTGAGCCCAAGGCGGAACTGCTGCATAAAAGTGAGACTGACAGCCAGGACACAGACACTTCAACCAGCTGGCATGACTGTCCTGTTGCCAAGAGCTGATCATAGCTACAGTGGAAGCCTTGACTGGTGTGAGTGGGTTCTGTACCGAACGTGTGTGTGTGCATGCACGTGCATGCATGTGACTACAAGTCTCTATCCACCAGCTGCACCCATTCTGCTAGTAAATAAATCTTATATCTTAGGTCACTGAGCAGTGTGGTTCTGTTCTTGTGGCTACTTCATCCCTAAATTCCCCCATGACACTGCAAAAGCATGTAAAATAATAAAAGCCTCCTTCAGTTTTGAAAATTATTTATATCTGCGAATTGGTAATATTAAAATTCAGTTACAGAAAGCAGAAGAGTTACTTGGTCCAAGTGTAAGAAGCTTCGACATAATTATTAAATTACCCACGCAATTGAAATGTATATTTGAACGATTATATTTATACAACCTAGTTCACATACAAAAGTATTAATCTATGATTTTCAAAGCAAAGTTTAGGGTATGCATAATAATTGTATGATGTCCTTACCGGTGATTCATTTAGGCATATGCCAACCACCTTGTTATCAGGGAGAATGTCTGAATTATAACAGTCCTTGGTTATATGTTCACTTCCTGCTTTGTCCATGGGACTTCAGCTTCATTCAGTGGACAGTGGATACACAAGACAGCAGAATTAAGGTACCATGGGGAACAATAAATCTGGTATGTCCTTTTTAAGCACAACTTGAATTATCTTCTATTAACAGAGCGTATGGGGAGGAAAGAGTGTCAGTTAATACATTCTTATGTCATTAAATTTGTTGTCCTGAAAAATAACTGAAAATAATGTATAAGCAGCCTTACCTTCATTGCGTCTTCAGTCTATACAGAGTARACTCAAACATTAACAAAGAACATTTTTATGACCTCTGATGCCTCTGCTTAGTTCAGTGCAGAACCGAGTTGTGCAGACAGGTTCTGTTCTTCCACTCACAGTATAGAGTAAAGGATTTATTCTTTTCTCATATGAATTCAGTTATTTGATTTTTGATGAAGCAGATCAACTACAATTTGTTTATTTTCCAGCTCTCTCAACTGGTCTAATAAAAGGTATTTCCTCTCCTCACAAACACTGAATCAATTACACAGATTTCTATATTCTGATACTGAGAGATTACAGATCAGTACCATACTTGTACAGAGTACCAAACTTTGTACAGAGTACCAAATCCTCATCTCAGCAGGTTTGTGACTATGCAAGACTTGTTACACAATTCCCAGCAGGATGAAATAATTTTGAGTGCCCAGTACAAAAGTCACAAATATTCCTTTGTATTTACCTTAAAGCCAGGTTTAAGCTCAGTGACACATGATCTCGAGACAAATCAAACTCCAGCTACTTTAGTATGCTAAACGCGTTTTAATCTATTTCATGTATATTTTAGTGTTTCTGTAAAATAATTTGTGCTACAGTTTCAGATATGAGTAGGGTTTGCTGATGTTATCATGAAATGCATTGCGTTTTGTACAAGGTCATTCTTTCTCACTCATGTTGGTATGGAGCTTCACTGAGTAACAAGTCATTCCTGCAGAAATGCAGGAATACTTTACTAAAGTTCCTAATACTTTACTAAAGGTTAAATAACTATTGGATAAAATGATATGAGAAGTTCCCATTGCTGTGTGACCAAACTAGATGTAGAAGGTAAGTTTCATGAAGAAAAAAAAATTTGTATGTTGTGGCCAAGAAATGTTAAAGAAACAAGAGTCTGGGTGTCCCCTAATGATACCAAGGACTGAATTCATAGAATGATACTACCAGGCTCCCATCTACACAGATAGCTAACCATCCTCTCCACACCTGTCTGATAAGAAAGAAATTCCCAAATCTAGCTGTCTTAAAAATCTTTTGAACTCTCTGAGGTAAACTTTTTGCTAATTTCTTTGAAGAGAAAGCTCACATGCTTACCCAATAGCATGAGTAAAGTGGCTTTTTGCATATGAGGCTTGTTGAATAAACCCTATGTAAAATCTGATGAGTGCTTTGAAGATTTAAGCTGTTTAAAACAACTCTGAATTCTCAATAATCAATAATTTGAGAGTCTGTATTTCCTGAATAATAATTATTGAACTAAATATTGTATTTCCAACAAATGTGAATTTTCAACTAATACAGACATGTACACACACACACACACTACTCCCAACCCCGCTTTTTGGAACACTTCTAATCAAAATAATACTTACTTTAGCAGAGAAATGTGAAATCAATATACACATTTTAAATTGCATTAAGTTGAAAAAGTGTATTTTCAGGACATCAACAGCTTGGAAGGCAGGAAGATCTTGATGCATTGCACAATAGAGTTTTTACTGATGGTTTATAACTATACGTATAGTCAAATTATTCTATTAAAGGAGAAAATATTAAATGAAGCATTGTGTATGCCCCTATTTTAGTTTTATCTGCGTAAGGTTTGTTCAAGCTTTTATTTTCTTCCCTTCAGTGTGTATTTCATGAGTGATGGTTACCGTTTTTCTCTCCCCTCTATAAAAGTTTTGTTCACTTTGCAGGCTTACCAGACAGCAGCAATTCCAACTGTTCTCATGTGGTGTGGTCCTTCATCTTTTTTTTAAACAATTCAGTTTGGAAATGCTCACTGAGATTAAATGACATCCTGAGATACCACCTCCAAATTAAACTGAACAGTTCCAGAACATGGCTGAAACATAAGGTGTTCATCCCACAGTGGCCATTCAACTTTGTCACACAGTATGCTTAATAAAATTTTATAGCATAGTTGGAGACACAGCATTCTTAGCACCAATGCGCACACCATTATGCATGCATAATCTCTTTTACTTTCGTTCTAGGTTAAAGGTAATATCGTGCTGCTCTGGGAGTTCTGGAAATAGGGAGAAAAAAACCCTGATCATCTGGCTCATTTAAGATCAGGCATCCGCTCTGAAAAAGAAAAAAAAAACCCGAACAAATTAGAAAGAAAATTCAAATAGGAAAAAAAGGAGATGTAACAAGGTCAAATTATACGACATGGTTTTGGTCAAATATTTTTGAACTGGGGCTCAATCTACCTTAGGACTTTATGCTGGGCAATGGTGAGCTACTGAAATTTTAGCCTTCACACACTGAAAAAATGTCAAAAGAAGTGAGCACCCATTCTGGAAAGCTATTGCTTTATCTTCCCTCTTCTATAAAATCTAGCAAAAGCCTGACTCTTCCATTCTTTATTGATATACACTTTGTAATTCTTTACATATTATTTTGTTTGGGATTCATGCCAAAGGATATTATATAAAAATGAAATAGCATGGCTGTTCCCTTGTGTTCTACTTTATTTCCATCAATGGAATGGAAAAAAATCTAACCTAAGAGATATGAAAAGCATATATTTGAGCTAAGACAATGAGATAACATCATTTTAGAAAAAATAGGCAACAAGTTGTTTTTTGGGAAAATTCTCCCCAGTGTATTACTCTGAGTGTAGACAGAYGAATTATTATGGACGTAGCTTTAATGAATTAAGAAGTGGCTTCTCCAGGTATCAATTACCTCCTCTTTTCTGGAAGCTGTTATATGCAAAACTGAAAACATTTGAGTGCTTCTCATCCACTTCATTTCAAAGTCAGATGGTGTTATTTTATGGCTCAGTTGAGGGGGAGTAATATCTTAAACCACTATCATTCTGCCCAAAGAAATTGTCTGTTTGTTAAACAGCTATATTTGAAAGCACTATGAAGAAAAAACATAAGATTGGCATATATTGGACTGCAATATAAAATATTATTTGAAAAAGCACTTTTTCTGTTACAGGGGGAACTGTTGACAAAGAGATAAACTTAGAGATATTTACCTCTATAAATGATGGAGATTTTTAGATTTTCTTTTTTAGAATTTTAGAAACCTTTTTCCCCCCTTGCAAAAATTTTAGCAATCTGGTCCCCAGAAAAAAATCTGACATCATGATTTTTGTGAAAAACTGTCCAACCGTGACATTTTAACTAAAGGTACTATAAAAAAAAAAGACCAAATAATATTAAAATGATCATTRGGATCATTATACTATCTGATTCAATAATCAATGACAGTTTAAGTAACTCTTATTGTAATTATAATGTATTCAGGAAAAATACGAAGTACATGAAAACARTTTTGTTTCAATGTCCTCAGAATACAATAATTTACAGCATTAGTTTGCCTTTTGGGGACTTACTGCCCTTAATTCTGCAAGTCAAAAACAGGCAGACTCCAGGTGCATTCTCTAAATGTGATGAAAAGCTTTAGCAATTCAGAAAGGTGTTGGAAAGTCTTCTGCAAGGTGAGAATTTCTGTTACTGATATTCTTCATTCTTTATAGTATTCTGGTTGGAAGATTAATAAAAGTAATTTAACAAGGGAAATATTATATCAACAGCTGAAAAGTTCAGTGATGGTTGTTAAGTAACAGAAGAAGAGTACTTTCTTAACTTTAGGCTATTCCTAGAAATAGACTGAAATACGAGGTTTGTTTGAGGAGTTTGGGGGGGAGGGGTGGGGAATGTAGGGTCTTCAGCCTTCCTTCAGGGAGATTTTAAGAGATTGTTCTACCCCAAATTATTGCTTATGTTGGAAGGGACAGACTAAATAATCATAATAAACTGGTCCAACTTTGAAATGTGAGATTCCTTTCTATATTTCAACTCATACCTCCATTCTGCAGAAGGAATAATTTAGCTCAACTTTCCAAACTAATACTGATGTATTCAGCTGTCCTAAATGACTCACTGAGATTCCTAAACTTTTTAGTTTTAGGCATTAGTTTTTTTGGTCTTAGTTGTAGGCTCAATTTGTTTTAATTACCATTTAATAAACCATAAAAGCTGAAAATAATCAGTGTGCTTTTAAATGAGTGAGATTTGCAATTCCACCTTTGAAATCATGATTTTGGTCAAGAAAGGATAAAAATTGTATTATAACAGGAAAGTCCTTTTGTCTCACTGTGTCTGTTCAGAATCACAACTTTATTGAGGTAAGAGATTCATTACTCTAACTCCTGTTTGCTCTGCTCATTGAATAATATTATGAATGTTTGAGCTGGATTCTAATCAAGCAGACAAATTATCAGTGAAAAAATAACCATGTTTTAATTGCAGACTTCAAATATTCATATTTGTGCAATATTTTAGCCTAGAATGTTATTCTTGTAGGAACTGATGGAAAACCCCAAAGTAGCACACCCTGACTCTCATCTGAGAAAGAGGTAAAGAAAAGCAGCTGGAAGAATATGAGGTCTTTAATTAAAAAAATATATATATWTTTTTGAAAGTTTTTAATTTGTCCTCTCTCACAAGACCATATGCATTTTAAGCAAAGGCACATTACTTTGTGGACATTTTAATTCTCAATGTTAATTTTATAACTCAATAAGGACCACTTAAGAATTCTACACTGTCATTTCTATAATAAAAAAAGAACTTGAAAGTGATCACTAAGCCAAAAATGGCTATTAAAAATGCACTGATTATTATGGGAAGTAAAAGGTGGGTTCTGAAAGGAATTCTAAATACCCTTCAAAGTAGATTATTTAAATTGAGCTATTACAGTACATGGATAATTTATTCGGAATAACCTTAATTTGATTAAGTTTGTTTTCATTTCCAAAGAGAAAATTGACTAATGCACTTTCAGTCCCAATCTCCCATTAAATCTGACTTTTTTTTTTAATTCCCTTGTGTAGACAAGCACTGTATTTAAAAATGACATGTAGCAATATTAGCCTTATTCTACATGCTAACTGGCAACATATCATCTTCTCTAAGCTTTGATGATATAAATCATTAAATAATGCTAACTATTTTTTCATAAAACATTACTGTACAGCCTACATTTGAAATTAATGAAGAAAGTCTTGTTTCTTTGCAAATAGCTACATTAGGGTGAAAATTTTACTCTTTAGCACAGCATGAAATAAAGTGTTAATGAAACGTACCTGCAATTCAGTTGCTGAAGTCTGGTGTTTCAAATTTGCATTTGACCTGTGACTTGTTTCCTCTGAAGGAAAATTATCTTTTACCCTAGAGGTGGGAATGCTGTGTACCAGGGAGGCTGAGGGTCACTTTGGCTTGATGGACACTGAAATCATAAAATAAGTGACAGATAAAGCTGAGAAGACTGTTATCAAAGGCAGCTCTGTATTGCTGAAAATCCGCTAGCAAGAGATTATGACTGAGATGCCCCAAAAGGCTGTAGCATGTGACTTTGTCCACATCCATATAAATCCCGATGCTGCTGATCTAAGCAGCAGTGTCAGAGAAGGGCTATTGGCTAAAATTAGTCAACACAAGGAATATCACAACCTCTTTCAAAGGTCAATCTTTAAACTCCTTGTGATCCAAGTTATCTATGTTGAATGCCAAGGATGAGGAAATCAAAAGATATTATGACCTATTTCACAGTACTAAAACAACATGAAGCATAAAGAGGCCAAACACTTTGTTTTGGGTAGTGCAAAAAGGAAGTGTTGTTTCTTAGACATATAAGATTAGATATTTCCTTTAGAGTTCAAGATGTATTAGTATCTTTGTACAAGAAATGAGTAAAATTTTATTTGTATATCTACTTTATATAATTCTGGCCAGCTTTGCAGTGCCTACTAGCCATAGGCCACTTTGGTTTGAATGTTCATTATTAAAGCATTAAATTTCTTATTTTTGACATAAGGCATACATAACTTTTTAGGTGCTGCAATATAGTACTAATTAGTGAACATTGAACTTTATAAAATCAGACAGGTTATATAAATATTCCTAGAGAACAAACATCCCTTATTCTAAGGTATCAGATGGCACTATACTACAAATAATTACAAAAAAGTTACAAATAATGCAATTYCAAGGCTGCTTTATTCAGATGTCTTAATCCTGGAATAGAGAAATTGCCATAAGATGAGCAATGCAGTTCCACCTACTAGCTAACAACATTTGTGTCAGTTGTTACAGATGGCAAGAATGGTTTATTCTATATTGTGACGTAGCCATATATTAGYGGTGACTGATTTGTAACCAAAAGCTCAATTAAACCATAGCATTGCAAAGAGTCTTAGTTCAGCGCTGGGATAGACTGGACGTGAGACTTTGTCTTTTACAGGTAAAAGTTGCTTTAAAATCTATTAAAAAATGAAACTATAGCTTCATAAAAGAAAATAAATTATTCTTATTGAATGTCATTATAGTATATCATATTGATAAGCTTTAATGTTGTGAGAAATCTCTGTAGACAGTATGAGCAAAAATGTCTCAAGTGCTCATCTGCTGATAAGTTGTCTTAGAAGAAACTGCACTTATGAAGAAAGTTTTATTTAGGAAGATAGGTAGATAAGCATGCACATTCACGRTCAGCTTCATTTCTTTTTCTCCTGCTTCCTTCACCCTCTTAGAGGGAAACATGTGGCAGCTGCAATATCCTTCCTCCCACAAATAAGATACAGTTGTGGTACATACATATACATATCTACATGTATATTAATGTTGGCTTAAGAAAACAAGAATGTAGATGYAATGATAACTTTGTTAAGGAAGTTTGGAAAGCAACATTCAGGAAGTGCACCCCAGGCTCATATAACTGAGGTTAAAATGGAAATAGCCGCAAATACACTTCATTGCTATGCCTGATAATAAGCAGAAAGGCAAAATAAATTTACCATTTGCTGTAATACAGCAAATAAAAAAAAGTAAGATTGAAAAAAAGTACTATTCTGTCATAAATCTTCCCTAAGATGTGTAGGGTGTATCCTAAATTACAGTAAGCACAGACTGCAACATCACTCTACCATTACATTCTTGCTTTTATGTTATCCTGTTACTTTTAYGTTATATTATCCTTTGATTTCTATGGTAAAGAAGTGGGGCAATGGGTAAAGAATCAGGTATATTATCTCTTACAATTTCTTTTATAGATTTTATAACAACAAATAGAATTCCAAAGCAGGGATGAGAGTATTACTCCCTGCTAGGCTTGGTGGATAACTTTTGACATTTTGTACAAAGGATGCAATTCTCTGCTCACCCTTCATAATTAATAAATTCAGTAAGTATATTCCACAACAGTAGCAATGGGCAAATAGTTGTGTCAGTATTTGTTTAAACACCAGCTGATCTCACTGCTTCTCATAGGTCTGCAAGAACTCTCACAGGAAACAGGCATCATTATGTACGTGTTTCTGCTCTCTAAAGCTAATGGCTAAACTCCCACAAGTTTGAGTGATATCAGGAGTTCACACACATACTTCTTGGAATTTCTGATTCCTGCCCTGGGATGATGGAGGAAGTTTTAGACATTAACAGGCATATAAACCAAAACTGAAAAAAGTTGGACTAAATTGAGTAACTATGAAAAGATGCAAGGTCATTCCAAATCATGACCAGAGGTTTCCTTTTGCTTCATATAAATCAATTCACCAGCTGCTAATGAGTGGCAAGACTTACATAACAGAATACACAACTACTGTTCAGTACACAGAAGTTTTTTTTAAAAAAAAAAGTGAAATCATTTGAACACTTTTATTATAGAATAAGAAGAAATATACCCAAATGAATCACTCTGCATCCTTATAAAACTTAGGTGCTATAAGACAATATTTTGAGACATTCTGAGAACATTGTGCTGAAAGCATGATCTTGCCTGCCTCTCGAAAGGTTATAAATGTGGCACATACTGAGGCATCACTTAAGCAGGAGCTTAACGACCTTTACAAAACTACAAGTCACAGTGGAGAGGAAAGTAAGTTGCATGATGTGTGCTGAAGCCAGGAATAGACTCTAGTCTTGTTCCAGTCAGTCTCACATGAAGCATAAACAGCTTGATGTACACAAATCAAAAGAAAAACACATAACAGCTTCTCATTCCTTATCAAGTATTACAAGAGAAGCAAAGCCTCTGAATCCTGCTTTCTGCTATATCACCCCTACAAAATGCTGCAAAAAATATAGGCACACAGCAAAACTGTTTGTATCTCTCACACTACCTCATTCACAGATGTTGTGGTGCTTTGACGGCTTGTTGGCAGTTCACAATGGAGAAAGGCACACCTGTGTATATGGTTGTGTATGTCTGAGGGAAGTATAATAGACTATAGAGGGGAAAAAAAAAACAGTTCTTTGGTCCTGTTTTCCCAATCCATTTTAATTTTTTTTTAAAGAGATTAAAGATATTTATATATTGTTTAGAAGTACTGGGAAAAATTAAGCATTGCAAACTCCGGTTAAGAAGCCCGTATTACCTCTGGAATAACAAACGGAGTAGGCCAAGCCACGGCCCTTAATGCAAAGCCTCCCGCAGATCCCTGGAAACGCGKCGGTTGTGCCATTTTGTTCTGAGGCGAAGCCAGTGGCAGCACTCGCTCGCGCCCTGCCGYGTGAGATGGTGGCACCGAGGCAGGCAGGAAGGAAGAGGCGAGCACAGTGGAAAACGGGCGCTGCAGGCCCAGCCTCGTGTTTACCGTGCTCTGGTAACAGCTCACGGCTTTTCCTTGCTCAGCCCTGCCRGTGTACGGGCGGACGAGGTGCGCAGCTCTCTAAAACGCCTCAGCGGAGGGACAGCGGCGGCGCTCACTGAAAGGGCGGGAGTGGGGGGCGCCGCCGTGCTCTCCTCCGCGCTCTCCTCCACGCTCTCCTCCGCGCTGAGGGGAGGCGGCGTTGCCGCTGGAGCCGCCCGCGGAAACGGCCCCTGAGGCCGGGTCCTGAGGGTGAAGCGCGACCGAGGTGAGCCGGGTAGGCAAGGCCCACATGTCTCACCTCGGGGGCTGTCTGCAGAGTGCGGGGGTTTCCAAAAGGTCCCATAGCCTGCGTTTTTCCGTGCTCTCTCAGCATACAGCATTGTTTGGCCGAGCTTTAGCGGACGACGGAAGTATGGCACATTCTTCAGCTTCCAGAAAACCAACATTTAGTTTCTTTAACAGTAAACCCATCATAAAGGGTTATGGGAGACAGATGTGAAGGAGGAAGGAGAGTTTAAAGCAGGGAGCCGTAGCAACTGAACCTAAACCCCATCCAGATTTGAATACAGATTACTGGAAATCGGTGCCTGGCAAACAGGTTATGCAGGTAAAAAGCAATCATGTTTATTTGAAAAAAATTAAAAAAAAAAAGTATAATTATTTGTTTGATTCTTAGAGGCCTGGTTATTATTTTTTTAATTTGGGGGCTGGTAGTGTTGCATCTTCTTCCAGTTTTTAGTTAGCATACCCATCATACCTTGCTAATGGGCTCAAGGAGCAAATGCTTATGTTATTTTGTTTTTTAAATATGTACAGCAATAAGAAAAAAAAAGAACTAAACCTTTTTCATGCAACCTTTTGTCTGGTGTATCACAGGCAGAGCTAATGTATTACAGACACAGAGAAATTTTAAACCTAAAGTTCCAGTAGCAGTTTTGACTGAATTGCATTTAAATTTTTCTGTGATTCTGTGAAATTATTTTATATTCAGTTGCTGCCTTTGTGACCCTTGTAGCTACCAGACTTCTTAAGTGTCTTACTCCCAGACAGGTGAAAATCCACTTGTCAGGACAGGTGATGGCAGTACGTGTCTGGCACATGAGATGAGGTGGAAAGAAAGGGGCTGTAATGTTAAGCTGGAGCTTGGAAATATGYGTGATAGTAGGGCATCTTTGAACTCTGAGCCCTTCTAGGTAGCACAGCTGAAGCGCCGTGGCCCTTGGCTCCTTCCATGATGGGAACCTGTCAGATACTGAGTCCACCCATCACAGAAGAGGGTCACCAGCAGTCTCTAGCTCCTAGATACACAGAGAGAGGGAGGCAGCCGCAGCATGCTACAGATGTGCAAAATATCTTTATCTGTAAGGTGATAGTTATATGAATCTAGTGCATAATGCAGTATGCTTCACAGCAGCACACACAGCACTTGACAGGCGTGTGCTAAATAATCTTTACAGCCGTGTCAGAGTTGATCTTGCTAGGTGTATCATGCAGTGTTTGGTGCAATCCTGTTTGATCATTTCCACCAACATAGCCAGAACAAATGTAGATTAGTTTCCAAGCCTGCCTTCCCAGCTTATTACATTTCTCACTTTCTCTTGGCTTTCCATTTCCTTTCTGATTCTTGGTATATGCACACTCCCTCACACAGATATGTGTACATACGCACAGCTGCTCTCACTCATTGTTTCAGCCCCTTGTCTTTGCAATCAATTACAGGGGAACCCCTCAGCCCATTGCATGACTTAATTTGGTAGCTACTTGTGTTGCTAATCACTTCTTTTCATTTGAAAACACATCCATCACCCCCAGTCAGGTTTGTGATAGATTGTAGCAATTAGTACTGTGGAAAAGAAGATCACACATGTAGTATGTATCATATTATCATTTATTGTATTAGTCTATTACTAAAGGGAAAAGAACTTATTTCTTTGAAGAGGCGTGAAATACAATGACAGAATGTGGTACAAGGTTAGAATAAATTCTCATCCCTTTTTCTTGTGTAAATCATGAGGTAGAATAAGGATTATTTGAATGCTGAGGGTTTTCTGAACCCACCAGCACTGCAAATGAGAAAGAACCTTTAGCCTGGGCTATGACTGGACCACTCTTCATGAAGATCAGTGGAAAACTTATATTCATTGTGTATGCAGCCTTGGCAAAATTCTGTGATGAGATTGCTTACATTAGTAATGCAGGTGTTTGAATATATGTAGAATACTCCCTAAACCAAAACCCCACTCCCAAGATCATAGTTACATCAAGGGCTTAGTTTAAGAAGTGATTATGTAGGATGAAAAAAAAAAAAAGCTGATAAAATAATCTTTTGCAGTTCATGGGCAGGACTGCACAAATTGCAATTGTTATTGCTGGAGTACAAAGCATAACTGAGTTTGTAGCTGCTGTAAAGTTTCTTGCCACTATTCAGGTAATGAAGTAACACTCTCCTGCTTTACATTTGGTAAGGATAAAGCCTAAGTGTAAGAAATTCTTGCCAAAATATTTTAACTAAACAACAAAATGTCGGAGATGTATTTCTCTATGTGGTACTGGGATAATAGATACACTATTATGAACTTTTACCTGATGTACAACTCAAGATTTTTTTTGTGATTTTCCTTTTTTCTCCATTCACTTCTGATTCATACCTTTTTTTCCATTCTTTCATGCTTCTTTTAAAAAGAGATCTCTGAAGTAGTCTTATTGTTAATAATGATACTTTGGATTCCTATAGCAACTCCTAAASGAAGGTCTCTAAAGATTTTTTTACAGGAAAATGAAAGCTCATAACCCAAGTAGAGTAGTTTTAAATATCCAGAAAACAAACAACAGGAAAGATAAAACATGTGCCCCCCCCCCGCCTTTTTAGTGTTAAAGTTGAATAACTAGGTAAAATGTAATGCACAGAGGAAAAAAAGGAGTCTTGCTAAAACTGGTTCTGAACTGCTAGAATACCAATGCTATTGAAATTAAGCAATCCCCCCCTCACCACCACCACCTCCTACTCACAAGCCATCATTCAGAAAATGCCTTTACCATTTTAAAGAGGTAAATGAGATTGTGCAGTCTTGGATGCAGTCAACTCTCTAATTATTTAGAAATCAGAGTGAATCCTTCTTTATAAGTGTCATGCTATTTCCCCCAAACAGAGTTAAGGGATCAGGGAGGCATTCACTTCAAACCCATTATTGCCAGTTCCTGTCTGAACCAAAAGATGTGTTATAGGAAGGAACAGTTTTCTTCACCATCTTTCTTAGTTAAGGTTCTTCTTAACCATCTCCTATCCTCTTCTCTCCCAAGCCATTAATTTCCATCCCAGAACTACCCCCTCCTTGGTGCCAGTGATCTTGTTTATGGTACAGCCATGACGCAACTGAGGCGATAATGTGGAGACAAGAATAAGTAGCCAAAGGCAGGTGGGATGGAAACAGCCGGAGTCAGTGTTACATCTGAAAAAAGGTGTTTATAGCCTTCTACCCCCTACCCTGAGGTTTGAACATTGCCTTACAGTSGGATTACTGACTATTTCTTTTTACTGTCTGGGAAAGTGCAAAGCTGCACCAACTCTTTTTTAAAGCACGTTACTGTTACCAAATTTAGAAGGAGCAGATCATGTCCTGATGAAAACCAGCCTGAAATTCTTTCCTGACTGAGGTAGAGGCTAAGCAGTCTCTGAAAAAACAGGCAGACAGGAGGATGTGTGTAAGGGAGGAGGATGACTGATTTCAAGCAAGAATGGTTTTTCTGTAAAAGAAAGAGTTCACTAGTGTCAGCCTTTTTCCATAAATGTGATTTAAAAACTATTGTCCTCAGCCAAAAAATTGTTGTCTTATGATCTAGAAGGTGAGAGAACTTTTTCAGGGCTAATGCAAATGCTAGGTAAAGATATGGCTTCTTTACTTTTCTACTTCATTTTGTACATCTATTCTTTGTAGCTGTGTTTTTCTTTTAGCAAGTCTGTACACATAGGCTTTTATTGGAACTTTGTTCAGCTGGAGAGGATTCACAGGGACCTGGCTAATGTGAAGTCATGCAAACTTTAAAAATGTGCCCAGCACCTTACTAAATTTTTTTCAGCGTATCCAAAAGGTGACAACTACATCTCAGCTGAGCTGTGTTGGCTGGTGAATAGTGTATACGTCTAGCAAAGCACAGATGTGATTCCACTATGCAGACGAAAGAATTTCAGCAAACATTATTAGCCAGGGAAGCTGCGTGGCACACAAATAAGTAGCATGTACACTTGAGTAAAATCCTGAAAGTGTTTTTAAACTTAAATAATTAACAAGTGCTTAAAGGAAGTGTACTTAAAAGATTGTATAAAGCAAAATAATTCCTAACARAAGGATAAAAGGGCAGAGTCAAATTTGTCTGTTTTGTTTTCAACTGTAAAAAAATGAAAATTAAAAAATTACAAAATTAACAACTATTGTAAAACATTTGGATTTTACCAAATATTCATTTAAAAATCACTTTTTAGAAAAGAAGTTTCACCCTGCCGATAGCACAAATGTAGCCTACAATTCCACTTCAAAAGTAAAAAAGCCAAAATAATTTTTATTTCTGCTTGATATTTTAATTTTATATATATAAGTATTTTAAATTAATAAGTTTATATATATATAGTTGCGTAATGTATCTGTATCATTGTTTAAAGTAAATCTAATCTTTGTAAAGCAAAATATCAACCTAAGCTTCATCTATTTTGTTTTTTAGAACAGCACATGTTGCCAATGCACCTGATTCCATTTCAGGTGAAGATACAGCAATAATCTCTTTCTGTCTCTTTCATTTCTACCAGTATTTAAAAGAAAAATTCCGATTAGATTTGTGGTCAGTTTTTTAAATCTAATTTGTTATTTTTTTCCTGAGAGGTAACAACTCAGAAAAGATGGACTGCTTTTCGTGGTCTTTTCTCTCTTTCTCTCTCTCTCTTTTTTTTTTTTTTTTTTTAAACCTGCAAAGCTTGGTAATAGCTACTTTGAAGTTTTGTAGTCTCAAAATCCCAGTCCTGTGTAACAGAATCAGTGGTGAAATTTTGTAGAATGCAAGATTGTGCTCAAATTTTCTCTCTAATACACCTGAGCGTCACCTGGGTTAATCTGCACAATTGACAGTAAATTTGAGCTATCGCATTAAATAATATGTACTAAGTTAAAAACTGAGCAGGGTTTTAAACAGAAGATTAAATACTCTGGAAAAAAAAAAAAMAAAAAAACAATGAACCAGATTCTGGAGTCAGTACTGAAACCAATGCAGAGATTGGAGTATGAAGTGGATGTATTCATGATAACACAATAAGAAAAACCTTGAGTGCTTGCTATATAAATCCTACTCAAAATCCAAATTAACTAGGTCAAATTGCATTTGTTGAGCCAAAACCAGGAGTATAGCAATTACTCTTTGATTGTGTAGTTTGATTAGGACTATGTCTCAAATAAAATTAAGGAAATTTTGATTAGCACAACTGCTTAATTTTGGTAAATGTTGCATATCAATGTACTTGTAAGAGATGTTATCTGGGTAGTTTAAGAAATTGATGAGCTTTATGTCTGTAGTAAATGTTTTAAAACTTTAATGTAGATGATAGATGTTTTATATATGCTTGTTGCAAAYGCGAACATTACTGATTAGAAGTTTCGACAGGGCGATCTATGGCTCAGAAAAGGATAGCAGACGAATTGTGCACAAACCTATGGTGTACCAATACTTCTTGTTAGATGTTCAAGCATGTGGCAAGATTGCTGACTTATAACACAGTACTATGCTGTTTGACAATTGAACTGTTTGTACTTACTGACCATAATCTTATTTTTGATCAGCCTGTATATTCACTTGCTCTGCAGGCTTGTTTGAGTTTCCAGACACATACCTTAGACTATAACACTAAGCAGATGGGCAGTTCCTGTCTTTGTGCTAGTCTGAACAAGGACTGTGTACCTAAATAATTTTTCATGTACTTTTTTTTTTTTGCCCGATTCTGTTCAGGCATCAGCATTTGATTGTTGCCGTTCACATCCAGAAGTGCAGATGACAATCATAAAGAATGTAATAGCACTTTGGGAGCCAGTGCTTGCCAGGTTAGGTAACAGCATTACTGCTAATCACAGGTGGAAGTGCCTCTGCAAGTATTTGGATATCCACAACTTGGGCATACCTTTAGAAGAAGAGAAACTAATAATAATATTCAGGGTTATTGTTTGACTATGTTTGCTATAGGCTTGCTGGTTACTCTCAAACTACTGCTAGAGGTGGAGGAAGGAGGGGTTATTTTTTTATAACAAAAATGGTGACTTTTTTATGACTGGTGTGAGGGAAAGGCATTAGTGGGTATTTCCATTCTGTAGTAAATTACTGGCTAGAATATCAGATGAGCTATATAAGGAAACATTAAAAGAAGGGCAGTGTTACAAGCCCTCATCTCTCTGCTGAAGTTTATGCAACTTGCTGGCTCTAAAAAAAGGGTCAGTTTGCTCCTGCATCGATATTGAAACTCGGGGAAGATGATTACAGGTTCTCCATAACTGTGCAATTTTTTGGGAATCTCTGATCCATTCTGTTATCACTCTTGTTGCATGCAAAGCAAAGGATTCCTACACACAGTCCAGTTTGTATATGTTTTATTCAATCTGTCGTCTTTCATGGCTCTTTCAGTATTGACATTTAGAAGCCCATTGACTGTGTCCAGGTCAGTGGGAAAACCACAAATGACCTCTCCCTAAGAGCAGACCATCACAGTTTACCCTATGACCGTTCTCAGACCAGTCTTATCTTAACAGCTGACTTCTTACATCACAGTAACAATGGAGATGGTAGCCAAGGTTTACAGTAGCATGTATGAAAAATCAGGTATGATTTTTTTTCTTTGAAAAAGTCAACACATACATTCTTGTGAGTTCAGTACAATTATTTCCTCTGTACTAGCTCTTCCATGGGATACTTTGCCCAAGGTGTCATAATAAGGTTTCTGACTTTTGCATGGTGCTAACCATCCTCAGGTCCTTCTGAAATGACTGGAAACTGAATGTACTTGGCAATAGCTCAGCACCTTGCATGGACAGACCCTTTTTTGACGTTAGTGGAAGCTGAATTTGCTTCACATCTCTTGCACAACAATTCTTTAGTCAGAACTTCTTTCTTTCACCTTTCATTTTTCTTAAGCCATGTGTCCCCTAAACTGCAAGCATCTGAACATCTGAGAACTAATGTAGTGGTGCACGTGTGTGGTTTGGAATGGGCTACATAAGCACCACAGTCCCCCCTCCTCTTTATGTAAGCAGCAGGGTGCACAGCATGTGACCGAAGTTCACTCTCTAACCTCCTTTCCCCTCATCTAAGGAACGCATAGGGCAGATTGTGTAGCAGATGTCATATGACTTGATGTGCTGGCATATTCTTGTCTCCTGACTGGAGGTCTTAACACCCATTTTGGTCATATGATGGTTGAAATATAAGAGATGATGGACATGCAACAAGGAAGGAACTGTGGGATCCTTGTGGAAGAGTATGGCAGATAGCATGTGCCAGAAGAGTTCGTATTTGAAGGGTCTTTGAAATGTATTTGTAAAAGGGGATGGCAAGCTTGTGGTATGTCAGATAAATTTCTCTGGTAGGTTAACCACAGTTGATATCTTGCAAATGCCTGAATTAATTCAGTCTCCATTTATGGCAAGTGTTTGTTGCCCTTCAAAAGAATTTATAATTGCCTCAGCTAGCTCATGCAGTTGACAAGTGGGTGTACATACCTTGCTTTTCAAACATAATAACAGTCTTTTAGGAGAACTATTTTGGGAGCAGGTGAATTTGCATACCAATAACAAGAAAGGAAATTGCATGCACCATTCAGATACAGGAAGGTAGAAAGAAACTAAATTGATGAAGAGAGCAGAATAATCTTGCTGTTTGGTTTGTTTCTGATGGTAAGAATATAGAAGGTTTGATAATGAGCCCTACACCCATATCGGACAGACAGATTTCTCTCAGTATCTTCATCCTCCTACTAAACAGGACAACTTGAAATTGATTTTTTTTTGTGCTTTTGAAGGGGACTCAGGCTACATTCTTTTACTGTGCACCAGTACCAGTTACAAAGGAAAGATTATACCCCAAGTGTGTATTATTTTCTCTGCTATTATTTCCATACAGCTTTAGTCAAGGCAATAGTTACTAAAATCCTAAAAAGTAGCAAAGACTCAAATACTATAGCTTTGTAAAATCTAAAGGCAGGGTTTGGTGCTGTCCTTTACTAAAACAGATGGTTCTAACCCATGGTAAAATAGATATCTTTAATTCCTTCTTTTCATCCTTTTGTCCATATAATGTTGGGTTTCAAATATACTGCAGTGTATTCTGATGTCTTGGAAGAAGAGAAATTACATGTGTTAGAGGTKATCAAGTAGTTCACAACATAAGTGACTTGACTAGAGTAGCCTTGTTTTTACCTCTTCTTTTATCACACTCTTATTTTCCTCTTTTCCCATGCTCTTTCAGTGTTTGGGACATACTCTACTAAATGCCAAATTATCCAAAATGGATTACTTCTCCCATTACATTCACTTTTACTTATTTTCAATTTGTTTCCCTATTTTCCAACTGTATTCTCTATCATCCTTCTATATTGTTTTCAAACAGTGACCTTGTATCTGAGTTCTTTTAGACATTGTTTCTTAGGAGGAGGAATTGATGATACAAATCAGACACAGTGTTCAGCGCAATCCTGATCTTTGGCCAAGTACACACAGACAACAATCTTGTCTCCTGCATTCAGAGAACAAACAGCTGGTGGTATTCCTCCTCAGAAATACCCCAGCCTGACTCGCCAATGTTATCTGGGCCCCAAAAGCTCATTGTCTACCTCTGGTAGAGAACCCCCTTGCAAACATTGTTTTTCTCTCAAATCTAAGCTTTTATAGTTACTCTGTAGCACACCTCATGCTTCAGGTGATGCCAGGAAACTTAACTTAATTCCCCTGGGTCAGGTTTTTTTTGACTCTTTTTTTTTAGCTGTGCTGACTAATGCATTGGCCAGTAGCTTCTACTGTAGCCAGCTGTTCCAGCAAATAAAGGAGCTTTTAAGTAGGAGCATTAGCCTGAAAAAGTTGTGCTAAACAGACACATCTGTTTCAAGACTTCAGTAATCATCAGTGAGAGGCCTGCTTCATTCTAGTCATTAACAGTTTTCCAGTATAATATCACCATATTCAAATAAGTCTCTTGCTAAACAGATGTTAATGAACTATGACTCCAGTGTAGGTATGGTTAACGAATGAAAATTACAGATTTTTCTCTTCTTCTGGTTTTTGTATCTTTGTGGTAGTGGGATATACTCATAGTAGGTTCTCTTAGGGATTCACTCTAGTATACTTACTGGCAAATGTGCTGTGTATGTTTCAGAAGTACTTAAAAACTGGCAAGCTACTTTTCAGTCTGACTCTGAATTCACCTGGACCCATTTCAAAGGAAGAATAGTGTTTATCATTAGCCTCACAAGTCAGGGTTTCTACAGAAATTAATTGGAGATGTTCTAAAACTTCCTGTAAATAGTATACTATTAAGTGGGGGTACATTAAGGAAGATGATTAGTGAATAAGTTGTTATTTGAATAGTTCTAGATAAAACTGGTTAATTATAATCTCCCTCTTCCTAAAAGGACAAAAAAAAATTGCACAGTATATGCGTGGGCATGCATTAAAGTTTTACTCCAGTTCACAAAATGAAAATATTGTGGCATCTTTCAACTGACATTTTAATCAGGCAATCCGATTAGAAAAGCATAATCAAAAGGTAGTAAAGATCTGTCAGCTCACCTAGTCCACTGCTTGTCAGAAAAGCAGTTTCCCCTTTAGTATACATACATATCTTTTCTATTGTTTAATTTTCACTGTGTCAGACTAGCATGAAAAGTCATTTCTTTTTTTGAATTTCAAGGCCTGTAATCCTACTGAATATTCAGTCTAAATTTTCTGTTTCTAAATTTCTTGTTGCTACCTCAATGTTTTTTTCCCCCTTTTCTGGTAAGTGCTAGCTAATGTCAGGAGATCAGAATCTCAGCTATCATTTAAGAGAGAAAAGTTAATCAGTCTTACAGTTGCAAAAAGTTTTTCAGTGTGATCAAAATGTAATCACTGCTAGCATCCCAGTGTCTTAAGTGTCCAAGTAAATGCAAACTGCCCCTCTCATCTTACCTGYGGTTCCTGAGTCCTGCCCCTGCTGCTGCAGTTTTGTCACAGGCTGGACTGTGGTGATGTAGGCAGAGATGTTAATAAAAGCAAGGCTGGGATCAGTGGGAAGCCTCTGTCCAAAATACTCCACAGTTTGTCTAAAGAGCACTTCATGAAAAGGAGGGGTCTTTCCTGGACAGGGAAAGRTAATAGCAAGCTTTCCATCAGGCTGGCAGGTAAAACTTCTGTTAGTGACCTTTTGAAAGCCCAAGCCATTACACAAAGGTGGGACAGTGATGAGTTGCTGCACAACTTCTATATAATATAAGAACTTCCAAAMTGGGTGAGATTGCTCTAGCACAGGATCATTTCCCTGACAGTGGCCAAAAAAGAAGTCCGGGAAAAAAGTATAAGAAAAGGACAAGTCTAAACTGATACTTCCCAGAACATTCTTTTAAGACACCAACAACCAAGGGCAGCTCACAGACTCCTGCCCTAGAGTGGTTTAATAACTTTCACTCTTTCAGAAATGTTGACTTTAATATGAACTTGTGACTGGCCAAACATCTCATTTTAGCATCTTGGTAAAAATATCAATTGATGTTTTAAGTTATAGAAATGATAGATAATGACAGAAAGCAAGAAAATATTCATGGTTGCTCCATCTCTGATTTTTATTAGTTCTCTTGACTTTCCTTAGTAGCACCCAAGGCTTCAGCAGAAGTGCAGTCACATTTTGGATAAAAGTTATTCTGACTGGGGAGTCACAGAATCACAGAATGGTTGAAGTAGGAAGGGACCTCTGGAGATTATCTAAGTCCAACCCCCCTGCTCAAGCAGGGTCACCTAGAGCACGTTGCACAGGATCGCGTCCAGGCGGGGTTTGAATATCTCCAGAGAAGGAGACTCCACAACCTCTCTGGGCAACCCGTTCCAGTGCTCTGTCACCCTCACAGTAACGAAGTTTTTCCTCATATTCAGATGGAACTCCCTGTGTTTCAGTTTGTGCCCGTTGCCTCTCATCCTGTCAGTGGGCACCACTGAAAAGAATCTGGCCCCATCCTCTTGACACCCTCCCTTTAGATATTTGTATACATTGATAAGATCCCCTCTCAGCCTTCTCTTCTCCAGGCTAAATAGSCCCAGCTCTCTCAGCCTTTCCTCATAGGAGAGATGCTCCAGTTCCTTCATCATGTCAGTAGCCCTCTGCTGGACTTGCTCCAGTAGTGCCACATCCCTCTCGTACTGGGGAGCCCAGAACTGGACACGGTACTCCAGATGTGGCCTCACCAGGGCTTAGAAGAGGGGGAGGATCACCTCCCTCAACCTGCTGGCAACACTCTTCCTAATGCACCCCAGGATACCACTGGCCTTCTTGGCCACAAGGGCACGTTGCTGGCTCATGATTAACTTGCTGTCCACCAGGACTCCCAGGTCCTTCTCCCACAGAGCTGCTTTCCAGCAGGTCAACCCCCAACCTGTACTGGTGCATGGGGTTATTCCTCCCTAGGGGCAGGACCTTGCACTTGCCTTTGTTGAACTTCAGGAGGTTCCTCTCCACCCAGCTCTCCAGCCTGGCCAGGTCTCTCTGAATGGCAGCACAGCCCTCTGGTGTATCGGCCACTCCTCCCAGTTTTGTATCRTCAGCAAACTTGCTGAGGGTGCCCTCTCTCCCTTCATCCAGGTCATTGATGAAGAAGTTGAACAAGACTGGACCCAGTTCTGACCCCTGGGGGACACTGCTAGCTACAGGCCTCCA
>NW_020451010.1:355006-394982 GCF_003343035.1 Apteryx rowi
TCGACTCGCTCTTCATCCACCCCCAGGCACAGCTCAATACATTCCAGTTGCTCTCTCACATAAAGAGCAACTCCACCACCTCGCCTTCCTGGCCTGTCTTTCCATGTATATATGTAAAGATACATAAAGACTGAACATACAAGTAAGGGGAATAAAGTCGCAACTGACTCTATTTTGTCCATTAGACCTTTGCTTTTATTTTTTTTATTGTGAAAAAAAAACAGTTGAAGGAACAAGGCTTGGAAAGCTAATTAAAAAACCAGAACCTTGAAGGAAGAAATGGAGACAAAAAGGGTTAAGTCGTATCTCATTATTTCTTTGGAAATGGTTAGAATAAAGGAGTATGTTTTACATTAGAGCAAAATTGTGTCATAAATCCAATCTAGTCCACTGTTAGTTTTAACCAAGCCTCTTATCTTGAATGGAACTATTTATCTCTACACAACTATTTTTTTTAAAAAAAGCTGTGCTGATCTGGGTGCTTTAAATAGGCATTTGGAGCTACATTGGTTGCAAATTCTGTGGATTTACTGTAAAAAGTTTACTAATGTTCCCATGGATAGATATGAATTAGTGAAGCAGTGGTAAGATTGGAAGAAAATATTCCTAGGATAGATAAAATTTAATAGTTTCCAGTTCTCAAGGAAAATTGCATGGAGTCTGGCATGAGAATTCATTGCTAAAATTAATGACTCATGTTGCTCACAATGATGTTTTATCTAGCACTCAAGGTTGGTTTTGACTCAGAGCAGATTCTAGCTAATTTGAACATAATTTTCTAAATTATGTTTTCCCTAAAGCGTAGCATAGCTTCAAGATTAGAACTATTTATTTTTTCTCTAAATTCTGGTGAAATTTGTGTTGATGTTTGGTTTTTCCTTGTCCTTCCCTCAAAATAAAAGAGAAAATAAAACAGAAGTATTTTCTTAGAAAGATACTATTTTTTCTCCCCAAAAGTCTTTTCTTTTTCTTCCAACATAAATTTAAGCTTATACCATCAAAATTTATTTCCCAGCTGTAATGTCTTTCTAATACATTTAGGGAAAACCATTAATTAAGAAGCTTGAGGATATCTTCAGGAATTACATAAGTGAAAATTTTGTTTGGCAAAAAAACATCTTCCCACACCAGATGTATATTTTCAAGTGGAGCGGAATGTTTGGCTAATAGGTTCATATATGGACACAGTGCTTTTTAAAGTTGTAGTTTTACCCCTATGAACTGATTTTTTAAAAATGCCAATACAGTATTGACAAACATTCTAGAGCCACTGGTGATTTAGAAATCCTTTGTCACATTTCTTCTATTCTAGTGCAAATATTAGCTTTAGTAGAATACATTAATTGAAATGTCTGCTCTTGAGAAAAATACAGCCTGTTATCCTATTTACTTTTTCACTTAAGTCTCCAAAGAAWCATTTCCATTGCATCAGATCCTAAATCACCATCTTTAATTACATTAAGTCTTCTTTTTTTAATTTCAATTATTTATGAAGATGTTAGGGTGGCTGTCATAAGAGGAAACTTGATTTTTGCATTATTTTCATTTTCAATCAAAAATTGCTAGAGACTGTAGTTTGTGATATCATAAGAAACTATATAGCTCTGCCTTTGATGTCAGTGTTATACAAATGTCTTCTCCCTGTGCGAAACTGTGTAGCGCAACAATTCAAAACAAGAGGAAAAAAGCTGTGATTCCTTCTATCCTAGAGGCTTTTCATCATTTACATTCACCAGCAAAAGGTTGGCATGCACCTCAAGGACTAATGATAATGAAAAACGTATTAAAGAAGAGAAATCCTTCATAACTTGCATACTAACATGCTGAACTCATTACAGCTTGTCTTACTACAGCATTCTCTTTTATGTCTGCTGTAACGCACTTCATTTTCTAGAAACTATGACGTGCACGGATTCTATAAGGATTTTTTCTCTTCCTTATTTTCCAAAACTGCCTTTGGTTGTCATAAACCACTCACTTATGSATGACAAATTAGGCACCAGGGTTTTCTGCAGCTTCTGACTAATATCAAGATCTGAAAAATTATATTTAAAATGTATCTGGGGCAAATAATTGTTTCCATTTCCTTAAAGCAGAGTATTTGTGACATTCTGGCTCAAGAGCTGTCAGCAACCTCAGCATTTTTATTAAAATAGTGAGTTCTCTGTGGCAGAGGCTGTCTTTTTTGCTGTGACTCAATTTTCTTGTAACATGTGCAGGGGGACTCTGTTTATGATTTGACATTCTAGGCATTATCATGCTAAGAATAGTCAATAATAAACATACATTTTTGAAGGATTTATAGATAAATTGTAATTCATGCCAAGCTGAAATTTGTAATTTTTAGGAAGTGAAGCATTGCTTTGTGTTTGCTACATATTATTTAGATAGGTGTGTCCATTTTTTAGTACCTCTGTGGGGCACATCTCCAGAATTTGCCATGACACATTAATTTACCATTTAGGAAACTTTTCTGTCATTCTATAATTTTCTTCTGAAAAAACTATTAATATTCACAGCTGCATTGGGTGCAAGTAGCACACTGGAAAACCCTTTGCTCTCTATCTACCTTCTATTGCACAAGCAATAGAAGCTTTGACTCAATAAAATATATAAACACATAATTGACTTTAAACCAATCTAAAAGATAAAAGAAGAGTTGAAAGATTGGAAATGAGTATATGGATGTCTTCAACATACCTCTAAATGAAAATGCTGAAAAAATCAATTTTAGCAATGGATTTTACATGACCCATGTCAAAATGTTGATGAAAATGAAAAAATGGCATGCAGAGAAAGGGAGAGAGAGAAATAATTAAATAGTAGTTGCAATTTTCCAAAGAGCTCTACTCCATAACCTATGAAAGCAAATTGCTCTGATTAAGTTATAGTAAAAGTATGTCTAAGTTAAAAAGCACCCCAATTCTATTGTCCTAAAGGATTTGTCTGTTGGACATACTCTGTCTTTTGAAGAAGTATTTTTACATTTTGTATTGAACATGTCCAAGTTCATTCTTTATAGTTCCATAAACTCTGCATTCTGTACCTCTTTCAAATATAACAAAGCCTTCTCAAAGGAAGCTCAGCTACTAGACATTATGTCTAATATAATATTATGAGTTTGACCTAGACTGCAGTTCTCAATAGAAAAGTGACTATGAAAATGATATGATGGGTTTTCTGAAAGGTTGAAAGAGAATTCAAATTCAGGTTAAATAAAGGCTTAAAAAAACCTTTTTCTGAAAACTGTCTTTACAGCACTAAAAATCCCACTTCACTTAGTGGAATCTCAAGCTCTGCAAATATGGTAAATGATTTTATTCTATTGCTATAATTAAACAAGAAGAAATCAAACTTAAACAGTACAGTTCAATGCATTGCTTTGAAAAATACTCATCACCTTGCCCTCTCTTAGATGGTATATCCCTGAGTAATAAAACAACATTTCAAAAACAATTGAAGAAGTCAACACAAGCTGAATGAACAGTGCAATGCCAATAAATATCATGCCACTTTAGTTCCACTTTAAAAAGAAAACAAAAAGAAAACTTCCTACTACTCAATAAAATACTTAAGAACATACTTACCTTTAAGCCAGTCAGAAAGAGAAGAGGTGTGAATGTTGGAAAATTATAAATTTTCCCTACTTAGTAGGGGTTTTTTGATGAAAAGAAAGTCAAAGGAGAATATGATGAGAGCAACAGAGTAGGAGAAAAAAAAAGGCAAGTGGAGTGAGGATGAGATATACTTTGGGAATGAGTTTGGAAAGAAGTGGAAGAAAACTTCTAATAGCCCACAGTTAAACCCTGATGTTGACTTCAGTACTCATAGTAGTACCACAAGTCTGCACATACATGTTACCAGACAGTTCGCAAATACTAGGTACAGAGACAATTATAGTATTTCTGCTACTAATTTTGTGTTACTCAGCCTCGTGCCATTATGGACTACTGACTCCATCTGTCTTGCCTTCCTTTTCTTGTCATCTTTGTTAATTTATTTGTGTTGTATTTCTGAGCTGTTAGCATATACTCTGTTTATACTTTCAAGCTTTTTTCTACACTCAGCAAAACAGAGAACATCTCCAAAATGAAAGCAGGGCTATGCATAGAATCAGTTCACTTTAAGAGTTGGGACAAAAATGAGGTTTCATTACTTCTTTATTTGTGTACTGTAGCTATGCCAAAGACTGGTAGATATTAGAATAGTTTAAGAACATGTCTTTTGTCTTTTCTGCATTATAAAACAGATATATTCTTCTCGTTTTTAAGTATGAAATACTCGTTCTCCCCTACATATATTTATGATACAAATGAACATTATTGATAACTTCCTATCTTTGGATGAGCATCTTTTGGAGAAGTCTTTTAAGTAAAAAATGAGTGTTAGTCCAAATTTTTATAGTTTTCTGGGAGCAAGGGAGGCAGGCAGTGCTCCAAAGGAAAAGGACAGTCGGGAGCCAAGAATGATGGGTGAGTCAGAGGCAATGGCCTCACTGGAAAGGGGGCAGTCCCACAGTACCCAAACAAGGTGAGCAGTAACCAGCTTCAGCCAAGAGTCCAGATTGCCAGAAAAGTCTGTAATGATAAGGCAGGTCTGAGGTCAAGTACAGAAACCAAGTCTGTGGGTCAGGCTCAGGGTCTGGGTCAATGGGGTACATGGTTAGGCATGGGCCTGGCTGCAACACAGCTGCAGCACAGCTTGGACAAGGACCATGAGGGAGAGCCTCAACTTACAAGGTTCTTCTGATTGAAAGGGGACTGGGGGGAACCTCCACAGAGGCTACCTGGCAGAGCTTTCTCAGGTGGTCTCTTCAAGGCAGGACACCTTCACTGTCATCTAAGTTGGCCACTTGCCCAGGCAGCCAAACCCCCAGGAGGAGAGGATTTCTGGGCTCTCCAATTGTTCCTTTAGTCTACAACATTATTGTTAAAGAAAAGTGAGAAGCAGTCTTTGTGTTGAAGTCCTTACAAGGTCTGTCAAGGCTTTGTTATTGTAATCTCCCATTAGTGTTGTATTTTCTTCTATGGCAGCCATCTGGCATAGTCATTGCCACTGTCCTGCTTGATGGTTAAATTAACAGAGATTGTGTGATACGTTTGATAAAGTTAACTTGCTTGGAGATGTTATTTAACCTATAGTGCTTCTAGTCCACCAGTATAACTATTTTGACATTCCCATAGGGTTTGTACCCTGATACTACAATATTTCATTTATCGTCTTCCTCCTCTTCATCTCAGTAACCTCAGGTATTAATATCAGGTATTCCATTTTCTCCCATGTTACTTTATAGATTTAGAGCATTCATGCAGAAGCATATATAAGTTTCGTTTTGGCCTATATGCCTATCTTTTTGTGTCCTACTTACTTGTGGCATTGTTTGTTTAGACTGTTATCCACTTTGAGCTGTCTGTATTTTGTTGATTACTGACCTTTTTCTGAAATTCAGAGCTTTTACAACTTCATTCCTGGAGTATGTATCATTCTGAACCATACAYGGATAACGCACAGAAAGAGAATTGAAAAGTTCATTTGAGGCTAACTGGACCTAAGATGTAGTAGAACATCCATAATGAGATTTCAGGAAGGTACTGGGAACACTACACAGGAAAGGATTAACCTGAATCTTAAAAGTAGTCATGGAGATTGGTAGGGCTTAGTCATACAATCAGAGTAAGCCTACAATCTATATATTGTGTTTATTTAGACTGAGATTGCGGATGTGATCAGTTTTCTGTGGGTTTGCTGACATGCAGCAGATTGTTAAGCTCTAGTAAATCAATTGTGAATGTGAAACCTGACCAATTTCCGTTCCTTACCTATGCCGGAGTGGGCTAAACAAAAACTTGAGATCAGAAAGAAGTAGACAGCAGAGATCACTGAATACGGCCTCTCACTGTCAGGTAGAGATTGCTGGGTTTGGGATGGTTTCCWTCTCCAATCCGGCTGCACATGGTTCCGAGTGCCTCACAAAAGAATTGCTGTACTTTGCACACGTGCATTTCAATGTGAACTAAACCCGGTGACTGTTTACCTTAAAATGCTCTGATGTATATTCAGGCAGTTCAGAAGCCGAACAATAAGCAAAAAAGACATCTTTGCAGCATATGTGGGAGGGAAGACTGGAAGTGGTAAATTGGTCAGCCATCTCAAGCCTTTCCTTGCCTTTGTGAAGGCCAGTAGAAGTGCTTATAGTCAATTATTAATGCTCAGCTGACCTAGAGTAACCCAAAGGCACAGTAGCTAAGTCAGCATCTGTGACCTTAAGCTGTCATTTAAAAAACGCCAAATTAAGTCAGTGACAAAACTCTGGATCCTGCCATTCCCAACTTTCTGCCTGTTAATCCTAGACCTTATACGCTTCAGTGAATATAAATGCATTGAGCACATTTTTAAATTCTGAAAGTTTCCATTAAAATTTGAGGTCAAACAACCCGCCAAGATAGGGATTTAATCCTTCCAACTCTGATGATATTTGCAGGTCTAGGTCCTTGAGGGATATTTTTTTCTTTATGGAAATTTAAAGCAAAAGCTTATTTCAATTCAAGTGCTACATGCCAGTGACACATCAAAAATAGTTATGAACTTTCTTTTCATTAAGAAATAAGAAAATCAGAATTGGAATTTAGATGAGGATGTTAAATTAAAAAAAATTCTAAATATTTCTTAATGGGAAATTAGAGCATGAAATTGTATCTTCATGTGAATGTACATTTCAGCTTTATGATAATGAAAAATAATTTTTAACTGCAAAAAAGCTTGTCTGAGCTTAGTATGCATCCAATAAGGATATTTTAAATAAAAAGCTCTACTGAAATACGTTCTCACTTTCAAAAGTTATATTAGAAAAGCCACTCTGAACTGCATTAGACTCTTTGTTTTACTGTTTCCTTCTCTTTATTAAAAGTAGATGTTTACATCAAAACCAATATAGATAGGTGAAATTAGCTGACATTACTGTTGTTCAAAGAGTAAAAGCAGCAGTCAAGATACATTCCCTCCCTTGGCGGAAAAAAAAAGACATTCTCTAACTTTGCTATTATTTATGTGTTAGGCCATTAGAACAATACATCAAGATACAGAAACATTCTATCATGTTGTGTCACACAAAGGCAGATGAAGACATTTTCTTCAAAGATCTTGGCTGATTGGAAGAACGCTCCAAAAAGTGGGAGCAGGGTAGAACACTGAAAGTAAATTTGAATTCAGTAGGATAAAGCTTAAGCATTTGCTAATGAGATGGAGATGAGAATTGAACAGAGCCAGGAGTTGAGATTATCAGAAACAACAGCAGGAAGAGCGAAAACAAAAATGGGGAAGATGGCCTAAAGCATGTGTTGCAGTAAGCCAAGAAAGCAGCTGTGTCTTCAGAGTAGTTATAGTTTTTTAGCTAGAAATGCTGAGTCACTCAGAAGCTGTAAAGTTACTCCCCCTCCTCCCCTGGAAAAAAAGTCAGTCAACTAAAAATAATAGTGCTAAACATAACATTTTTATTACTTTTTTTCCCATTCTGGTTTATAGAATAACTTTAAAATCATATTTTCATTTTTTTTTCTTCCCAAACCTAGGGGTTAGAAACCTGGCTTTATTTTTTAATAAAAATTGATATTTTCATGTAATACTGGGACAGGTACCTAACAAAACCATGAAACATGCAGGCAGAGATAGGGACTAGAAAAAAAGAACAGCTAACTGCACCAATTAACATTGCAAACTTGCAACAGAACAGACATAACCATGGCCACACTGCCCTTGTTCCAGCTAAATCCCTGCTTTGAATTAATTTTCCATTATTTACAGTAGAGAGACTTAAAAATTGCAAATTCACAAATCCTAATAGATGTCTCAAAGAAAGAAGAAAAATCTAAGCTGTATATTGATAACCTAGCATAAATTGTCTGTATTGGCAGAAATAAAAGGTATCCTCTGGTCCAAATTTACACAATCTGGAATAGAAGCATTGCATCAGCAAATAGTGATTCACAGATTTACATGGGTGAGAAGAACAAAATTAATAAGCACACAGGATGAATTCCCAAGGAAATAGTATCTATCTAAATCTTACAGCATTCCTCCAAGTAAACGATCTGAAGTACCTTTGCCCTGATAAACAATCTTGTAGTTGGCCTCATGTAACAAGTAATTACCTGTTAAATAATAAAAAGGCTTTAGAGATTACAAGTGATAGACACTGAAAGGTAACAGCAATTAGCTGGTTTAATGACAAGTATCAGAAAAAAAMCAAAATAAACTGAGTTGTTAATGTTAAAACTTCTCTTTCAATAGACAAAAGACTTCTCTTTGGTAGGGGCAAAGAACTGTGTGTTATGGTCACCAAGCGTGCTGCAAGTATAACCAAAAATTGCATTCATGATTATATAGTTTTATTTTCCCTATGGAGCAAGCAATATTTTTTGTCAGTGGATCCATTTCTTTATGCAGAAAGAATATTTAAGATGACATCGATGCTGACATACAGAGCTAACAAACTTAGAGAGATCAGCATTGAAACAAGCAATGCCTAAGACAGATGAAAATATTTTAATCAATTTTTGGAAAGCAATTAGTAGTTCAATTCCTTCAGCTCTGTGTACAGTATACTTTGCAGTGTTTTACTCTGTTTTGTAAATTTTAAGGAGACAGTATCAGTTTTGGGTGGAGCCACGTGTACTGGGGTGATTGCATCTGTTTTGAGTGTGTTTTTTTCTTTTTAAACTACAATATGTTTATTTTTCCCTAATAAGGGAAGCCCTAATAAGGATACAATTATACTCACTGAGAAAAAAAATCAGAAAAAGAAAACAAGCTTTATACTGGCATAGCTCAAACATGGATTTATTGGAGGAAACTATCAGGACTGTAGCCCCCTTCTTAGTGTCGCTTGGTGTGGTATGCATGTTCCTCTGATACAACAGTTGCTAAAAAAAGGCATGACATATTCATACTGGGACTGTGTCCTGCCCTGTACTTCTTCCCCTTCCCCTTGGAAAATAGCTATGATAATGTGTGTGTATATTAGTGTAATTGTGCCTAATCTAAGAAGCTGTGTCACTTGAATTATTCAAGAAAGGCTTTAAAGTATTCACTAAAAGCAGGAAAAGGTGATATATTTGAGGGCAGTTTTGTTTCTCAAGCCATTTCCTGTCTCAGAAGTGCTGATTCAGATCAGTGGGACTACTCAGTGTATAAAGTGAAGCATGCATATAAGAATGTAGTCAGAAGTTAATTTCAGCAGCAGATAAATCAATTTGACTTTCTACTGAAGGGGAGCAGGAGCACCTATATGTGCATTTGCCATTTATCAGTTAAGGCATAGTAATGAACCACTGAAGTAGAGTAGCTTTCACTGACTGTGCCTAAGGATTAGATACAGTTAGACTAATACTTACTTGGCTTCTAACTTCCCATGTCACTGGGATAGAAACCTAGATGGGAACTAGGAGGTTAAATATTTTATTGCATTTATGTTTTCATTGTCTCAGAATCAAAGACTGTTGCAGTTAAGTAAGCACTAGTCAATCGCATTTTTGTCACTCAGTAACCACAAGTCCAATTTAAAAATGTGCCTGAGTAAATTAGGAGTCAGAGTACCAGTGTGAATTAGATGGCAAATTATACTCCCCTTTGTTTACTGTTCAGTTTACCTCATGTTCCTTCTGCTATGTTGCAGAGGTTTACAAGGAAAGTATAATTATTTTACCATTTATTCTCTAGATAATATCAGAATCCATGATATGTTGGCACACTGTTTTTTGAAAACAGAAMAAATGTTAGCACCAGTGACATTTGGTTTCTGTGTTTCTGTATATATACAGGTATATATATAAAATAAAGGTATTCTGGTTTCACAGTAAAGCCGGTATGGGCAATTTAATAATGAATATCTGCGGGCAGAATAAATCATAACTTCAGTGTTATATTAAAAACCATGCCTGCTCTTTGACACCGTTGCACTCAACAGATTGCTTTTGGCAGGCCAAAGCATTGTGTTAGAAATACAGATGACTGAAAGAGCATGCTCTACTTACCATTCAAAAAAGAGAGGGACAGAAAATTACCATTAAATATTCCTGTCATAGCTGTGCCCTACATAGGAGCATAGTTTCAAATTTGGTGGCTGTAAAGAGCCCCGGTCTCACTGAGGAGCCCCTACCTTATGGAGGCTAGATGTCCGCAGTCAGCTCATTTGCAGTACTTTGCTCCTGGAGAAGGTGGTGGTTCCAGAGCCAGTCCCTTTGGAGGGGCTCAGTAGGTATATGCAATTCCTGCTGAATCCCTGTGGGCAGCCTAGCAATATGTAAGCATCCTGAAATGGTTATTGTAGTGAAATGAGAAATAAAAAATTGGCATTTGTGCCTGGTTTTGCTTCATTTGCTCTTTGTTTTGGGGCAAGTTTTGTTTTACTCTAATTGTTAAAGTATCTGAGTTTCTTTGAAAGCCCCTTAGCCACATGATCTGTGGCTTTCATATGTAGTCCTTTATTTTTCTCTCTAATTCTTTGAGAAGTGTGTGTTTAGTATTTTAAGAGATGTTTTAATTGGGGGCATTTTTTTTAGTGTGAACACTGTTTAAAATATGTACAAGGCTAAAAAAAAGGGCTCCTTACATTTATTATGGAAGATGATGGAGTTTATGATAACCCTTGTTTCTCAGGAGAAGCTGTTTCACAGTCTGAACCATCTCCCCAGGAAATGCTGTGTCTTGTATAGGTGAGCTTTATCTTTACGGTGGATGGTTCTACTGCAGTGGAAGAGAAAGTTTATGACTGCAATCTTCATCTTAGAACTTTAGGTCAGCTATTAGATATGCTGGGCTTATGCCATTGAGCATTTCAAGATTAAAGAATACAGGTTGAGACCAGATCATTTAGTCTATTTGATCATATTTTTCCGATCTAGAAAATAGAGAGCAATACTTACGCAGCCTTTTCAGTTTGATTTCGCATCCTCAGATAGAAGTAAGTATATAAACACAGTACTGTATGTTAACTTATATTTGGTAGGAATAAAAAGCAGGAACTGCTCAGTTATAAATCTTAATTTTTGTATTATATGTGAGACCTATGTATAGTCTAGGGCATGCATGCAAATGAAGTGCATCATATCTATCATATCATTATATATAATATATATATATGCTGTAATAGACATACACACATGTATATCTAATTATATTACTATATACAGCATATTAAAACCACTGCCTTTTCTAGCAGATACCAGTTTATGCTTTGCCACAAATGCAGATGAGATAAATTTTTTACAGGTTTTTCATACCTGGATTGACTGTTGAAGAAGTATATAGGGGACTTCTGTTCCAGAAGAAGTATTCAGGATAAATCAATAAATCCTCATGCCATCTGTGCTGCTTTCTGCGGTCTCTGTATCCTTCTCATGCTTTCATTGGAAGGTGGATAGGCTTCTACATTTTTTCCAGTCAAGTAAATTCTCCTGGGAAGAAATTTTTCTCTGTAGAAGACTGAGACTCAAATTTGGGAGCTATAGGAAGAAGAGGTACCCACACTGATGTTTTGATTTTTATTGGACCTTAATATGCTAATTTGCTTAAAAATATTAATTACTGGATAAAGGATAAAAATTTCATTCCTCTGATAAGTAATTAAAAAAAAATATATTGCCATTCTGTAAGTGAAAGAAGGAACCAGTCCCTCCTTTTCTTAGCACATTTGGGACTGAGCTTGTGATTCTGTGATGAAATCAATCCAGTTTTAGATTCCTGCTCCAGTTCAAATATGCTGAAGTCATGGGATGCTACAAGTTGATCCAGTATAAACTAACCCTGTTTTTTCCACTGTGTTTAAAAGAAAAAAAAAAAAAGTGATGATTGGATTTAGTTTAACCCACAGGCTTTATGCAGGATCAGGTATTGTCTGGCAGCTTTGTTCCAACTTGATGCTGAAACATGCATCATTTACTCTCACAGTTAGCATGAAGCCAGCATAAAACCTAATGACAGAATGAAATATTTATCATATATGTTGGCTAATTCAACAGAAATGCAATTACATGCCCATGTCTGAACTAGATCAGATGAGTATTTCTAAATGATCRAGTAATGCATAGATCAAATATCAATGAGTGTGGGACCATAGCCTGTAAGGGATTCTCCTTTGGCAAAAAAACAAAAAAAAGGCCTAACTGCATGTAAAACTTCTATGATCTCAGTAGAATTATATGAGTGTTTTTCAAAGCCACTCTCAAAGAGCATTGTAAAAATGTAGTGCTATTTTTTAACCACTCTTTCCATACTCCAATCTAACATTTATTTGAGAAGCCTAACCTTGATGTTTAAACAAGAGAGAGAAAACCATGTTTACAGCCATTTCCTTCCCATCTCCTACAAAAAGTAAACTCACTATGACAGAGAGCAGAGGGCAAGGCCTGCAATATTACCTGTGTGCACACCTATCAGTTTCAGAATCTGAATTGCCATTTTCTTGCAAAGGCAATAAGCACGGTAATATGTCTTGAATGAAAAGCAAGAAATATAATGGTTTTGCTAGCTAACAGACAAAAATGTGCCTAGAAAAATAAGCAGTAATCTCATCACAAGAGAACATTCAGGAAATTAAAACTAGAAATGCAAAGTGAATATATTTAAGTTAAAGACTGCTAAACCCCAACAAATATTTGTATTAGGAATAAAATGACCTATGACTGTTGCAGTTTAGTCCTTCTCTTTCAAAGAAGTGATCACTTCTGGTGTTCTGTTGGTTCACTTTTAGTCTCTTGATTAAATGACTCTGTGACATATCTCTCACACATTCTGTAGTAAAGGCAAATAAAAAGATATATTCTGGTGGTGAAAATGTGGGAAGRGAAAGAAGATGTTTTATAAAGTGTATTGTCTTTGTTCTTTATTGAACCTCAGAAGCAATAAAATAAATAAAATGTTTCTGGCAAGACTACCAACCACACAATATTTGTCTATGTAAAGAAGTATTGAAACTAATTGTATTCTTAAAGATTTTTTTCGTTTTTCTTTTATACTCTTCTAGTGGAAATATAAATTTATAGTTTGACTAACAAATATCTTGCCTCTTGTGTTCATGTTAGCTGTCCTCCAAAAAAAAAAAATTTAATAGACGTATTGTTTTATGTTTGTTATGGATTTAAAATATTTCTACTAAGAGCAAAGCCATTGTATTGGAGTTGATCAGTGTGAAGGTTGGCCTGCTTGGACTGTTTACCTCATGAGCCTGACTATCAGTGATGACTGGATGTCACCCCATGGTTAAATGCTAGCATGCAACCAGCCAGGTTGTGTTTGTCTTCACTGTTCCATGACTCAATACATCTCCACTATACCCACCATTTTTCACTGTGCTTCCATCTGGAATTGCACTGTTCTTGGAGCAGTTGTTTGTCAGTAAAGCCTTATGTTTCAACTTCTATCAGCCTTGCAGCAAAATCATTGAAAAGCATGGAAATTAGGCTCCTTTGACCCCATCCTGTCAAAATGCAGTATTGGTGCTGCACTTCTCCAGCCATTGAAGTTCCCAGTCAGTTTCTAAGAAAAAGAGTCTGGCTGCAGCAACTGTAAGTCTTTCTACTTCAAACTTTGAATGTAGTTTTGTCTTAGCTCTGGGATGAATCACTTTGCGCACTTGTAATCCTGCAGTCATTGCTGATGACTCTAGAAAGGTAGCGTGTTCCTTTCCAGCTAACTACGCTTTCTCCACTGTTTCTTAAGCTGAGTAATGGTGTTGCATAGCACAAAACCTTTCCAAGTCAAAGACTCCTCTTTCCTAACTTTTACACTGCCTAGCTCTCTTCTGCCTTTCTAATTTCTTTTGGAGTCAGCTGTTTTGGCTGAAGCTACTACTGCAAAAAACTTCAGCCAAAACTGCAAAATCCATCTGGCAGAAACATGTCAGATGTATATGACATTGTTGTAGCATGGGGCACAGCAATAGCTGTCTAGCTTCTGCCTGATATCTGTGTTCCATGATACCAGACCCAACAAATGTCACTTCAAAATGAATCTTCTGTTTTCAAGTCACCTCCGTGGACCTGTTAGTTCTCCAAGAGTTTGCTACAAAAAAGCAGATCAGCTCTCAAGTTAGCACATGCAAGTAGTTGAAGACATGCTTATAACTCTTCAGGTAGCCTGGGAAACAGTCATTGGAGGGCTAGTCACTTTGAAAACTAGTGATTGGCAGTTCAAAGAAATAGATAACCTTAGGATTCAGCCAAGTATTCTAAAATATCTCTTAATGCAAACTAAATTAACCTAAATGCAAATAAAAATGCATATTTACAAAATCCAAAAGAGGCCACAAAATTGCAAGGAAAAGGTGAACACTAAAGAAAAAAGAAAACCCTGCTTATCTCTCTCTAGCACATAGGTTATCTCTAAATTTTTCTGTCGTGATGATTCTGCTAACAAGCTTCTGTATGGTTAAGCCAACAAGCTGGCAAATGCTTCACAGTAGTCCTAGCTGAGGATCATGGCTCTCACCCAACCCTTATGCCTTAAGGCTGTATCAAYAGAAGAGATTCTAAACCCAGGAGATCCTCCACTTTCTTTACAGTCCAGATCAGTCATTGGAACAGGGTACCATTTAAACTCAAAACCCTCCTCCTTGTATATACTTTTCATCAATCTGGTCATTAGTTGTCAATTCCAGCTTTGTAGATGCTAATATCTGAGTCACAATCAAACGACAGTTCCTGCTTGGCCAGGCAGACAGGGTGAAATTCATCTTACCTAGTTTAGACATTCACAACATAGAAACCTATGTCTCTTAGTTACCTTTGGGTCCCTGTGTGTTCAAGGGATAGAACAGGCATTTTTAGGGAATGATTCATCTGCTTTATTTTAGACATCTGCATTCGGATGAAGCACTGTGCAGGAGTGCTTATTTCTTTCTAGTGAGTATAAAGGAAGCCTAGGGTGACCAGCTCAAATATAAACATCACATTATTGCTCAATAAATCCTTGTCTTAATGACTTTTCCTGTGGTTGGCGAAGCCTTCAGCAAGTTGTTATAGCTGTGTAGAGCATAACATTCCTTCCCACAGGGCTTGGAAAAGTTTATTCTCAAAGCACAGCTGTCTTATACATGAGGTTCATAGTCCATACATGTACATGTTAATCCTAACTTGTCAAATTAAATTATCAGAATTCATGCATTAAATTCATGACTGGGCTTTGTTTGGAAACAGACACAATAGTGGCCTACACTATTATTAAATCCCTTACTGATCACCGGGGTACGTTTCAACAGCTTCCTTCATTCAGCATCTTTTTTTGTGTTAGTCTTTCTTCTGCCCTTTCTTGAGGTAAAGGTGGCATGTTTTCTCTTGCTTCTGATCATTAGACTTGCACTCCAGATTGTTTTATGAAAAGAGTCTGTGCATTTTGTGTGGTACCTTGAGCTGCATTGCTTTGATAGTGTAAATTGTAGCTGAAGCTGTTATCTATGATATATCTTTAACTGTCATGTAAAGTTCTGTTTAGAAACAGAAATTGAGAAATGTGTAGAGAAAATGTCAGTATATGAGGAAGGAGCACACTGAAAGAATAGCAGTGAAGAATTTTTTCATGTTGGAAATAACATCCACATCTTATCTTGAGGAAAAGTACCGAGAACTTAACAAAAATGATACAGAGGGTTTGTTTTCCTTTTTTGTTGGAATCAACATTTTAGATGTCAGTATAACTGGAAACAACTTCTTTCTCAGATCATGTCTTTTGTCCTATCTTGAGCATTTCAAGAATAACATCATCTTCCTGTTCCTCTGAGAGTAGCTAAACCTTGGCTGTGACTTACATACCAGGTGGAAGAATTTTATGTGAAAGAGAGGTATCTAAACCAGTTAGAAGGGACTAAGAAAAATTGTCTTTTCTGAAGACAGTTCCAAAAAGAGTACAAAAGTCATTCCAGATCTTGAAAAAAACCTTAGCAGGCACCTTAGAATTAAAGATGAGATACAGATTTTAGCAGGGAGGGCATCTGATCATAGGACCTGCCTTCCAAATACAGACCTGTATTTTCATCTTCTGAAATTTGTAATTCAAGACTGGATGCTCTTCTAGAAGATATGTGATTGTCAGACATGGCCTCTCAGGCTCAAGTTACCAGTTGAATTCTGTGGCATTAATTACACTGCAGATCAGACTAGCTGGTCAAATAAGGCATTATACCTTGAAAATCTATGAAATTTGTAAGTGTCACACATTTGGCAAGGTATAATGCACGTTCTAACTATTATTTCAACATTATGACTCTAAAACTTGCAGTTCCAGAGAGAACTGCTAACAAGCTTGCTTTATTTATTCTCACCTATCTCCACTTTTGAAGTGGAGAAATAGAAAGGGAAGGTTTCTCTATCTCTGTCAGACTTTTGTTCTAARCAAGATCTATGGCTTATGTGGAACAGAATAGCGTTCCCTTCAGAGTACTGTCAGGAAGTACATGTGAGCATTAGGAACCAGCATTTCTAGCAATAACAAGATGCTGCTGCTGAGCTGGTTGTATCTTTTTTCTTCAGCTCACAGCTCATAGATAAAAGTTCCCCTGAGTCCTGAGCTCACCAGAAAATGGAAAACACTGGGGGACAGAGAGGCAAGGTCCTGCTGCCTGGTCTTTCCTCTGTTCTGAACCATGCTGCAGACCCTTTTGAGATCCAGGCTCAGTGGGGGTTGCTGTAATCCAGTTTTAACCCTGCTCACAAAAGGCAAGATCTGGGATCTTCTCTGCTTCTCTTTCCTTTCTCGGTGTCAGCAATGCCTGGGTCAAAGCTGAACTCAGGCTTCATCAGTGGCTGTTGCCATCCCACAGCTGCTGCTTTTCACAGCTGGTGGGTACTACTGATTGGCACCTTCTTTCCTCTGAGGCCTCAGCTTGCCTTAGGCAATGTTTTGTGTCTGTGGGAGGTGGCTGCTCCTGGCTACCAGTAATCTTGCCTTACTGGGACCACTGGATGATGGTGTTCTGGAGCCCTGCTTTTGGTTTCTGTCTGCTGCTGAGTTCAGAGGAAATCCAGTTCCAGGTGATCTAGAAATATACCTCCCCTTTCTCCTAAACTCAAGTAATCCCTGCCTTTTTCTAGACACACATACACGCAAAGGAGAATTGTAGGAAGCTGAATTAGAAGAAAAAAATGATGGGGAAACAAAGGGAGGAGAGGCTATGGGCTCAAATAATCTGTATAGACTCTGCAAAAACTGTGTATTTTAAATGGACAGAAGGAAGTAGTTTTTCATAATTAATTGGTAGTACTTAGTTCTGCAGGGTAATGTAGAGGGAAATTGCTTAGTAAGTTTTGGAACATAAGTAGACTATTTTAAAAGGGGGAACTTGAATGCAAAGTAAGTGCTTATTGCCTTAGTTAAGCCTTATTTAGGGTTTTCAATATTTAGGGAGTTTTAGTGTTTCCTCTAGGCACTTACATTTCAAAATGTTGGTTCTATGACATTGTTGGTACTCTGCAAATTGGAAAGCAAAAACAGTTATTAAGAACAGCAGAATATTATGACAGATATTAAATTACTTGTCTATTAAAATGTCAATAAATGTTTAATCCCATGTCATTCAGTGCAGCAGAAGAAATCTTTGACATTAACCTGTAGCTCCTATACTGTGCTAAATTAAAATTTCATAGCTAGCAGCTCATTTAGAAAAATATGGATGGTGCTGCAAATATGACCAATAGTGGAGTAACCAAGGGTAAGAAATTCAAAGTCTTATTCTTTCAGTTTTATAACTAAAAGTTAGTTTTTGGCACCAAACATCACATGTAGTTACAAGTAAGAAAATATGTTAATAAGTTCTGTTGTTAAGTTCTGAAAATACCTTTAATTTATTGCAATAAAGAATTACAGCTTTATCAAATATTTTATTATAATGTGCTCAAATTAGAGGTTAATCGAATGGATACCTGCGGTTAATCCTTGCTGATTTGGAAAATTGCAACAAAGAATTTGCAGTGATTTTAAGTCTGATAGTTTAATACATCAGGAAATTTTCTGATGAGATTGACCATTATTTCTATTACCTGAAAAAAAATTAATTTTAGATACAATTAGTGTTTAAATGATGAATGGAATTACATTTTCTGGCATTTGAGTTAACTTTGATTCTACTGTTTTACCGAAGGTCATGGAGTTTAATTGACATTGATAAAGTCTTATATTCAAGTGACCTATGGTTAACACTAGTAATGACAAAATCTTCTATCTGAAAGAAGAGTATTACAGTGGTAGACCTTAAATAACTTGAGTATTTTCAGTGAAACAACCTCATTATTTGCATTATTTATGGTATTTCCAATGCTAAATATAACGGAATATCAAGGAATGCTGATGACACGAAGATATCCATATTTCACATAAAATTGACAAGTGTTTGAGCAAGTGTACTGCAGCATGATATGACTACCCATTCTAGTTTGATTAAATTTTAGTTTCTGGAACTTTGAATATAATGATTTTTTTTGTTCTTTGTTGCAAAGATGCAAAAATATGTAAATTTGGTAAAAATGCATTCTAGAGATTCATATAGCTAGTGGGAGGAGTATATATGTGTGTGTGTGCACACACTTTGGTTTAAAAAAAAGGAGGTACTACTCAATAACATAATTTTAACTGCAGTGCCAGGGCTTGCTATTATGAGGTTGTGGAGGATGACAATATTGCAGAAAAGTAAAAGGAGGTGCTCAAGTTTGCTTAGCAGCATGAGAGAGAAAGGAGCAAGGAAATTGGGAAAGGTTGTAGGAAGGAGTAACTGTGGACAGGCTTGGCAGTTGTCCCAGGCTTGTTTGCTAGGTACTAATAATATGCGAGCATTTGCAAATCTTTGGGTAGTGCACGTGTCTTTTAYTGTTCTTAAACTTTCAGATCAAATGTCAGAGTGTGCGGTTAATTCAGCATGTACATGCAACAGTAATGCTCGACAAATTCAAAACTCATTTAATTCCTTGTGTATGTATCAGTAGCATATCAGTTTACTCAGCCTCATTTCAAAAACAGTGGGGTGGAGGGAGGGAAAGGAAAACAGTATATTTTCTAAAACTGAGGTTCTTTTTTCATTTGCTAGGATATTTAGGGAGTGCTGAAATATTTGAAGAATGATATTTTTCAGGACTTTCTCTGTAGCCAGAATCCTTAGAAACATTTAAAAATAACAACAAAAAAGGTAACAAATTCAGATAGTGACTTGATGCCAGTACTGGTTACTCGAGTAACCATCAGCTATAAAAAATCATGGAAGTTAAAAATATGAGATGTAAATTACAGCTCCCATGACAAATGCTTCTCATGTTCTCATTCGTGGCAATGAAGTCATTAATAGCTTTATTGTTGACTTCAGATGGGGCCAAGAATTCATCCTCAAGAATAAAGCTACCAACATCTCTGCATTTTAAACATATATGCTTACCCCCGCCCCACCAGAAGTAAGCAAAATGGTGCGTGATATCTACCTGGAGCCTGGGAGTTTGTGTGAACTTCTGGGCATGAGCTCAACCCCAATTTCTTGCACAGCACTCTCTTCCACCATTTATAGTATTTAAAATGTACTCTTATTCTGTAATCTTGAGCATCAAACATCTGCCACCACTGCCCCAAACCCTCAGCTTCTGCTTCCTGTTCTGCTGCACCCCCTTTCTTCTCCTTGCTCTCCATAGGTATAGGTGAATGCAAAAGGAGAAACAGGCTTTTTTGAGAAAGGCTGGGTGTTGCTTGCAGCGTGCAAAGAATCTGGGGCACATCTTAGTGTCACGCTGGGGAAATAAGAAAGGATCATGTGAAAGGTGTAGGTATAGGCTCTGAACTACAATACAGATGGGGAAAAGGCAAAGAATGCTGATTGYGGATGACCTCACAGTTGACCTGAAGTAGCAATATAGACATAATCTTAATTTGTACACTGCAAGAGTAATTGAGCTCATATTTTAAGGCACCTTCACCAGCAAAGAAATCGGCCTCCTCTGGCTGGTGAATGCAACTTTATTTCTGGTTAGTATAGTAAAATTGTCATACATTGTCCATTGCTTAGTTTGGTTTTTGTTTTCTTTTTCACAATATGTTAGTATTTGAAAAATGAAACAACTGGGATTTCCTGGCATCTTTGGCAAAAGTTAATGAATCCTGATCATGTAAAGAATATTGCATTGTTAATGCTGAAATGAAACCTCAGCAATTTAAATATTGGCAAATTGTTAGTAGTGTTTGTCTGTACAATGGCATAACCTGTAATTAAAACCAAACTATTATATTCCAAAGAAAATTGTGAGTCAGAGGGAGACATTACACAAAATTGGGGTATTTTTATATCTAGTCTGCCAGACAGCAATTGTATTTTTATAAGAGAAAATGATGCACTCAGATGGATGTATAGATAGATGTAGCATTTTGAGGTTGCATCATTCGTCCCATATTATTTCCTTGTCATGCTTATTTTACCAGCAAAACTACAAACAATTTTTCATTTGTTGTTTTCTCGTCTTTTTTGGCTATTCTTTGCCCTAGAAGGTCAGGCTAATTTATGGAAATCAAACTTTACTATCTTTTTGGCTCTATTTATTACCTTTTTGAAATTGCCACACAAAGCATTCCATAATCGTACTCWGTTTTCCATTATCAGGCTGTTGTTTATAATTTATGAAACAGGATACTGTTTGGTGTGTGTTTTTTTTTTTCTTCTTCTTTTTTTCCCCCCCATAAGCTTTACTGATCCTGTAGGTCTAAGAACAGTATTCATTTTGACTGTTAAGCTGAATAAGCACAATTTTGCAGTCATAGGTGGAGAACACTTATCAACACTAGGGTGTCACTTAAGTAATTTTTTTGAGCTAATACTTTAAAGTTTTTTTTTTTTTAATAGTAATTAAAAAATATTGTAAATCTCAGGGTGGATTCAGCCATTAGCATTTACAGGTTATGACAGGAACATGCCTGAATTTTGGGGCCTATAATTCTGCTTTGGTGATTGCTTGCTCATTTTTTATGATGTATTTTCAGCTTGTAAACCCCCTGGCTTACTAGCAGCTTCCCGAGCTGAAAATAATTGTCAAGTGAAATGTTCATTGTCAGGCGTTCTACTGACTTGGCAGACAGAACAGAACATGTTTCCACAGGAGATGCAAGTTTGGGAAAGACAGAATCCCCTGGTCTCTAAGCTGGCAGGTGCCAAAGCATAGCTTCTAGGAGAGGAATCATAGGGTGTTGCAAGGAGCTGTAAAATGCTTGTTCATTAACTTTGACKGTCATTCTGTAACTTGGGAACAGGTTGCAAGTCTTTAGCCAAAAATCTGAAGCTCCTTGAATCTCTTAGAGGATCCCTTAAATCCCTTACTAATAACCTACATACTTGAGTGGCTCTTTTTAGTGTTCAGACGGCTATCCTCACCTCACTTTGCCATAAGTGTGTTGGCGTAGGCCCTTCACCCCGGGGAAGGAAAATGGAGTGTGACAGAAGAAAAACCCAGGAAAAGATGGGGTGCAACCACAGTGACAAATCACCCTGCCAACAGTGCCTCTGTGGCTTCAGGAAGCGTTGGGCCTGTTGTGTGTTGTACACTACAGTTGATCTGTGCCTGTGCTTCAGTGAAACATTAGACTCGAGGACCATACAGAGGTCACTCAACTGTTCTGCATGTCTGCAGGGGATTCATTCATATAATGGGGAGGAGCTGTGACATATTGCTCACCTTTGCCTCTAGAAGAAAGTATTTACTTCACTCGTCTTGTGTTCCTTAGTGCGGGGTGGAGCAGGGTCTGAATATACCTACTAATAAAGGTGCAGACCGGTTGTGAATTCACTGATGCCTCACTATGAGCTAGCCTAAAGAAGTGTGACCTCTCAGTTGAGCCTAATTCACCTGGGCAGAGCTCCATGCTGAATATAACTACATGATAGGGCTACATCAATGTGGGAGCTGACCCACCGCTGACCCATGTGAAATGTAAAAGTGAAATGAAGACGTGAGTGCCTGTACCCCCTTAGAAAGGCAACAGTTCTGCTTCAGAGAATGCCGTCATGGAACGGACAGTATCTGTACATGGGTTAGGTGCAAATAAGTCTTTGTCTCAAGCAGAGCCACGACTATTTACAGAGAATACAGAAGTGGCTGGATGCACCCGTGGCAAAAAAAAATTGAGGCTTCTGGCTCTGGAGAAGCAGTTTCTAGAGACTGATAAAGAAAAGATTAAAAAAAAAAATTTGAAAAGTACTGCAGAGATTTAGCCCTGCCAGTGTTACTTCAGGGTCCTTTGCAAAGAACTGTAAGTGATTTCCCCCCGTTCCCCCCCCCAACTTTTAAGACTTGGACTTTCAAATAAACAAGAAGTTAAAGAGTTCTTCAGAATCTGACCTTTCCTTAAGGGTTAAGGTAAGCTGTTATACTTTTGTGGCTTCTGGATAGCAATTTATTTTAGATTCTATTACAGAAAGAATGGCTTTAGCATTCGGCTATGTCTGGCTAGTCAAAGTATTGTTTTCRCTGTAAATATGGATGCTGATAATACAAACTTTTCTGCTGAAGGAGACCTCATTGCTGCTTCTGAAGGAATGATTTGATGTCTATGTATCAACCTTTTGCACAATGCTTTATGCAAGTTGTGCACTCTTCCAATAATTTTTTTTATTTCTGGTAGGTAGTCTCAAGGAGCTGATGGAAGCACTAGATTTTCTACTCACTTTTCCATAAAATGTTCCTGCCTGTGGATAACTCGAGTATTGCTTTGAAACAACAGAGCTAAAGAAGCTTGTTTTTATTGGAAGAAAAAAAAAACACACTAACATGAATCAACCAGAGTTGATAAAAGGAATTTGTCTTCATTACAGTAATGGGTAACTTGCTGCACTTGCTAACGAAGTAGAGAAAAACAAACAAGCATGAATCAAGTTAACTCTCATCAGTATCTGTGTTTTGATTACTTATATTCAAGCTTTGAATACCCTAAAAAGATCATAAGAATAGATCTATATGTTCTTATACTTAATTTGGAGCAGAACTGAAAAAAAAATTCTAAAGTGACAGATTCTTTCATTTAACTTTAAATGAATTACTTCATTTTGTAATGTTCTTTATCATTTTTTATTTAATTAGACTTGACTTTTTTTTTTCTTGGAACTTTGTTTTAACACAAAAGGTTAAACTGTTTTTCTCTGAAAATGTCAAAACAAACTTTCAGATCATTTTATTTCTTTTTTCTTTTCTGAAGCTTTTTATCAATTTCAGCACAATTCACAAACACAGTACACCTGAAATTTCATTTTTCAGTAAATAAACCTCTCCATATAAAACTGGATAATTCTAAATGAAACTGATTAACTTCCTTAATCTTTATCCATTGGCAAATGCTGATTTTGATCACAGAGCAGTTAGTAGTGTCTCTAGTGTAATTGTTCCAAAAAAAGGGGGGGGGGTGCACAGAGCTATTTGAATTGTTGGGGGAGGGGGAATTAGTCTTTTTCCTCATTTTGCTAGCCATACTAGCTTCATTTAGAATAATGAGCCAAGTCACAACTTGTAGGGTTATAGGATATTAAGACAGCTTATATTGGTCAAGATTTTTAGGTACAAATTTGGGTATTTCAACTAATTTATCATACCTATATGCTCTAATAATTTGCCTCATTGAATAGGGTCTATGAAATATAGCAGTGGTTTTATTTTACCAGATAACAAATATGTTCTGAAGAATAGACTAGCAATGATTATTTGGAATTTTTGAAGCATTATCTGTAAAACTTCTAAGAATCATAATTGTCTTCATAAAATCATGAGGAAATTTTGAGTGACTGTGAATAATGGGAACTGGTGAGTCATAGCAAACTAAACTACATGTAACACTTTCAAATATTCTTTCTTAATTTTGATTTTTAATACTGTGTGGGTGACTTCTCACCTAATTGGTAGTGAGAAGGCAGGACACTTGCTAATGTTACTTAAGTTGTATGGCAGGAAGGGGTTAAGAAAACAAAACAAAGAAGAACTTTTCCGTTAATGTCTAATTTGTTGCTTTATTGCTGCTGGAAAATCTGAAGCTTTTGAATTATCAGCCACCTCCTAAATAGCTGTTGGAGGTGAAACTTATATAAGCATATTACTGACCTGGGTGTTTAAGGGGAAGGAAAGGCTAGTATTGAGAAGGCAGTGAGACATATGTCCATAATCTGAATGGGTGATGGATGGTCACTCAAACTTAATCCCATATCTTCTAGGGAGTTAGCCAGCTTGAGTTATCATGTGTTATGTGTATGTATGAAATAAGTTTGAAACAAGACAAATTATAACTTGAGATAATTTACTGAAACCTGACTCTGCATCAGCTGGGAAAAGTATATATGAGTGGAAGGTAGGGGTAGCCAAACTAGTACAAAGTTTGTATCAGCTGGGGCCTTACCTTTCCAGTGGCAGATAGGAGAAGAGAGTGGCAGAAGACAATAGCACCAGAATTTCTTGAGCTTACCCTCCTTTTTTCCATTTTGGCTCTGTGGGTAGAAGAATCTTCTCTTTTGCTTTTTTTACTCCTCCACACTAGTGAAAATGGTGGAACTGCATGCTATTTTTCCTCTCCTCCCCCAAATTCCCTGCTTGATAAGAGAGTTGGAGAAGTTAGACTAACTCCTGGGGCAGCATTGACTGGCTACGCTTCCACACAAGAAACCTGGGCAGTAGCCAGTCAGGGGGAGTTTACTCTGTCTGTGGCTGATGCATGTGAAATCACTGAAACTGCAGTGATTCAGAAATCTTTCACTGCAGGCTGTCTCCAGGTTCACATAATTTCTGTAGCTGCCTGATAGAATGCAAAATGTCATAGTAGTGCATGCTACTGACCTAAAATCACTGGAGCTGATTTTGAGATTTCAGCTGAGATTTCAATATGTGGCTTATTAGAACCAAAATTAAATGCAAATTTGTGGTTTTGTGCCTGGAAGTAAATTTTCATTTGGTGCTTGTTTTGTAAATATTTCATAAGCATGTGGCTGAACATCCACAGAAACCTTAAAATAAATGGCACTGTACATGTACGTAATGCTGAATGCCTGTGTAAATATTCACAGGATTGAAGAAATCAAACTTGAAGAAACAGCTAAAACCCCCAAAACAATGAATCCTTGCAAAGATCTGTGTGCAGCCTGTCCCTGGAGATACTATTGCTATTGTTTCACTCTCTGGTTGGGTTGATTTGGTCTGTCTTCTGGATGTAGACTTGTTTACTTAGTGTACTCCTAATGGATTTAGGCCAAATTAATTCTTATGTTAACTTTTGAGTCTTAAAAATTCTTATTTTAATAAAGAGAATCTCCACCAAATCTATGCAAATAGATGCTTAGTCAAAACCAGTTTATGCATGCATTATTATTCTGATATCAGAAACACTGAGTCACTAGAAAACGTGTTGCTGTAATATCCAAGTTTCGCTGTATTTTCAGCACTTCTGTGGCTTAGATGACCTTATTGCCCCCTAAACAGTCTCGCTAGAATTCCAAGTAAAAACATTCATCCCGGGTTTGCCACTGTTAAGCACTCGGTTGTTTGAATTGTCTCATAAGACAAGTTTCACTGCATATCTTTCTGCAGTTATTTTCTGGGGCTTACATTCAGGAAACCAACAGATTAATGAGTCATTTTAGTGTTAACGCTGTGTACTCGCATCATGCTCAGCTTTTCATCAGTGAACTGTATGAAAAGTAAATACATACCAAAAAGCCAGTGACAATGCAAAATGGGCTTAAAGCACTTTATCTGACACGTCACTATCGCCAAAAAAACCCTAAAAACGTTAAACCAGACTTTTCTTTTTAAAAACATCAGTGTAACTTTTTTGCCAACTGTCTTTGAATTTATTTGTGTATATGTATGCCTCTATCTAGCTACCTTTTAAATACAGTAATTAAACAATGTGTAATTAGGAGAAAACTAAGGATATTTTAACCAATTAATATGTAGGATTTTAGATATATTAGATGATCCCCAAATGGAAGTTTAGGTAGCATTTGACATGGACTGTAAAACTAATCGCCTATAACTAGTTTGGATGATAAAAATCCTGCAAAGATTAAAGTTTTCCGTTGCACCTTCAGACTGTGGAAATCAACCGCAGTGAAAAGGTGGTGACATAGACCCACTCAGAAGTTGCCCTTATAGGTCTTTTCTGATCCCTTGGAGCATTTTGTACAGTCATTTGATATGGTCTTTGTCTTTTGGTACAGTATTTTTAGGGGAGAGATTAACTGTAGGCTGTTTTACCTGACCATGAAGCTGAATTAGTCTCTTTGAAAAGTGGTGGTTGCTTTTCAAATTTAACTGTCAAAGTTAAATTTGTCTAATTTTGCTCCCAGGAGAGCAGAAAGAATGGAGATTTAGCATTCCTTCTTGGAAAAAAAAAAATATTCTGATAGCATGCAACACCTTTTCCCTTCATGAAAGGTCCTGTTTTTTAGTTCAAACAACGGATTCATGAAGCTTGCCTGTTGCCTCACCAGCATTTTTTGTAGCGTGTATACTGTTTCAGGAAGTATGGATGCAACCAGGTGCTATTTAGCTAATGAGAACTGAGAGTACGTGCTGCTAGAGGTGATGTGACTTAAGATTGCCTTGCTTACCTTAATCAGAGCCTTTGAAAAGAAAATGGATAATGTAAAATCAGATTGTAAACATAAAGCTTTGCTCTTTTCCTTCCTTCCCTACTGTTTCAGGAAAGCTTAGGGGCATTTTTGACTGTTAAAGATCCTGCTTTCTAATGATTAAAAAGCATAGAACTGACAAGCTGGTGTAACTGCAAAGGAGTTGTATGTTTAGTGATTGTTCATTATATTTTTCAGCTTCAGTAAACAAACTGATATTTCTGACACTGAAAAATAATATCCTAAACACCATCTCTTATGATGCCTTCTACGTGTACAAGTTTGTTATAGCTGTTTCCTCATTTTGTACATTGGCCTTCTTTGCCCTGGGTGAAAAAATAGAGCCAGTAATGACATTTATTATAAAGATTAATCAACCATAAAAACCATAATTGAACACACAAGTGTAGTCATTACTTGATCAATTACTTCACTAAAATAATCAGTCTCCTACATACATCAGAATAATATTCAGTGGTGCCTGGAAGAGAAAGTACATAGACCAGGACTGTCTTCATCAATTCTTACATGAAACAGACTTTTCTACCTTTCCTTCTGTTTGGTTGCAGAATCTGCTTTTGACTGTTTCACTTTAAAGTACTTGTTTTCTTTCCACATAGCATTCTGTCATGCTAAGAGTTCTTATGCAGACTTTTAAATTGCATATGTTATTTGGTCACCTAATGAGTGTATGTGGAAAAGTCCTTTTTAAGGAAGTTTTTAGAAAATGCTGCTGCCCATTGGCTTGAGACTGAAGTTTACAGACAAAATCCTGTTTGTACAAGATTGAAAGCTCTGTTCAGTGAGAGACTGTTGACTCTGAAGTTTTTATTCCTAGAATATGTTTTAACTGAAACTTGGTAATTCATACCAAGTGTAGAAGTGCAGCTGTTGCCATATCTAGAGCTCTACAGTGGATCTTCAAGCTCATGACCGTGTGCCTTCCTGTGACCTGTAAAGGAATGGTAGAGAACGTCTGCTTATGTGCTGTCAAGAAGTAAATCTGGCTCAGGTGCTGTTGAAGCTGAGCAGTTGCGTGCCTGTCTTGAAGCTTTAGAATGGGAGATCTGTTTTGGTATTAATTTGGCCTTGCTATTTGTACAGAAGGAAGATTAACTCATTCTGCAGTACAGCGGTTAATTAATAGTGTTTACTGAGCAGGCTGAAATAGTTACTGTATGGTTCGCTGTTTGAACTGTGGTCAAAACCCAAGTGAACAGTTAAACTGAAGGAGAAAAGTAGCCCTTGACAGCTACTGATTAACCCTGAGAGTTCATGCCAGTTCTTTTGGTCTTTTGGAAGCCCTAAGGATTGGCCTCGTGTGGATTTATACCTAAATATTCTGGAGGCAAGTTTCTAAGGCCTGTGCATTGAACACTCCAATGTAAGCATCACTTGCATCTACTTGGAGTCCTAGTAAATAGCAAAGATGTGTCATGGACTTACTGATGTATTGAATACAAGCTTGCTGTACATCTATCCAAAATGCCCTGCTCAGTGAAAGCCTTGCTTACGCATTAAACATAATGAAATACTATACAATATCTAATCTTTCAGTTGCTTTTATCTACATTGTTATGCTTTAAAATGAACAAAACATGCATCTTTCCTTAAGATGGCCATAATTGCCAAGTTCACCTTTTTACAACTCTATTTTTGAATTGCTTAAGTACCAAAAAGTGCTGACTTTTTTTAAAGCATTATTGATTATTATAGAAAATTTATACACAGCTGTAAATTGATTCAGTGCCTTAGAAAATCTGGAGAAATATGTGGGAAAGGTCTGTATCTTTATTTATATTTTCCTCAATTTTTCTTCTCTTCATTAGGATGATTAATAAACAGTTTCTCCGGACAGGAGCAAAGAAATGCTCAGTTCGGCTAACTATTATTGTCCATTCCTGAGAGAGATCTGCGCTAATTCAAATAGCTGAAGTTGTTCACCTGTAGGGTTCTGATATTTGGCATAAGCAAAGTTACCCTGCCAAGACGCATCCCCAGATAAAAGCTGAGGAAGCTCAAGCTGGATGAGAGAGTGTTTCAGTCTCCTCAGAGACTAGAGCTATCTGTGGTCTTCTGACAAACCTCAAAGAATTTACTGTGAAGAATTTTATCTTGAGTCATTGTTTCCCCTTGTTTCCTGAAAATGCTAATTTAGCCCAATATGATGATGCAGCATACAACTACTTGGGTAATATGGCATATTCACATTGTATTCTCTATGGAGCACCAAATCTGTAATGATTAGATTGTCGAAGACTTTGTGAGAGAAGCTTAATGAAAGTCTATGTAGGAATAACTTCATAACAGAGAGGGTCAACTTTTGTGTCTGTGTATATGGATTGTCAGCACCTGCTTGAAGATCTTGTCTGCTTCCCTTAGAAGAATAGGTCTACCATTTATGTGGAAACTGACTTACTACATGCCACTGTATAGTCTGGCACCACTTACTGTGGAGGAAGGGGCAGGGAGCAGGCGGAGAAATTAACTTTCATTTTTCTTGTGGGGGTAGATTGAAAAAACAACTCAAAACTTTTTGTCCTGTGTGAGGTGTTTCTGTGTACTCAAAGTAGCATGCTACTTAGTAATTTGATGGAAGGCACATTGTCAAGAAATGAGGGGTGAGAGTGTGTTACAAGGGACAGATCAAAGCTGGCTTGGACCTACAGAGTTACTGTATAAATAAATCTCACTGGGATTTATCACACTTGAGGCACGTCTGATTTGCATTGAAATGATAGGAACTAATAGAATGCTTTGAAGATGAGGAACAGGCAAGTTAGTGGTAGACAGCATGGGGAAACTTATCTTCGTATACAAAACTAACAGTGGGGACAAAAATCTAAACTCTTTCCTGTTTAATTTGGATCAGCTGTACCTGCAGCTTTCTCAATGACATAGAAGTGATTAGATAAAGCAAATGTCAAAGATTATGGTTTCTAGAACAAAATAAGCACAGAGAATGCATATGACAACTTACACTGGATGGTTCTGTGAAACCTTTATGATTGACAAGAGAGCTCAGTGACTGAATGGGCAAAACTGTGACCTATTCTTTCATTTCTTGAACCTGACTCTGATGTTTGCTACATCATGATTATATCCAGTATGACTTAGTTGCGGAATAATTTCCTTTAAGTTGATGTAAAAGAAGCCTGAATATGGTCTCTAAAGCAAGCACTTCAAAAGCAATGTCAGCTGAATTTGCGTTTCCACAGCCCCTCTTACACTTCACAACAGAAAACAAAAGCTTCATTCTGCAAGGTTGTCTGTCAGTCTGCCACCTTTCATGAGCAATGAAGCCACTTTAAAAAACAACAACAAAAAAAAGTGAATGGGGACAGCATGCTATTTGTCACTTGTGTTACTTCATAATTGTATACTATCACTTTTGGAAAGCATGGAGAAATAGATGATTGATAACTTTGCACAAAGAGGACTTCTTATGAGTGTGGAAGAATATGGCCTGGAGTGCTAAAGCCCAGTATGTTATTGAAATATTTGTTTCTGTAAAGGGAAGACCCCTGTGGATATTTTTGTTCCCTTAAATATAATAGGTTGCCACTGAATTTAAATTATGTTCACTACTATTTTCATTCCATCAGAATTCTTTGTATTTTAGAATATGAAAAAATGTTGAAGTTCAGCAGGAGTACTTAGGTGAAAATCTATTCACGGATTTAGAGCTCCAGAAATATTACAGAGTATTCATTCTCATTAAATCCTAAGATGGCTTTCTTGTCTTCCTACAAAAAATCGTAATGAAAAACCTGCAGTAGTTTGAGCTATACTAAAAAGTAAAGGACGCTATCAAGTGTACTTATGTTAGGGATATGCCTTACGCAAAAACAACTATCAGTGACTAAATTTGGATGAGGTCCATGGAGGTGAGCATTATTTTAGTATCCTGTGAAGGAGAAATGGCTGGACTGGAATGTTATCTTCAATGAAGAGCTGAAAATTTTTTCTGTGCAGTACAGAAAGTATTATAACCATCAGGTCTTGTATGAAGGTTCAAGACAAGCTGCTTTTGTATGGGCCAAGAGCAACTACTTAGAATCATCATTTTTTGTGAATATAACTGTTTCTTCTAGTTTTATGAAATGGATAAATAGGTGATTAATCAATTATAATCTGTCATTAATCAATTTTGAAATCAAATTTCTTAATCTTATGGAATCCTATTGAAATTATTCTCACAGTAGACCTCAGAATGTAATACGAAGATGGATTTTTGTGATGTGTTTCTATCGACCAGTACAGCAGAGCAAACTTTAGAATAAAGGATCCCTACGGAGAATGTCCTATCAGCAGCTTTTTTTGGTGAAGGTGCTCTAACATGCGAATTGCCCGTGTGGTACAAATACTGCTCAGGAGAGGAGATTTACGAACTTGTATCATGCAGTTATGAGGTGTGAACTTCTTTTCTGTTAAGCACTAAAGTTACATTGACTTTACCAGCTGAATTCGTATTCCTCACATACGTGAAAGATCTATTTCTTGTTTAACAGGTAATATAATAATAACCTGCATGTTGATTATAGGCAACCATTGCATTATGATGGCAAAACTATGAAGACTAATAGAATATTAGTGGTAAAGAAAACACAGAAACGTTGTTGGGAATTCTTTTTCCTTAGACCTGTGAACAATGTCATTCATCTTGATCTCTGCCTGTTTCTTTTCATACTCAGTTTTTCTCTTGTGAAGCATATGTAATGTGCTATAAAATAAGAATTATTTTTTTTAAATTACATTGTGAGGTATCTTTAGTGGTCATCTGGTCCAACTCCATGGCTAAAGCAGGGCTAGCTTCAAAGTTACATTAGTTTGCTAAGGGCCTTGTCTGAGTATTGAGTATCTTCAAACTTCTCTGCTAAAGACATCATTGAACTTCTCCAAGAATTGTAATAGTTCCACCTGCTTTGTACACGTATAAATAAAGTGAATCAGGGAAGAGTGTTACTGTATGCGTATGTCAATAAAGGATAATCTTTCACTTTTCATAGGTTTGAGTCATTTATGTTCCCTGCTGTACATAAATCTCATCTTAAGACTGAGTAGTAAGGACAACAATATCAAATTTACAAGGAGAGTGTTGTGTATGGTGGTTTGGCACAGCACTCTGACCTTCAAGGAGATGATGGTCGTAAGACAGTCCACAAAGCAGTTGCACGTTTGCTACCTAGTTCAATCTTTTCACGCATGGTGGAAATGTTTCTCCTTCCCCTAGCTGTAGGAAGCTACAGCAGAAGCAAGACAAACTTGTGATTGTGACTAATGAAAGTGGGATAAAAGAAGACCATAGAAATAGAAAAAATCATTCTCATTTGAAAATTGAAGGGAAAGGTAAGTCTTTCAATAATTTTTGAAAATTCAGTCCACATTCAACTAAAACAGTTTTGTTAGCCTTCCACTTTGCACTGATGAACAAAAGCAATGAGTTGAGTTTTCTCAGTCCAGTCTCTAGTGGGCTTTTGTCTCTGTTAGCGAACAATGATATTCTAAATCGCGTATGGCAGTCTATTTATGAGAAGATGAGAGGTTCAGTAACAAGGAAGTATGATAAATCAAGACTATACTGGCAAAGCTGTGTGTGCATGCAGAGGAAATCCCTGATCGCTGTATGATTGGTCTTGGTTGATGTTTTGATAGAGACATCCTCTTATTTTCTTTTAAGAAGCAGAGTATTACATCTGCTGACTGTTCGCAGAACATGCTAAGTGAGACTTTAGTCACTTCAATTGCAGCTGTTCATTTTTCTATATAGAATGGATAATATTTTTCCATAATACTTCGTGATTTAAGCACAATTCATCCTGTTGTTTTTCAATGGGTCTTGTGCGCTTAAATCATGTAGTTGCTTATGAAAATGCCAGTTAAAAATATGATATTGGACCTAAAGTTAGTGTTTGTAAATGGGACACTGTGCTGGAATTGATCTCTGTCATCTATGCAGTGCAGAAAAACTTGTCAAGATGAGTAGGCACAACTAAATGCTCTGAATGCTTAAATTTACTAAGAATGGAAATGTATCCTAAAACTCTCAATATTTGCATCTTCCTGGTTTGTTCTTGTTGCTTCTAGACAAGACTTTAAAAATAGCATAAAATCTGTGAATAAGGAAGGAAAGGAAATAACTAATAATAAGTTTGGGCTGTGAAAAATGTCAGCTTGTATTGCCTATGTAGAGGCAGAATGTGAAAACATCAGATTTGTATGTTATGGTTAGGTAGCTTCTTGCAGTTTTTTCYGGAAAACCTTTCCCATTCTCTTTCAATCCCAGCAATCAGTAATGGCTTGCAAAACTAACTCAGGTTTTTTGAACTTTACTTGAATAACCTTTATCCTGTGTTTAGCTGTCAAAAAAGACTTTTTTGTGTTTGGGTGGGGGACGATTATGCAGTGTGACCTCTCTGGGGATTTAAAAATCATAGTATTTATTAGTAGTAATGTAGTGCTTCAGAGAAATAGTCATAGTTTGAGACTCTCCTGAGTTGGATCTAAACTTATGAAGTTAAAACAAAATGGAGAACATTTAAGAAGACTTTTGACTGATATTCTGGTCTATAAGGCTACCATCCATAGCATGCCAAAGTACTTCATGTAAGTTGAAGCAAAAGTTCCAAGGAAGGGTTTTGATATATTGGGGAGACTAATGCGCATACCTGCTGTGTAGAGAGGAGCAAGAAAAGAGGTTAAGGAGAAGGGTAGGAACAAAAATAAAAATAGGGATGAGAGGGATTAGAAGGGTGAGGACAGAAGCTGGGGTGATAGTGGAGAACTTCTGTAATGAAGTGGAAAAAGTTTGAGGAGAGGGGGAAAAGGAGGGCAACTGAAAATCAAAGAACTCCCCCTATTTTCTTGGTAATTGTCTTGCAAGGAATAGGCATGCTTCTGTATAGGAAACTAAAGTGGCAGAAAAAAGTGAACAGGTATTGAAATTTTGGAAATAAGGTTCAAATTGGAAGTAGTGTTTATAGCTAGGGAAATAGGAAAAAACTGTAGGATATAGCAAATTGCAATGGACAAAATTAAGTCAGATTTCAGGATTTTCACGGGAAACATTTAATGGAAGAGCTAGAACAGTAGAAGCAGATGATGTAGTGATGCAGTGGTGACTTAAGACTGGAGATGGTCAGGATAAATTGGCCTTGTTGGGGGGAAATGGACAAAAGCAGTGGGAGGAAAGGAGCTAAAAGACAAATATGGAAAATGAGTGGAAAATGGAGAGAAGCAAAAGCTGTATCCCTAGAAAGAAAGGGAAGAGAAGATGGGGGATGTTATGTATGCATATGCAAAAAGGCACCATACTGTTACATGGTATGAATACCATTTTAATATTCTTCTTTAATATGCATATCCTGCATATGGTTACATACCATATGCAGAACATGCTGCTAGTGTGGAAAGAAATCATGTCATCTCTGAGTAGCAGCAGCTGCCCAGGAAATGTAAAAGGATCCCATTCAGGTGCTGCAGTTGGGTGTTACCAACAATAAAAACAAACAAACAAAAAGTTTGCTGATTTCTGGTTGCTTCAGTTTTGTATGTTTCACTGCACAAATGCAACAGGAAGAAAGGCCTGAAAACAGTCCTCTCTGCTCAAGGCTGAGAATGAAAGTCATAGAAAGGTGGTGTCAGTGTCAGTGAGGCACAGATTGGTCGGACTCCTGGTCTGGCATAATAGCTGGAGAGAGTGAGCGCTGGACAAACAGGGATAAAGGAAGTGGCACCTGTTAAAGACCAGATCGTGTAACCTTTCAGTGACCGGAAGGACAAACCACAGTTGCAAGCTTTCTCCTCATCCCTTAGCTTCCATTACTCTCCCCCCCTCCCCATTTGTCAAAAACGGCTCCTGCATGTCACTTAATATTTTTGTAACTTCCAAACTCAAAATAAAAACGTGTTTGAAGATGCATCAAACAACTTCACCAGAGCAAAAGACATGTGCTGTAATTGCATGACCCTAACACTTTTTTTTTTTCTGGAGAAGAAAAAAAATTCTTAAATTTTGCAAGATTTGGTCTATATTGTACTGAGATTTATGTCAGCCTTGTCTAATATATTTTTTATGAGAAGGAAAATTGTTACCTGGACAGGCTTGAAAGCTGCTGTATTGAAGTACTGATAGATAAAGAAAGTACAGGCAGAATTTTTTTGCGAGGCTGCAATGTAAGTGGCTAGTGATTCAGYGTGCTCTGACAGAAAAAAGGAAAAACTTGGTCAGCTGTTTCTATCCCATGTCATCTTTACTCTGTGTTCTGTTTGCCACCCTTGCAGCATCATACCTGCAATCCAAGACAGCTCAGATCTGACACTTTGTCAGGATTCTCAGCATGCCTTTGCACAAATGTGGGCCACATTTTAACATTTCCAAAAATAAGGAAATCCAGAAATTGCTTGTGTAAGTATGTCCTCATACTGTACTTATATAGTGTTGCAGTTTTGGCCCTAAACACTTGTTAAAATATGGAGCACTGAGTRGTTGGTTGGTAGGTTCAGAAATCTGATAAATCAAGTACTGTATTATGGTAATCTTTTTGCCGTATGTGTGTTTGTGTATAATTAGTCCGTAGCAGACTATTTCCTTATTCAAAAGCCTGAAATCAATGAGCTAGATTCCACAGAAGCATTGTCCTGCAAACTTTTTTTGTTTGTTTTCTCCAGTCACATACAGCTTCTCTTGCTTTTACTGCAGCCACTGTCTGTTCTTCACCCTAAATAAGGTTTAGCTTTTGTGTGTGTGTGTGTGTGTGTGTGTGTGTGTGTGTGTGTGTGGTTGAAAGGTAGGCCTGGGTTCCAACATGTTAACTACTTTGGAGAGAAGTCTATCACTTTTTTATCACTCTTAATTTGAATATAGGCCACCTCTCATGACTTTCCTCAGTGCATCCTTGTAAAGATTAAAATGAAAAGATAGTATGCTTGAGTCACTGCAAGGCACTCTTCTCAAAACCTATGTATATATCCAAACTGAAATTTCAAGCTCCAGTGAAGTATAGCATGTGATTAATATACACTAAAGGATATACTACATTAGTACTAATTTACCTATTTTAGCTTCCCAGTGGGTATCAAAGATGTATTATGAGTCAAAATATATATACATGTATATATGCAAGTCTTTTTTTAGTTGTTTATTTCCATCTTAATAATTGCTATGGTAAAAGACAGGGAGGTTGGGTTGTTTGTTTGTTTGTTTTTGTCCAAGTTTTATGTGGCACCCTTTATGGAGAGTGGGATCGGGGTACATGAAGCTTTTGGCCAACACCAAAAATCCTGAAACAAGTTAACAAGAGGAAATTCCCAGGGTGGCCCAGATAAGAAAAGTCTATTCGTTCAGTGTTGCAATACAGACCATATCAGAGTTTTCCTACTGAAAAGCACATTCTTGRAAGTTTGAGGTTTTTTTGTTTTTTTGTTTTTTTAACTTCATGCAGAACATTCAACAGGAATAAGGAATTTCTGCTTTGTTCCCATTATAGAATAAAGATCATAGAAAGCTGAACATGGCTTGCCTGCTTTTTTTTAATTTATTTTTTATTTGAAACTAGTAGTTCTGGCTTTGGTGTTTTTTTGTTATTGTGGATTGGTTTGTTTTTATCTTCAGTCTTTAAAGAAGGAGCATTTTCTCTGGTTATTTTGTTTCATCTTTCTTGAGTGACCTGAAGTTGCCTCCACTGTGTCAGAGAGAAAAAAGTAGAGCTTCATGAATATCTCCTGGTCTCTTGAAATTAGCAAGTGGTGAGAAATCTTAGCAATAGTAGCTGTTTAGGTGTAGGACCTTAATTTTGGATTGTCCTGATAATGCTGGCAAGCACAAAGATAAAGACTTTAAAGGTTAAAAACAAACAGAAGTATGCGATAGTCTATCTTTCAGGAAAACTGTTCTCTTTCATATATTGTATGAAGAATAATGCCCTTCTAAAATGTATGTRTACATAGTTAACTGTCCCACAAGTACCAATCTAAAGAGGTCTATACTGACATGTTTAATAGAACAACCTGCATAAACTGAACCAAACACATTGAAAAAACTTTTTTTTTTAATTAATGTAGACTCTAATACAACAAATGGCCAAACAGCTTTGGTAAATGTATGTGATCTAAGATGCTAAAATGTTTATTTCATTGACATTAGTCTCATTATCAATTTGCTTTGCTAGAGTATCATGAAAATTATTAATAATTTGATAGTTATAAGAACCAGACCCCTTCAGGTGCCTAAATACCCTACTTAAGCTTTCTTTCTCTATTAACCTTGGTCTTTGTCTCATAACATAGAAAGAGGATGAGGTGTGCAGTAATAAATTCCCTTAAATACAAATAACATTAAATTTGAAGACTTCCATGGAGAAACTGTACTGATGCTTTTGTCTTGCTTTAGTGGATACTGCACAATTTTGGTTTCCAAGCTATTTCGGCTTTATCCCTGGTCCTATCATTTTGTGGCCATCAGCAGTTCAGTTGCCTCTTTGTCTCCGTTATTGTCTGTAAACAAGATAATGGTGTTTTTTGTTTTTGTAAATTGCTTCAGAAATCTGTGGTTTGAGAAGTGCTATAGGAGTTAAGTCTTTTGGTTGATGTGCCATAAAGTTTTTTAGGAAGCATTTTTAATAATGTAAAACTTGAAGTCACCTGAGCAGAACTTATCTTGGTTCAAAAGATGGACATAGGTGTTTACATTCAAAGTGTCTGAGAAGAGGAACTTATCTAAACAGAGCGGCACTGAAAGATATTTGTTGGCTTACTTCATGCTGCTTATTTAAACCTGTTTAACCCCCCCCCCCCAAACATAGTAGATATACCAGATTTATACTGAAGAAAATGTCAGCTACAGGTGTCATGGTGTGTTTCCCCCCCCCCAACCAGAGGCCATATTTAAATACAAGGAACTACTGGAGTTGCCCCTTTCCTATGTGGCTTGGCTTTAAAAATAAGTTTAAAATATTTGCTTCATAGAAGTAAGCTCTTAAAGTCTGTCTTTCTCACTTAAAAAATCAAATATTCAGGGGTACAAAACCTTAACATCTATCACTTATTCTCAAAGCTGGTTCTGCTGGCCTAGTTCTGCAAGAACAAATAATGGAAAAAAACCCACTATTTTTAGAAGTGATTCATTAGCATAGAAACACCCAGCTCTGCATTCTGCATTTCTAATTTCCAAAATGCTATTAAAAATAGCAGTTCGGAGTGACAGTTCATCTACAGCCTTTAGTAAATCTAAAAATAAACAGCCACCTGTGTTCAAAATGTTAGTAACTCTACTTGTAAATCACTTAGATTACTTATTATTTGCAGATATGAGAGATTTTTTTATGGCACTTAAGTACTACAAAATCAACATGGTATATACAAATCAAAAGTTATTCAATTAACATAAAAATATCGGATGTCACATGAAATGTCATTTAATGTCAGGGCTGAAATGAGCAAATAAATTGCCTCATCAGTTTAATTAACAAAACAGGTAACCAAGTCAAATGAATATACTTCAAATGATATTAGAACCATTTTGAATGGGATTGCGCTGTTGAATTTTAATTGGAAATTCACTTTACAGGGCAAGGCACAATATTATTTTATTTGGATATTCAATTTTGGACAGACAGGCAATAAAATCCTCCTGTGAGCAATCTAGAGAGGATGAGAAAAAGCTTTAGAGTCCTAAAGCCTATGAACAGTCATTTGATTGTTTGATTTATAATTCAGAAATTGATAAAATGAAGAAAAAAAAAAGTTAGATCTTAATTCAGAAGAGTGAGTTTTTCAGTTTTCCAGTGATTACTGAAGGCAAAAAATGGGCTTCGCTGTGCTAGGCATTGTATAGAGGGGAGAGAGTCGTCTTTGAAGAGCTTAGACTAACGGCGATAAAGAAAAAGAATATTATTTCTCATTGTGAAGCAGTCTGACATGCAGAGAATTCAGGCAACTTGACTGGTTAGCAGAAGTTCAGGAGCTTGAGCTATATTCTACATCTTAATCTCAGTAACTTAACCTCATTGTGATCTTTCTACTTTTCATTTTACACTTACTCTTCATTTAAGTAACGAAGAATAAGCTCATGTTGTTAAAGGGCTTTAGTTAAAAGAGACTGAGGTTTTGTTTTTCTGAACACTTTTCTTTGAAAGATGGGTAAATGGAAAGTGAAATGGGTAAGTGGAAGGATCACAAAAAGGTAAAGTGACTTTTCGAGCAATGTGGAGACATTGTCATCAGCTGAAGAAAGGCCACCGAAAAACATAGAAACACTAGCAACCCTGGCTGCAGAGACGTCTATAGACTCCTCCAAGCAATAGAAAGAGTTCTCCCTTAGGAAGCATAGTGCGGACGTGATAGAGAAACAAATGCATGTATTGCTTCACACATTTCTGTTAATCTGCCTGAAGAAKCTGAACAGGAAGCAATCACTGCAGGACAATTAATTACTTAAAAAGCAGAATAAAACAATCAGAAGTTTTCAAAGTAAGTATTGCTGTCTGCCAGCACTCCAGATCATACTTTGAATGTAAACTTAGTTGACCAACTTCACTATATTATTCATATTTTGCAAGAAAGTAGTTTAGTTGTTTAAAGCTTAATACAATCACCTCAGTTCCTGTTGGAATTGGGTTCAGTATTCCTTTTGCTCATTTAAGACTGGCAGTTGTTTGAGAGAAGAGGAATTACATTTTCAAGCATTACATCTAAACAGGTAACATTTAACATCTTTATCAGACAGAGGAGGAAAGTACTCAGTTCCTTGAGGTGTTATTCCTAGTTCTACTACTACTGTAATTATTACTAAAATAAGCTGCTTTCTGCTAAAAAGTTTGGACAATCAAATTAACGTATGTGTCTATACATTTATTCAAATCTGTCATTCAATAGAAGGTTGCAACAGCAGAAAAAGATGAGCCCAGTACTATGGCACAGATACCTGGCATCCTCAAATACTGTCGTTTAAAACCAAGTGTGAATGCATGGTAAAACAGTCCTAAAGGCTCAGTACTCCCATGTGAGATTTATTCAGTTGTAGCAGGGTAGAGAAATACCTTCCTTTAAACCTTGACTGAAAGAACAAATATTCTTATTGCAAGGAGAAGAAAGAAAAAAAACAAAAACTAGTTTTCAGAAGGTAAGACGCATCTTCAGTGTCTTTGTATACATCATCATAGGTGTGTTGTTGTAATGTTACTGTCAGCAGCCAGTAACTATTGAATTCAGTTAAGACTTACGAGGGTCAATAGCCTGGCCATAAAATATATTGCTTGGATTTAGCAATTAGTGAAATTTCTGAATATTTCTAACTGGTAGCATAATAACTGTGCTTCAGAATCACTGTTTGAATTTCAAGGTACTAATAATTTTCCTACTCATAATTTCCCC